>NC_044303.2:110799812-111102843 GCF_007474595.2 Lynx canadensis | reverse complement strand
TCAGGCAAATACCTTTGAGTAGTATTGCTAGGTCATAGAGTAGATATGTACATTAAACTTTCTAGAAAAACTGCTAAAGAGTTTTCCAAAGCAGTGATTGAAGATTTAAGTTGTTACATATTCTTACCAATGTTGGGCTTGTCATCTCTTCTTTTAACCATTTTAGGGGGGATGTTGTAGTATTTCATTGGGGTTTTAATTTGCATTTCTCTGATGAGTAATGACTGAGTCCCTTTTCATATGCTTTTTGGCTATTTGTAATGTGTTTTTGTTGCCCATTGAAGACTTCTGTTCATTTTTAATGTGTTCTTTGTCTTTTTTGTTAACTTATAGGGTTTTTTAACCAGAGATCTGTATTCTGAATACAGATCCTTTATTGATAGAGAACATTTTTCCAGTACATAAGTATGTAGCTTGCCTATTCATCTTTCTTTTTTTTTTAATTGTTTTTTTAATGTTTATTTTTGAGGGAGAGAGAAAGACAGATCATGAGCAGGGGAGGAGCAGAGAAAGAGGGAGACACAAAACCCAAAGCAGGCTCCAGGCTCTGAGCTGTCAGCACAGAGCCCGACACGGGGCTCAAACCCACGAACTGTGAGATTATCACCTGAGCTGAAGTCAGATGCTTAACTGACTGAGCCACTCGGGCGCCCCCTTCTTTCTTTCTTTTTTTAAGTTTAATTATTTTATTTATTTATTTATTTATTTATCTATCTATCTATCTATCTATCTATGTTTATTTATTTCTGAGATAGAGAGACAGAGCATGAGTGGGGGAGGGGCAGAGAGAAAGGGAGACACAGAACCTAATGCAGGCTCCAGGCTCTGATCTGTCAGCACAGAGCCCCACATGGGGCTCGAACTCACAAACCGTGAGATCATGACCTGAGCTGAAATCGGTTGCTGAACCGACTGAGCCACCCAGGCGCCACTTTAATTATTTTTTTTTGGAGAGAGCATGAGCAGGGGAGGAGTAGAGAGAGAGGAGAGAGAGAACCTCAAGCCGACTTTGTGCTGTCAGTGCAGAGCCCAGCGTGGGGCTGGAATGTGAGATCACGACCTGCGCTGAAATCAAAAGTCCGATGCTTAACCGGCTGAGCCACCCAGGCACCTCTGCCTATTCATCTTTCTAATGGTATCTTTTGATGAGTAGAAATGTTGAATTTTGATGAAGTCCAACTTATCAATGTTTTCTCTTATGGCTAGTGCTTTCTATGAGCTAAATAAATTTTACCTGCCCCAGAGTTGCAAAGATACTCTCCTATATATTTTCTAGAAGTTTTACAGTAGTAATATTTGATTGATTTAGATCTAATCTTAAATTATTTTTGCATATGGAATATAATGGAAGTTGAAGCTCATTATTTCCCCAATCAGATATCCTATTATTCTATTACCATTCATTAAAAATACTTTTCCTTTTGGGGCACCTGGGTGGCTCAGTCAGTTGAGCGTGCGACTTCGGCTCAGGTCATGATCTCACGGTTTGTGGGTTTGAGCCCCACGTCGGGCTCTGTGCTCAGAGCTTGGAGCTCTGTGCTGACAGCTCAGAGCCTGGAGCCTGCTTCGGGTTCTGTGTCTCCCTCTCTCTCTGCCCCTCCCCTGCTCATGCTCTGTCTCTCCCCATGTCAAAAATAAATAAAGCATTTAAAAAAATACTTTTCCTTCCTTCCATTTAATTGATTTGACACCAGGGTGTGTGTGTGTGTGTGTGTGTGTGTGTATGTGTTGGGGGTGGGAACCAAAATTGAATACAAATCATAACAAATGAATAAAATAGCCACAGTGGAGAGGGTAGAGAAGGAAAGAACTAACCTAAATAACTTTAGAAAAGAGTATTTTGGGGGCACCTGGGTGGCTCGGTCAGTTAAGCATCCAACTTCAGCTCAAGTCATGATCTCATGCTTCGTGAGTTCTAGCCACGCATCAGGCTCTGTGCTGACAGCTCAGAGCCTGGAGCCTGCTTCGGATTCTATGTCTCCCTCTCTTTCTGTCCCTCCCCCACTCATGATCTGCCTCTCTCTCTCTCTCAAAAATAAATAAATATTAAAAAAAATTTTTTAAGAGAAAAGAGTATTTTGCCTTTATACTGTAAAGCTAAAAACAAAAAGAACAGTACACAAATATTGTACTCTAGTTAGTAAATTCGTGTTTCACAGGAGCATGTGTTAACAATTCTGAAACTTTTATAAATTTTATGTATATTCTAGAATTTGAGCAAATAAGTATATTATGGAACAAACTCATGGTTTTTGTTTTTTTTCTTTTCTTTTAATTTTTTTAAAATAATTACGTCCAAATTAGTTAGCATCTAGTGCAACAGTGATTTCAGGAGTGGATTCCTTAGTGCCCCTTACCCATTTAGCCCATCCCCCCTCCCATAGCCCCTCCAGTAACCTTTTGCTTGTTCTCCATATTTATTAGTGTCTTCTGTTTTGTCCCCCTCCCTGTTTTTATATTATTTTTGTTTCCCTTCCCTTATGTTCATCTGTTTTGTCTCTTAAAGTCCTCATATGAGTGAAGTCATATGATATTTGTCTTTCTCTGACTAATTTCACTTAGCATAATACCCTCTAGTTCCATCCACGTAGTTGCAAATGGCAAGATGTCATTCTTTTTGATTGTCGAGTAATACTCCATTGTATATTTATATACCACATCTTCTTTATCCATTCAGCCATCGATGGACATTTAGGCTCTGTCCATACTTTGGCTATTGTTGATAGTGCTGCTATAAACACGGGGGTGCATGTGTCCCTTCAAAACAGCACACCTGTATCCCTTGGATAGATACCTAGTAGTGCAATTGCTGGGTCATAGGGTAGTTCTGTTTTTAATTTTTTGAGGAACCTCCATACTGTTTTCCAGAGTGGCTGCACCAGCTTGCATTCCCACAAACTCATGGTTTTTATGAGATATAGATGCATGTATGTGTTTTCACATACACTTTTATATTTTTCTTCATTTTTTTCTGCTGATGCATCTCTAGCAATGAGTGCATCTAGTGCCTACATCTTTACTTCCAAATAGTATTCTTCAAAAAAAGATGACAAAGCTCTTTGAAGAAATGGCTGACTCCAGGGCTGGGGTAGGGAAAGTAGATGATGAGCCTGCAACATCTTGTTGTGCCAGAAAGTAAGGGAGTCCTTAAAAAAATTTTTTTTAAAGGACACAGATTCCAACTGGAAGATGCTTTTAACAGTCAACTCTGAGACAATAGGAGCAACAAAACAAATAACAACAACAATGGAGTATAACGTATAAATACAAATCACTATCTAGGAGTCCATATACATATAAATAAATAATCAAAAAAAATAAATAAGCAGGGGGAGAAGACACAGCTCTTTCTTATAGTAGAATTACATTTAATAAATGTAAAAGGAATGATGAAAAAAAGAAAATCATCACTTGACATCACACTAATAATTATCACAGACAAGAATCATTCATGGATGCTAAAACTAAGATATTTGCATAGTGTCAAAATGTCTCCCACAAGATAACTTATTAATTACAAATGGAAGAGAATAATTTTACAGAAGAGAAACTTGTTAGAAAACACTTTAGTAAATTGGTCAAAGTGAACATTCACAGTTATGGGACAAATTGACCTAATTTACCACCTGGCAGGATGCATTGAAAATAACAACATTATTTCCTTGATATTCCTACCAAAAATACATGACCTGGAATCTAAACATGAGGAAATGTCAGAAAAACTAAAATCTAGAGCACTATACAAAACAACTGGTCTGAAACATTCAAAAGAGTCAGTCCTTGAAAGTCAGGGAGAGACTGAAGAACGCCTCCACATTGAAAGAGAAAGAGAGATGTGAAAACCAAATATAACATGTGATCCCTGACTGGAGGGTTTTGCTACAAAAGACATATGGGAGAATTGGAAGAACCTGAATGAGGTCTGTGGATTCAATGATAGTAGTATATTAATGTTAATTTCCTGCTTTTGATTATTGTATTCGGGTTAAGTAAGACAATACCCTTGTTCCCAGAGTTGCGTATAAATTCTAAGTTATTTGAGGCATCATACCAGCAATTTAGTCTCAAGTGGTTCAGGAAAAAACGTTCTTTGTACTTTTTTTGTAACTTTTTTACAAGTTTGAAGTTATTTCAAAATGAAACAGTGTTCACATCAGCATTGTTTGTATTAGCTCCAAACTGGAAACCTCACAAATGTTCATCAAAAGTACGATGGATAAATGAACTCTAGTGTATTCATATAATGAAATATTATATATAGCCACAAAGTGAACAAACTATACCCACATACAACAACTTAGATGTATCTCATAAATATAATATCAAAGAATTAAGCCAAATATAAGAAAGAATACATACTACATTATTCTGTTTTCATAAAGTTCAGAAACAGCTAAAACTGATCTGTGGTGACAGAGGTCATGATGGTGGTTACCTTCTGTAAAGCAGGAGACTGGACTGGGAGAGGCTAGTAATGTTCTCTTTCTTGACCTGCATGGGAGTCACCATGTTCTGTTCACTTTGTGATAATTCGCTGAAGTGTTATGATTTGTGCATTTGTGTGTATGTGTGTTATGGTTTTAATAAAAGTTAAAGAAGACTTGTGACATTAAGAAGGAAATATGTTACTTTAAATATTTCTATAAGAAGAGAATAGATGAAAATGAATGAATTAAACACCAACTGAAGAAATTTTTAAAAGAACAGAATAAAACCAAAATAAAAGGGGTGAAGTAATAACTAGAAGAACAGAAATTCATGAAGTGAAAAATGGAGATATAATAGAGAATAAAATACAATAGAGAACAAAGCCACAAGTTAATTTTTTGATGAGACTAGTAAAATTGACAAGCCTGTTGTGAAATGGATCAAGAAAAATGGGGAAGAGGCAGCAGGCCAGGTAAGAAATGTGAAGGTGGCCATAAGTACTGACGCAGTTGAGATAAAAGCAAAACAAAACAAAAACTGTAAGAGAACATTGCCAGCAACCTCAGGCAAGTAAATTTCAAATTTTAAATGAACTAGAAGAATTTCTACAAAATATTAGTTAAAACTGACTCAAAAATAGAAAACCTGAATGATGCTATAAACAAGAAAAAGAATCAATTGTTGGGGCACCTGAGTGGCTCAGCTGGTTAAGTGTCCAACTTCAGCCCAGGTCATGATCTCGTGGTCTGTGAGTTCGAGCTCCACGTTGGGCTCTTGTGCAGACAGCTCAGAGCCTGGAGCCTGCTTCAGATTCTGTGTCTCCCTCTCTCTCTGACCCTTCCCCCCCTCACACACTCTCTCTCTCTCAAAAGTAAATAAACATTTTAAAAATTAAAAAAAAAAAAAAAAAAAGAATCAATTGTTAAAACCCCAGGCCCAGAATGCTTAAAAAATATGTTCTTGCAAGGGCGCCTCGCTGGCTCAGTCAGTAGAGCATGTGACTCTTCATCCCAGGGTCATGAGTTCCAGCCCCACATTGCATGTAGAACTTACTTAAAAATTAAAAAGATAAACAAAAATGAAACAGTATGTTCTTTCAAACATTTAAGACTGAGATAATTCCCAAGTCTTATAGCCCCTCCAGAAAGTTAAAAAAAAAAAAAAAAAAAAGGGAAACATACCCTAACTCATCATATGAGGCTAGAATGTAATGTCTACCAGAACAGAGATATTTTTCCCTTTTGTTCATGATGTGTCCAAATGCCTAGAATAGTGCCTTGTATACAGTAGGCATTCAAAAAAAATTTTGTTCAGTGAATGGATGTGTGGAATAGTCTTAAAACTTAAGTCAGTCAAGGTCAATAAAACAAAGTAACAGCCCAATCTCACATACAGCTGCAAAATCCTAAACACGATATTAGCAAGCAAAATCCAGAATATAAAAAATGGTACTGTTTAATAACAAAGTTGGGTTTGTCCCAGAACACAAGGTTGGTAGGGAAGTCTAATGCTTTAGTCTACTACCCTAACAGATCAAAGGGAGGAAACACATTTATTTTAGACAAGGCAGGTCACAATTGGGAAATTACATAATTTATATTATTATATCTAAAATATATAGTAAATTCCTTTAAAAATCAATAAGAAAAACACAACATACCTACAAATGAGCAAAGGATGGAATCAGATATTTCACAAAAGCAGGAAGATGAGTGAGGAATAACATGACAAGAGACTCAGCTTCATTAATAAGCAGGGAAATGGAAATTAAAATCACAGATTCCAGTTCTCACCTCACTCAGTAGGCAAACTAATTGTCAATATGAAGTGTTTGTGAGAATACAGAGCACTGGAATCTCTCACACAAGGCTGGTGGGAGTGCACACTGGGGCAACCACTGTGGAAAATCTGGCATTATCTAGGTAAAGTTGTAGATGGACTTACCCTATGCCCAACTGTTCCTTTCCTTGGTGTTTACTGTAGAGAAAGTCTTGCACATAGACTTCAGGAGATAAGTATAAGAATGTGTCCAGCAGTGTTGTTTATTATAGCAAAAAACTGGAAACAACCCAAAAGTCCATCAGCAATAGACTGGATAAATAAATAATTTAGTACACACACAGTGAAAATGAATGAACTATAACACATGCATCAACATCAATACATTTCATAGTATCTCACATTAAAATAAGTCAAGGGGCATCTGGGTGGCTCAGTCAATAAAGCATTCGACTCATGATTTTGGCTTAGGTCAAGATCTCACAGTCGTGAGATCAAACCCCACGTTGCGCTCCACACTGGGCGTGGAGCCTGCTTAAGATTCTGTCTCCCTCTCACTCTGACTCTCCCCCACTCACTCTCTCTCTTTCTCTCTCTCTCCTCAAAAAAAAAAAGCAAGTCAGAGTATAATTCCACATGCACAAGTTAAAAACATGTAAAACTATATCTTAAATACACAATATATGATTATATTACAGAGAAAGTCCAAGAAAGATAAACACAAAATTCAGGATAGCAGCTCTGTCTGCTGGGAATGTGAATAGAGACTGTACCAGGAACTTTATTGGTCCTAGTACTGTCAGATTTCTTGAGTCATGGTTCAAAGGAGTTCGTTTTATCATTATCATTATTATTAAAATATGCTAATTATATTTTTGTCAGTATGATTTTTTTATAATAAAAATATTTTAACAAAAAAAGAAGCAATTTTCCTAAGCTGAGGAATAGGGTGGCGATGGATATTGTTCTTGGAAGTCAATACAAGAAGTGCAGGACTCTTCCAGAACATCCCCACAAATGATTATCCAATTTCTATTTCATTTTTTAATTTTAATTTTTATGTGTACTTCTATTGTTAAATATTTCAAAAAATACAAAAGTGAATAGAGAATAATATGATAATCACATATGTTTACTGCCTTATGTAAAAATAGGGGCGCCTGGGTGGCGCAGTCGGTTAAGTGTCCGACTTCAGCCAGGTCACGATCTCGCGGTCCGTGAGTTCGAGCCCCGCGACAGGCTCTGGGCTGATGGCTCGGAGCCTGGAGCCTGTTTCAGATTCTGTGTCTCCCTCTCTCTCTGCCCCTCCCCCGTTCATGCTCTGTCTCTCTCTGTCCCAAAAATAAATAAATGTTGAAAAAAAATTAAAAAAAAAATAGTTGAAGCCCTTTGTGTAACCCTTCCCAATTACCTTCCCCTTCCTGCATCCCAATAACCATGGTTTTGAAATTTGTATCTGTCATTCCCATGCTTGTCTTTCTAGGTTTTTGCATGTAACCTTAGGAGTTTGTATTGTATCACTTGTATTGTTTGACATGTTTGGAATTTTATATTAATGACATTTTTCAGGATACATCCTTCTGCAACACATTTTTCCCCAGCATTTTTTGAAAGTGTTTATTCATTTTGACAGAGAGAGAGAGAGAGAGAGAGAGAGAGAGAGAGGACCCCAAGCAGGCTCTGCACTGCCAGCACAAAGCCCAACGCAGAGCTCAATCTCATGAACCAAGAGATCACAACCTGAGCCAAAATCAAAAGTCCGACACTTAATGGAATAAGCACCCAGGCACCCCTCCCCAACATTTTTTTAATGTTTATTCATGTTGATGTGGCAAGTTTTTTTTCTTTCTGAGTTTATTTATTTACGTAATCTCTATGCCCAATGTGGGGCTCAAAACCATGATTCTGAGATCAAGAGTCTCATGCTCTAACAACTGAGCCAGCCAGGCACCCCGGCAGGATTCTTTGCATACCAGTTTTAATTTATGTTTCTAATGCTCCAAAATTTAAAAAACTTTTTGTTGTGGGAAATTTCAAATATATACAAGAGTAGACAGGGTATGGGGCGCCTGGGTGGCGCAGTCGTTTAAGCGTCCGACTTCAGCCAGGTCACGATCTCGCGGTCCGTGAGTTCGAGCCCCGCGTCAGGCTCTGGGCTGATGGCTCGGAGCCTGGAGCCTGTTTCAGATTCTGTGTCTCCCTCTCTCTCTGCCCCTCCCCCGTTCATGCTCTGTCTCTCTCTGTCCCAAAGGTAGATGGATGTTGAAAAAAAAAATAAAAAAAAAAAAAAAAAGAGTAGACAGGGTATCACAATGGCCCTCCATGTACTTATCACCCAGATTATCAATTATCAACACATGGTCAGTTTTGTTTCATGTATTTCCCCACTCATTTCTTCCCCTCCTTTATTATTTTGGAGCAAATCCCAGGCATCATTTAACCCTTCCCTACATATTTCAATATGTATCTCTAAAAGCTAAGACCTCTTCCTACAAAGACATAATTCTATGTCTTTATAACAGTTATTAACACTTTGTTAATACCATCAACTATTCAATCAGTGTTCAAATATATTTCTCATATTTTTATATTCTGTTTGAATCAAGCCTTTGTTTTAATTTTTTTTTTTTAATTTTTCTTTTTTCAACGTTTATTTATTTTTGGGACAGAGAGAGAGACAGAGCATGAACGGGGGAGGGGCAGAGGGAGAGGGAGACACAGAATCGGAAACAGGCTCCGAGCCATCAGCCCAGAGCCTGACGCGGGGCTCGAACTCACGGACCGCGAGATCGTGACCTGGCTGAAGTCGGACGCTTAACCGACTGCGCCACCCAGGCGCCCCTGTTTTAATTTTTTAAATTGTTGATCAGCTGCTCTGCACAAGGCATTGAGTGAAGTTCTGTTGAACATGTGTTGAGCTGAAGATCTCATTCTGAGTGGAGGGCAACTGGCTCACTCCATTGATGGGGTGAGAATATAAACTTCTTCAGGTGACTTGTGGAAACTGGCAGCCATTTCCACAGATACCTGTTTTCTACATGACTGGTAATTGTTTAACTCTGTGCTAAAGTTGGTTTTGGTCCTTTTATACACCTGTGTCAAGACGTCCTGTAACATACTTTTATTCTTTTTTTTTAACATACTTTTATTCTTAACACCCCATAAGATGGTTATGCAGTTACTCAATATTTACCATATCAAGGAAGATCTAAATATAATACTTCTTTGTTGACTAGTATTTCATGCTAAGCAAATACTGATTTTGTCATCTTACCATTCTTGTTCTTTCTTGAAACTGAAGAAGGGTGTGGGATGAGACGAAAGTGTGAGGTGATGACAGAATGAGGAAATGTACATGAAAGTAGACTATAACCCAGAAGATACTCTATAAAGGTATAGTTTTCATACAACTAGCCACCCTCATTTCTCACATGTTTTACTTCTGTATTCACTATACTTACAGCTTTTCCTTAGTCCACTTGTCCAACATTCAGACTCTCATCCATCAGTTGGACTAATGCAGTCTGTCCTCCTCTGCCAGGTCCATCATGCAGGCTTAAAAGTGGTGCTCTCATTGTTTGCATAGTGGTGCCTATGTGACAACTTGAATATTTTACTCTTTTTTTGTGTGTAAAAATAGAAATTATTTGGAGTAGAAACATGAGGTTACTGATGCTAGTGATTAGAAGCATCACTTTTCTGAATGTGACAACATTAAGACAAAGCTGTTCCTGAGGGGTACTAAAAGCATGACCCTTTAGTCCCATCTGGACTCTTAGTCACATGCCAGATGACACGCTCAGTTGTGAAGAAAAGAAAAAAAGGAAATATCTACAAATATTGGAAGATAAATTGTTCAATACTATGATTAAAATGCAAGATGCAATTAGGGATTTTATAATGATTTTAGCTTTCTGGGAATGAACTGTCCTTACATTGTTTGACCAAACATCTGACTTTTGCATCTGTTTTCAGAAACACAAAACTGCCCCTAGTTGAATAATGCTTCCTCTCTCACAGTTCCCCACAGACCTAGAATCCTGGAGGTGTAGTGAGGAAACCAGCCTTGCCCCACCCCCACAAGGTTGTACTGCTCAGCCAGCCTGGAGTGGGGGACAGTGGGAGAAAGGGGGGCGTGGTCTGCTCTATCCAGGAGAATAAGCTACTCCTCTTTGCTTAGCTGCCCAGAGCAGTTACTTGAGGAGGAGCCATCTTGATGACACGTGCCCAGCCACATGGTCAAAATATGCTGCCCAGCTGCATTGTTTCCTGTTGTAGCAGGTGTTGTGGGTGTCATCCTCAGTTGGGCGAGGCAGGAACCCTGGCAGTCTCACCTGAAGTCCTGTTGACATTGGGAACTTGGCCCTGACCTAAAACCTCGTTTAGTACAAGACAGATTAGATTCAGCAATTAGGACTGCTGGTTTTCTGCAGCTGAGATCCAGTTGTAGTCGTTAACCTCACAGTTTTGGTCTCTAGGCTGGCTGACGTGATGCAGCATTGAGGGGTTGTGTGGCCTTCACCATCTCTTCTGGCCTTGGATTACACATACACCAAGAATGCATATCATAATTCATCACCAGGGAAAGGAGGCTAGAAGTGCTTCTAGCTCTGTGCCATATCTTAGGCCTAATACTTTGTATATTTATTTTGGCAAAAGTTTTGGGAGCAGAGGAAGTCCTAGCTGGATTCTATCATTTCAATCTCTAAACATCACTGACCGTACCTTTCCCTGGATAGTTCCTCAAACTCAGCTGTGTTCAATTGTATTTTACTACATTTGTTCTCTAGAAGTAAATTCTGGGGGCGCCTGGGTGGCTCAGTCGGTTAAGTGTCCGACTTCGGCTCCAGTCATGATCTCACAGTCCGTGAGTTCGAGCCCCTCGTCGGGCTCTGTGCTGACCGCTCAGAGCCTGGAGCCTGTTTCGGATTCTGTGTCTCCCTCTCTCTGACCCTCCCCCATTCATGCTCTGTCTCTGTCTCAAAAATAAATAAACGTTAAAAAAAAAAAAAAGAAGTAAATTCTGTTTAGTAGTAGGGGAAATGGTCCCTGTGTTAAAATGTAGCTCATACTTTGAGATTCTTCTGTAAGAGGACCTTAGGAAAACAGTATCATCATAATAATAATGAACCACATCTTTATTGAACAAACAATGGTGAGTTGTATTTGGGTTGCCAATGTCTGTTTGCTAACTAGATTCTGAGCACTACTTGCATGGCAAAGAACCAAGTTTTCTTCCTTTTTTTATTCCCTATGGCATTTAGTACATGGCAGGGATTCAACAGCATAGGACAGCAAAGATGTGTATCAGAATAATAAAAATAATACAAGATAGAAAGTTGTGCTGAGAAAGAGGTATGAATGGTCTGTAGGATCAGAGAGGCGAGATGACCTTCCACTGGGGAAACTATAAAGGTTTCATGGGGTGGTGTCTCTTGACAGATAGAAAGACCTTAATCAACTGAAATAAAAGCTATAATATGTTGGATATTTATTATGTACCAGGCACTGCTTAATCTAACCTAATCCTCCCAGCAACTCTACAAGAAAGGTGCTTTAATCATTCCCATTTTAGAGTTGAAGCAACTTGTGCCTCAGGCAGAGTAAGTGATTTTATCAAAGTCAGTTAGCTGGTAGGTGACAGAGCCAGGATCCCAACCAGTCTGACATGAAGGTTATGCTCTTAAACACTGGGCTATCCCATCCCTTACATTCAGATGTGAATTCAGTGTTTCATTGTTTGATAAAATTTGGCTTATGTTCTAAAAACATTTACTAGCTGATGCGGCCAGAAAATAGAGTATGTGGAGAGTAGGAGAGTGAGGAATAGGTTGTTCCAGTAAGTCAGAGACCAATCTCAGAACTTGGAATGCTATCCTAAAGACCTGGGGGTTTTTTGGAAGGCGATGGAAGCATTAAATGCCTATTAGTGAAGTGGCAGGACTAGGTAAGTGCTTAAGAAGACAGCTCAGTGTGAAGGGGGAGGAGGAGAAGCATACAAACCAGTTAGGTAACTATTGCAGTAGTGGTGCAGGAGTGAAAAGGCATGCACAGCCCCAAGAATATGTGATTTCCTCCTGCGAGTCTAGTTGGGATTGTTTCATTTTAAGAAAATAAAACGTTCGGGGCGCCTGGGTGGCGCAGTCGGTTAAGCGTCCGACTTCAACCAGGTCACGATCTCGCGGTCCGTGAGTTCGAGCCCCGCGTCGGGCTCTGGGCGGATGGCTCGGAGCCTGGAGCCTGTTTCCGGTTCTGTGTCTCCCTCTCTCTCTGCCCCTCCCCCATTCGTGCTCTGTCTCTCTCTGTCCCAAAAATAAATAAACGTTGAAAAAAAAAAAAATTAAAAAAAAAAAAAAAAAAAAAAAAAAAAAAAAAAGAAAATAAAACGTTCAAAGCTCTAGTCTCACAACATGAGAGAGAACATGAATTAGCTTTACAAAATGTGCTCTTTTGGAAACTTTAAAGATAGAATTTGATTTAAAGAATTTTTTTTGCACATAAATCTTTGGGAACTGCATAAACTAACCTTTGTGTTTATGTAATATTCTTTTTTTTTAATTTTTTTTTAATGTTTATTTTTAAGAGAGAGACAGAGTGCGAGCGGGACAGCAGTAGGGGAGGTTAGAGAGAGAGGGTGACACAGAATCCAAGGCAGGTTCTAGGCTCTGAGCTGTCAGCATAGAGCCCAATGCAGGGCTCAAACTCATGAACTGCGAAATCATGACCTGAGCAGAAGTTGGACGTTCAACTGACTGAGCCACCCAGGCTCCCTTGTGTTTATGTAACATTCTCAAAGGAACATTTGTCAATCAGTACAAAGGAATATAGGGAGTATGTATATATCCCTCACAACCCCTCCCCCCTTTTTTTTCATGACTCTACTTTCTCTTCAATTCCTTGTGAACGACACTGAGGTTCTTACAGGTCTGATAAATTCCTAAAATATTTCCAAAGAAACAGAAACTAGTAGAATCCGGCATTGGAAAACTCTCATAGACTGTTGCTTCTGGATTGGGCGCTGGATTTGCAAGCAATTTCCTCGCCCACGGTGCTCACTCACATTCCTGAGCTCTGTGTATAGGTCTGAGACAGTGTGTGTGACACCATGACATTGGCTAATTACATGGAGCCTCCTCTTATCCAAGAGAATTGCTCATGAGTATGGAGGCTCTCTAATTTTCCTTTCGGGGGATTTCATCCATGATTCCCCACCCTGAAGTGCAGAATAAACAAATAATAAATATTAGGTTGACTATGAGATTCCATCACCCACTCTCTGAAGTTTTATCGGATAAGCTAGAAATAAGTCCCATTTCATTTTACAGTCTGTGGGAATGGCAGTATTTCACACCTCTCCACTGGTCAACATCTTTTTTTTTTTTCCTCAAAAATTTTTAATGTTTGTTTACTTATTTATTTTTTGAGAGAAAGAAAGACAGAGTGCGAGTGGGGCAGGGGCAGAGAGAGAGGGAAACACGGAATCCAAAACAGGCTCCAGGTTCTGAGCTGTCATCACAGAGCCCAATGCAGGGCTAGAACTCATGAGCTGGGAGATCATGAGGTGAGCCGAAGTCGGATGCCTAACCGACTGATCAAAAGTCGTCCCCTCGTCAACACTTTTTATATTCTGACATGACTTATATATTCTATAAGTGACATTATAGTATTATTAGTTCCAAGTATGGGAGTGATTATGTTTAAAATGAGTTTTTTATCTTTTAGAGATACATATTGAATATTTATACATGAAATTATATGATGTCTAGGATTTGCCTCAAAATAACACTGGATGGAGAAAGTCAGTGGGGATGCAGATAAAATAATGATAGGTATGGGCTGATGATTGTTGAAGCTGGATAATGCATGCATGGGGGATCGTTATATTATTCACTATATAAATTAGTGAACAATTATTAGTTTTGCAAAAGGTTTACTTGCATATGTTTGAAACTATACACAATTTTTAAATGATCACTCTTTAGATTTTGGATCGAGTACTACAATGAAAAAGAAATATTGATGAATTGTTTCTAGAAACATGTGCATACATAGTCATTGCTCTTCTCAATGCATAGTGCACCAGTCTGTCCCCTGTCTCCAAGCCTACACTAACTCTGTAGAGCTGTGATTATTTTCCTATGCATTTGCCCGTGCTTTTTAATCTATATTCTTAGAGCTTTTTCTACTCTACCTTGTCTCTTCCTTTAGATTAGTAATCTCATCATGGCATGACTTTCCATGTAACCAGCCCTTCATCCATCATAGTATGATTTCTCAAGAATGATAAAGTAAAAAGCTAAAGAAAGGAGATCAAATAGTGTAAGCGAATATTTTTCAAAAGGCTTGCAAAGGGATGGTGATTATCTAAATGTTGGCCTATGTGTCATGAACATCTGGGTCCAATTCAGACACAACAGTGATTCTCCCTGAAGCTGGGAGGGAATACATCCTTCTTTTTCTTCTTGTAAATCAGAAGTAATTTGGTCTCAGGGTAGAGAAGGGAGGGAAAAGGGAAGGAAACAGAGACGAGAATGGCAGCTGTGCTCTCCAGTGAACCAGTGATTATTCCAGAATTCATCCCCAAACGGTGGGGACCATGGACCTGCCCCCCAGAGGCTGTGCTCACAGCATTGGGTCTGGTCTTACTGGTGTGGCTCTAACACAGCTTTAATTCTTCTAGGTAGGTGAAATTGTCGCCAGTAGTCTTCTGCAGCCCCTTTTCCTCTTTTAGCCTAGAGTTGTAGAAATTTTTATTGCGGAGAAAGGTTAAAGCATCATTTTAAAGGTTATCCAAAGGCCCTGAATGTGCACAGATTTGTTCCAGGTCATATAATTACCCCACAGGGCCCATGATAGACACTAGGTCTCAGCACTATTGGCCAAGTCCCCACCTCCTGGAAGTTTGTTTTGAAAATTTTAGTCCAATAAGGAGTCAAGCAATATGTTAAGTGCCCTGTTTAAGAACTATGATCTCTAGCTTGGGCCTTCAGAAGGAAGTGTAGGGCAGGTGGCTTACCTGCGGAGATGTCTGAGTGAAGGGAAGTGGTGATGTCTTCAGCCGTTTCTGGCCTCCACACTGAAACTGGAACTACATTCTTGGTTAGGAAATAAAGAAGGAAGTGAAGCAGATTCATCACTGCTTAAGTAGCCTGGTATGCGGAGCTGGGATTCTCGATTCTCTAGCTGTTGATTGAGGCAACAGGATGAAACTTTCTCATGCACACGCTGGGCCCCAGCTGAGAAGGGCGGGGAACTGCCAGTTGTCAGAATGGACCCACTCACCGGCGTTCTCTGCGTGCTCCAAGGAGCTCCCTGGGAACTGCGGCGGGCTCGTGTCTTCTCCAGCATTGCTCAATTCCTCCAGGAAGTTTTCTTTAGGAGAAACCTTTTATACTAGTTCTGCGTGGATAATTGCCAAATGTAGCTCTGATACAACAGCTAAGATTTGTTTGATTATTTGAGTGTTTCAGCCGCCAAATGGACATTACCATTTAAGATTCCCCTTCCTCTTGAAGGAAAATTGGGGCGCCTGGGTGGCTCGGTCGGTTGGGCATCTGACTTCAGCTCAGGTCATGATCTCACGGTTTGTGGGTTCGAGCCCCGCGTCGGGCCCTGTGCTGACAGCTTGGAACCTGAAGCCTGCTTCGGATTCTCTGTCTCCCTCTCTCTCTGTCCATCCCCCACTCATGCTCTGTTTCTCTGTGTCTCTCAAAAATGAATAAACATTAACAAAAAAAAAAAGTGGTTAAGAAAATCAACAGTGAACACATCCGTTCTCCGGGGGCTCAGGAGGGCAGACATAGCAGGTTTTCTGAGCTCTTGGAATCCTAGACAGGCTCTCAGCATTCATTTTTCCTCTAGGAATAGGTTCTTGTTCAGTTGTTAGGAATAAAAAATTCAGCTTGCAAGAACAACTAGTCATTCATCTGAAGTGTTACCTCATGTATAAGGAACCTTGCTTGGCCTTTCCCTCCTTGAAGGCAGACATGCCTTGAGTCTAGAATAGCACTGTGGAATGAAATGAAGTTCCCATCTTCCTGCCCATGGCCTAATCCAGCCTTGGTTTTCTTCTTTTGTCAAATACTTCACCAGGAAGGAGCCAACCCAAATGTCCTTTGCCTTAATTTGGGCCAGTTTCTTCTTGATTAATTGTCTGGTGATACAATAATTTCTTGATCATTATACCCCACCCTCCATCACTATTAGGTAGGTATTCCTTAAGTTTTTTTTAAAAGGTTGTTTATTATTTATCTTTTATTAAGGAATCTTTATGCCCAAAGTGGGGCTCAAACTCATGACTCCAAGATCAAGAGTCACATGCTTCACCGACTGGCCAGCCAGGCGTCCCTCTTAAAACTTTTCTTATGAGCTTGAGCTTCTCAGAAGAAAGATACTTTTATTTATTTTTTAAAGGCTTTATTTATTTATTTATTTATTTTAATGTTTATTTTTGAGAGAGAGAGAGCATGAGTGTGGGAGAGGCAGAGAGGGAGGGAGACACAGAATCGGAAGCAGGCCCCAGGCTCTGAGCTGTCAGCACAGAGCCCATTGCAGGGCTCGAACTCATGGATCGTGATATCATGACCTGAGCTGAAGTAGGACGTTTCACTGACAGAGCCATCCAGGCGCCCCTGGTCTCCATCATTCTTTTTTTTTTTTTTTTTAATTTTTTTTTTAATCTTTATTTTTGAGAAAGAGAGAGAGAGACAGAGTGTGAGTGGGGGAGGAACAGAGAGAGGGAGACACAGAATCCGAAGCAGGCTTCAGGCTCCAAGCTGTCAGCACAGAGCCCGACGCGGGGCTCGAACCCACAAACTGTGAGAGTATGACCTGAGCCAATGTCGGACGCTTAACCGACTGAGCCACTCAGGCACCCCTCTCCATCATTCTTAATGATAAAAGCAGGGGCTTGAGCTGACAGGGCAGGGAGGGATGCTGACTTTGAATTCACATTGTGTAGAAGGCACCCCAGACCTCCTAGGTCATTAAACATCAACAAGCCAATGATGTGATTTACTGACTCCATGATATAGGGATGGGGCTAACCAAGAGACACTGTGGGTACAGGTAAGCTCCAGGACCCCGATGAGGTCATGTATTTCTGGTGGGAGGGATGGAAAGGATGAAGTTATGCTGGAACCATTTGAGAAGGATGAGTCAGGTCTCAGTGGGTGGTGGATACCTTGTCCTATGTGAAGCAGCCAGGCCATTTGAGAATCTCTGTATCTTTCCTGACATTTGTCAACCATCTCTAGGTTTTAACCAGTGCTCCTCTTTTTGTTGTTGTTTTTTAACGTTTATTTATTTATTTTGAGAGAGAGAGAATGTGCACGCATGAGCAGGGAAGTGGGAGGGAGAATGAGAATCCCAACCAGGCTCCATGCTTAGCATGGAGTCCGACTTGGGGCTCAATCCCACAAACTGTGAGATCATGGCCTGAGCCGAAATCAAGAGTCAGACGCTTAATTGACTGAGTCACCAAGGTGTCCCATGTGCTCCTCTTCCCAAATATGAAGCTTATGTTATGGTTTTTACGTCACAGGCCCACTTAGTGTTCCATATTTTCCAGACCCTCATGTTTGTTAATGCATACAACTGATTTGTACTTTTGTTCTTCTGCATTGTTTCAAAGCCCACTGTTGCGTATTCACAAGGGCACACATTAACAGTAATCACTATGGTATTCAGTGTGGCTCACATCCTTGTGTGATTGACTGTTATCCAGGCTTATTTTTGTTGTTGTTGTTAATTTTTTTTAGTGTTTATTTTTGAGAGACAAAGACACAGCGTGAGAGGGGGAAGGGCAGAGAAAGGGGGAGACACAGAATTGGAAGCAGGCTCCAGGCTTTGAGCTGTCAGCACAGAGCTGGATGCGGAGCTCTAACTCACAAGCCATGAGATCATGACCTGAACCAAAGTTGGATGCTTAACTGACTGAGCCACCCAGGCACCCCTATCCAGGCTTATTATAAATACTGAAGTGTAGTTCTTAATTTGCAAGCATAATCCAGAAATGTAGTAATAGGTTGATTTCTGAGGTTGCCTTTCTTCCAGAAATCTGAAAATTCCAATGACTCTTTTCTGAAAAAAATTATGAATTAAGACTTCGGTCTTCTAGAAGTTCTCATCATGATTATCCTCATTGGACAGCTGAAAAAACACTGGCATGAAAGTAACAACTTTCTCTATAACTTAGGTGTTTCATTTACCTCCACAATGTTTATTTATTTTTGAGGGAAAGAGAGTGAGGGGGTAGGTGCAAAGAGAGAAGGGGACAGAGGATCCCAAGCAGACTCTGCACTGACAGCAGCGAGCTCCATGTGGGGTTCGAACTCATGAACCATGACGTCATGACCTGAGCTAAAGTCAGATGGCCAATCGACGGAGCCACCCAGGTGCCCCCTCCACAGAGGGTTATTTTAAGAGGGTTTAGATAGGAGCACCTGGGTGTCTCCATCAGTTAAGCATCTGACTTTGGCTCAGGTCACAATCTCGTGGCTTGTGGGTTCGAGCCCTGCATCTGAACCCCGCATCTGAGCTCTGTGTCTGAGCCCTGCATCGGGCTCTGTGCTTACAGCTCAGAGGCTGGACCCTGCTTTAGATTCTGTGTCTCCCTCTCTCTCTGCTCCTCCCCTGCTTGCACTCTGTCTCCCTCTCTCAAAAATAAGCAAACAATAAAAAAATGTTGAAGTGAATTAAAAAAAATTAAGAGGGTTAAGATATATCTGAATGGTCACTAAGAATTTCTGATGGATTTGAAACCTGACCTGCTTAAAGGATTGAATAATCCTAGTTGAATTCTGGCCTATCCAGGTGACCTTGAGAAAGAACTGACAGTTCTTATTTGTGTCAGCCCCGGGACGTTCACCAAGGGGCAAAGGCAAGATGGCTCAGGGCCCGATGTCCACTATTTGTGGCAAAGCCACTCAGAGCTGCTGCCTTGCAGATACGAGGCCCGCCCCTTCACCTGTGTCCTGTGACAACAGCATTAAGAGAAAAGATGTTTCTCTCCCATCTCCAAGACAAAGTGAGGGATTGAATTACTCGGGCCCTTTGCCTTGGCCTCAGGCAGGTATATCTGCACTATCACCTGTGTACTGTAGCCATGTCTGACTCCCCATTTCCTGTGCAGGTCGTAAACTAGCCATGGCACTCCCACATACTGCATCAGCACAAGTATATAGTGCCCAAGTACTGTAGCACTGCTTGATCAAATCAAGTAGACACAGATCCTATGATGAGATTTCTGTGGTCAGTTGACACCCTCCCTTTTCCTGTACCAACCAGGAGTGATGTTGCCAACAGCCGAAATCTGGTGGAAGTGAGAACTGGGGAATGTTTGTTGGCAGGGCCACTTCCTACAGTTGTACCCTGAACAAGACTCCCAACTGAGGGGGTGAGTTGGGGCTGAAACTCAGTCTAGGCTCCATCTTGCCCAACCTTGCATTTAACCACTGGGCAGTTTTCTCCAAGATGAAGAGGCACCTTTTCTAATGCACTTAAAGACACCTTGTGGGCAAGAGGTTGTCTAAAGAAATTGCTACACAGGCCCAAAATGGGTCACATATGAGGCTGCTCATGGCAGCATTGTTTTGGGTGCTAGAAAGTTATAGGCAATGGGGGTGCCCATTACTGGAGTATTCAGCAGTCAGGGATGATGGACTGGATGTGCACATAGCAATGTGGATAGGTCTTAAAAACAAAGTGTGGAGTGGAAACAATAAGACAGAGTGAGATCTGTAATACAATGCTATTGTGTAAATTAAAAGACATGCAAACCAGTCATCAACACACATCCACAAGAACACATACAAGCCAAAAAAATATAATTAAATGTATTAGAATGGTTCCTTGCAGGAAGGAAGGATAGGAGTGAGGAGTGGGAATAGCAGAAAATGTAGGTACACATGCCTAAAAGAGTGGACTTGTCTGGACCAATTAAGGTAATGTGCCATGAACTGAAAAGTGCAATTAATTTAGCACTCTAAATAAGTTTTAAAAAATTAGGCGCCCTGGGCCTTGCCACTTAATGCATTCCTCACCCCAGCTATTGACCACCAGCATGGCTAGATCAGCATGATCACCACTTTTTAATAATCTCATTGACAGAGACTTATATCTGGACTTGTGTGAGCTTCATCATAACATAGCTGTCCTTATCAAACTCAGGTTTGAGTTTGCTATCTCCTCGTCCTTAAAAATCCTTGGAAGTTAACTTGCCTTATCTGTATTATTTTATTTTTCTTGTAGTCATAAATAGAAATGAAAGCATTTACTTCCCTAGGGATTTTTTTTTTTTAAGTAGGCTTCTTGTCCAGCATGGCACCCAACAGGGGTCTTGAACTCACAACCCTGAGATCAAGGCCTGAATTGAGATGAAGTGTCAGATGCTTAACCAACTGAGCCACCCTGGCACCCGATTCCCTAGGAATTTAATCAATCTATAAAAGCTATGTTAATGAAGAATAGTGACTACAAAGAAGAAAAAAAAAACCCTGAATTCTGTTTGGCCTGGTTTCCACTTATTGCATTCGGCCAAGGCTTGCAGCAGATGGGTCAAAATGGGCCTATCGTCATTGTGACACAGTGTATAAGTTTCTTTCAAGATTCATCTGGAACATTCTAAATCAATGTAATCAAAAAGTACCTGATGGGGGCACCTGGGTGGCTCAGTCAGTTAAGCATCTGACTTCTGCTCAGGACATGATCTCACAGCTTGTGGGTTTGAGCCCCACATCACTCACACTCTGTCTCTCTCTCTCAAAAAATAAACATTAAAAAAAAATTTTTAAAAAGTACCTGATGCATAAAACTTGCACCATTTAACAAATATATAAGTAACTCCAGCACCATTTTTGAGATAGTTCTTGGTCCACTCTGTGTAGCTTAAACAAAACAAAACAAAACAAAACAAAAGACCTAATACTCTTCAAAGTGGCATAAAGAAAGTTCCCTTTCAGTAGGTATCTGGTAAGTGTTAAGTTAGATTGAATGCCCTTTTGCTATCCATTAAGGGACATCTCTTGCCCCTGTGGTATCTTACATGTATAAGAGAAGGTACCTCTTCTTCCCAGCAACACAGCCCCACAGTCAGGCACAGGTGTAGCAAATGGAGCTGGATCTCAGACTGGTAACCTCGTTGGTTATTAAGGGTATAATCGACACAGCTGTAGGAGGTGGCCCTGCACACAAATAAGCTCCCCGCCTTTCTCTCTTCCACTAGGTTTCCATGATTTGCAACTTTATTCTGGTTGGTGTTGGAAAGGCAGGCTTGAATGACCATCCTAGTCCCAAGTAGAGCAACAGTATCTGCCATCCCACATGCTCTTCTGGAACTTTGCCTTTGCCTCTGTAAAGCTGGAGTCTGATTCTACTCTCTTTGAGTCTGGGTAAGCTTTGGACTTGCTTGCCACCAACACAACACAACACAACACAACACAACACAACACGAGTGACGATGTAATTTCTGAGGTTAGGTTATAAGAAGTGATATAGCATCCACCTTGTTGGCTGGAACACTTGAACTTGGAGCCCTAAGCTGACATGCAAGAAATCTGACTATCCTGAGACTACCAAGCTGCAAGAAAGCCATACCACATGGTGAGGCTGTATGTAGGGCCTGTGGTCACAAGTCCTAGTTTTTGAGTGCTCCAGACTCAGACACCAGACCTGTGAGTAAACAAACTTTAGATGCTTCTAGCTCCCAGTTTTGAAGTCATCACCACACTCTGAATCTCCTCAGCTCAGGCCCCAGATACCTTGGAGCAAAGAGCAGCCATCTTTACTGTGCTGTTTCTGAATTTCTGGCACATGGAATCCACAAGCACCATATATTGGTTTATTTTATTGTTTTATGTTACACAGCAATAGTAACTAAAATACCTATTATCTTTGATAACACCAAGAAGGAGAATTAAAAAAAGGAGAGGAAACTTATAAAATTTAAAATTTAAAATTTAAATACATTTAAATTTAAATTTAATTTAAATTTAAAATTAAAAAATTATAAACTACAGGATACAGACAAAATATATCAACAAATATAAATGACAGATTAGAATAAACCACGACAGAAAGACACTTGTGAAAATCAGGGCAATTTGACCTCTGACTGGATACTAGATGATATTTAAAAAGTTATTGTTAATTTTAAAGATGTGATAAAGTGGTTATTGAAAAATGAGTCCTTATTTGTTATGGATACATACCGATGTATTTGCTTATGAAAATATTTGATTTGCTTTAAATTGGATTTAAAATGGAAACGAGGGGAGGGGAGGGTACAGATAAAACAAGATTGCCATTTTTTAAAATTTAATTTTATTAAAAAAATTTTTTTAACGTTTATGCATTTCTGACAGAGACAGAGCATGAGTGGGGGAGGGGCACAGAGAGAGAGAAAGGGAGACACAGGATCTGAAGCAGGCTTTAGCTGTCTACACAGAGCCTGACATGGGGCCCGAACTCACAAACCCCGAGATTACGACCTGAGCTAAAGTCGGCCACCCAACCAACCGAACCACCCAAGCACCCCTAAATTTAACTTAATTTTGGAGAGAGGGAGAGGGAGAGGGAGAGGGAGAGGGAGAGGGAGAGGGAGAGGGAGAGGGAGAGGGAGAGGGAGAGAGAGAGAGAGAGAGAGGGAGGGAATTTTAAGCAGGCTCGACACAGGGCTCGATCCCACAACCCTGGGATCATGCATGACCGGAGCCGAAATTAAGAGTAGGATGCCTAACTGACTGAGCCACCCAGGTGCCCCAAGATTGCCATATTTTAATAATTGTTGAAGCCAGGTGATAGGTACATGGAGGTTTATTATCTCTACCTTTGTGCATATTGGAAACTTCCCATAAGAAAAAGTTTGCCAGGGTGAGACTCAGGAGGAACTTATTTGTCCTCTGTCCTGTTCTTCCAGGCTGTAGTTATGTGCTAATAGGTGCCAATGATTTAAATAGATTGCCCCTCCTATAAGCAAGACCTCTGTGTACTCCTGGAGGCTTCTTGAGACCCGGGACCCTTCACCCATGTGGGATTTCAGGCAGATCTCAGGACTAAGGAAGAAAGCATATTCTCAGGCAAATAAATGTTTTAGGCACTCCTCAAATCAGTTTAACTTTGGGTGGCTGGAACTCCCCCTGAAGACAGTATTCTCTTCTCTGATAATACCCAGTCCAGCCCTAGGTATACATGGGGACATCCATGAATTCCTGGCGAATTGACTGAAGAAAATTCATTGTTCAGGATGCATTCATTAGCTTACTCTGAAGGTTAAGGAGTGTTCGATTTTAAACTTTGAAATATATCTGTCACCAGAAAGACGGGCAAATAGGCTGCATGTTGCTACACAGATGATGTACTTTGGAAGGTCCTTCTGTTTGCTTGCAGGTTCCCTCCCTTGAATAAAGACTATTAACTCATGCTGCAGCCTGCTGCTCTCTGCTTGGCTTTGGCTATGTCACTAAGCCCAAAATAGAAAGTTCTTTTACTGCAGAGCAGGGAAAGAGGTTTAAATTTATCAATTCAAATAACAAAGGGAAGCATTATACTGGCTCTTCTCTGGGGCGGGGGTGGGGTGGGGGGGGGTGGGGGGGTGGAGGGGTGGGGGGGGTGGGTAGGGAAGAGATAATGCCTGCTTCATCAAGGAGAAGGAGTGATCTGACACTGGCAGGGGTTGAGACCAAGAGACAAGCTTACACTGTGGTGAGCTGGGCTTGTTTCCCATCCTGGCTCCCCTCATTCCCTCCTTCCAACCATGTCACCTCTTTTAGGACATGGGAAAGCAGCTGAGCCACTGAGGAACCAGTCCCAGAAATGTCACTGAAGTTATCAGACTGGAAACAATTCTCTGAGCCAAACCCCTTCTCTCTTAGCTTTGAGAGGAGTCAGTACCTTGCAACAAAGTTACCCAAAAGGGAGATGTATCTTTTCCTTATCAAATGGTCAAGAATTTTTGATGATCCCTAGGGTTAGAAAGAGTTTGTGGAAATTGGCATTCTTGTGTATTGCTGGAGGGAGGTAGACTGAGCCAATCACCTGGAGAGTAACCTGACAACATGGATCTGTGGTATACCAGAGACTGTGGATCTAGAGGCTCTCTGTTTATAGCTGGTGGGAGTGTAAATTGGGTCTGTAGACAGACTCTTGTACATGTACAACAGGGAACATTTATAGTATAACATTCATAGCAGCAGTGTGAACAAAAGCTAAATCCTAGAAACAATGCACGTACATGGATGAATTTTAGCAAAGTGAATGGAAAAAACAAATCCCAAAAGATGACATACAGCTTGATGTCCTTTTTATAAAGCTAAGGACATTTCTGAAAATTTACTCTTTAGGAATATATACACATAGAGCAAAACCACATCAAAAGAAAAGGAAATGAACTTACGATTCAGAATGGTTCCCTTGGGTGGGGAACACAGGAAGATGGTGTGGAAAGCCTTATGCTTCAGTATTGGTTATTGCCGAGGCCCTAGCTTTTGTTTTGGGTTGTGGATTGACAGGGACTGAATATGTTATTAAAATTAATGAATTGGGTGCCTGGGTAGCTGAGTTGGTTAAACATACAACTCTTGGTTTCGGCTCAGGTCATGATCTCACAGTTCGAGAGTTCGAGCCCCTCACTGGGCTCCGCACTGACAGTGTGGAGCCTGCTTGGGATTCTCTCTCTACCTCTTTTTCTGCCCCTTCCCTGTTTGTGCTCAATAAATAAATAAATAAATAAACAAAGAAACAAACAAACTTTAAAAATAAATTTAAAAAATTAATGAATTTACCACCAAAATTAACAAGATCAGGCCATCCAGTACCAATTATGGGAGTGTCAGAACAAAGGATTATGGTGAATCCAGTTATTTATGCCAGACGTTAAAACAAAACAAAACAAAACAAAAACAGAGTATATATCCTTTGGCACAGTCACTCCACGTCTAAGCATTTATCTTAAGGAATAAATAAAGATGCACACAGACATTTGTGAACAGGACACTTACCATGGTACTTATAAAAATAAGAAACAATCTGGGGCGCCTGGGTGGCGCAGTCGGTTAAGCGTCCGACTTCAGCCAGGTCACGATCTCGCGGTCCGTGAGTTCGAGCCCCGCGTCGGGCTCTGGGCTGATGGCTCAGAGCCTGGAGCCTGTTTCCGATGCTGTGTCTCCCTCTCTCTCTGCCCCTCCCCCGCTCATGCTCTGTCTCTCTCTGTCCCAAAAATAAATAAACGTTGAAAAAAAAAAAAATTTAAAAAAAAAAAAAAAGAAAACTTTTTTTAGAAATATTCTTTTCAAGGAGTATTTAACTATATGGGAAAACAGATACATACAGAACAGACACATGCAACATGAACTTTAGTTCACAGTTTTAAATTTCCGATAATATATATCTATGCACACCAAGAAAAGCTGAGAAGGCTATACATCAAAATGATTATAGCCCTCATTTCTGGATCTTATGATTGTTTCTTCCTGAAACTTGCCAGCAGTTCACAAATTTTCTGCAGTGATCATTAATTCTTTTACAGCCAGAAATAGTTTTATTATAAAAATAGTTAATAATAATAGCTAATGTTGATGGAGTACTTGTTATGTACTAGAGCGTTACATGGATTCATTTATTTAAGGCTTAAAATAACCCTACGGGGTTAGGACCCTATGGGGGTACTATTATGATCCCCATCATATGAATGAAAATACTGATGTTTAGGGGGTTAAATAACTTTGAGGACACAGAAGCCATAAGAAGTTGTGCCTTGAATCAGGCTTGTAGGAGGTTCTTCAAAGGGTGGGCCTGATTGTAGGCTATTGGTCTCCCTGGTGCAGGATGGCTGTACCAGAGACAATGATCTCCCCGCGAGCAACACTGGGAATTGAACAGGCTGATGTAGAACCTGCAATCCACACCCAGAAAGAGGCCCCCAAGGGGTGTCTGAGCCTGAGCCAACACAAGGCAGCCAACCATCAAACGTGGGTTGGGTGGGGGGCACACATAGGAAAGCCAGGAAACCCAGCCTCTAAGGGTTTCTGAAGAGCCCCTGTGGGAGATCCCAGAGCAGAGATGTTTTTACTCATGGCTCTGACTAGCTCTCGTCTCCAGCAGCCACTGTAGGATTGGCCTCTAGAGCCTTCGGTGGAGAGGAGGGTGCTCTAGGGATGGGACAGAGCCAGGACTCAGCTGCGGTCTCTTTTCATCACTCATGCTTTAAATATAAGCTCTGATGTGATCAAGGTGCCAGAGATAAAATGCCTTTCTCAAGCTAAGCAGGCAGGATCTGGTATCCAATTTGGACAAGACAGTGGAAAATAGACTCAGGGGGAAAAAATCCCTTGGCCTCAACACCAACACACGGGAGCTGAAGAATTTGACACCTTAACATTGTAGAATAAACAAATGTAGGCATAGTTTCCTATGTTTTCTTAAAAGCATCTAAAATAGATATGATTTAAGGGGGAGTTCTTGTCTGACTTTAACAGCCAGTTCTTCTCTTCTCAGCTGAGGAATTCTGGATATCCTTTAAGATGTAGCTCAAGCATCAGCTTCTGTGGAAGTACTTCCCAAGCTGCCCCAAGTAATGATGCCGTTCCTCTTCTGTACGTGTTTAATAAATACGTTTACCTGTAGGAATGTCTGTCTTCCACTGCTGGACCATGAGTTCAGTGGACTGTGTTTTATGCATCTTTGGGTTTTCCCCACTATTCCTGTATTTCTTCCCGTCACCTGTCCTCCACATGCATCTCTATGCCTGTCATGTGGTAAGTGCCAATTAAATGTTGCTTTTGGAACAGAGAGGTATAAAGGCTTGGGGTGTGGTCTTCTAGAATTCTCAGAGCTGGGAATCAAACCCTTTTTTGCATCTAAAATACTTGAGAGAATCTGATAAAAGCTAAGAACCTTTCTTTCCCCAGGGAAAAAAGCATATACAAAAGAAAACTCCCAGTTGTACAGCAGTAAGTGCTCTCGCGCGCTCTCTCTCTCTCTCTCTCTCTCTCTCTCACACACACACATACACACACACATACACACACACACACACACACGAGTGCATGTAAAACTGGGGAAATATGAATGATAGGTAGGTTGTATCAATATCAATATCCCAGTTGTGATATTGTACTCTAGTACTGCAAGAGGTTACCAATGGGAAATCAGGATTTCTTTGTATTATTTCTTACAACCACATGAGAATCTAAAATTGTCTCAATAAAAATTTCAGTAAAAAAGAAAATTCCTATACATTATCCTCTGGGAGTTGTTAAGTCCCCATGAATCCACCTATGAATCCTAAACTAAGAGGTCTCCAATACAGTCCAATCTCTACGTTGTTATATGGGGAAACTGATGGGTAAAGATGTGCTTAAAGTCATACAGATTGTTGATGGCAGAGGTGAGGATGAGCCCAGCACTCTTTTCCTTACACTGCAACTGGTTTCTGGGAGGAAGAGAGTGCTGTCCATTTGGTATTGTTTACTGGACTAAAAGGCAAAGCTAACCTGGTATTTCCTGTTGTGGAGAGAAAGCAGGGCAATTCATTTTCAGAACCGTTTGGTCTCTTTTTTCTTCTCATGGCTTTCTAGGCTGCCTATGCTCAGCCTATGGATCGGGAAGGATCTCCTTTCCAAAGAAGGTGGCTCAGGGGCTGGCAGGCTTTTTGCTTCTGCATAATAAAAAGCCAAATCAAGCAGGCTGGACAAATGGAGGAGGAGGAGAGAAAGAGAAGAAAAAGGATGAGGGTACATCAGAGAAAAGAGAGCAGAAGGGCATGGTACAAGAAGACAGTAGTGGAGGGGACGAGATGGATGTATTTAGGGAATAGGAGCGATGGGGTGGGCTGGATCACAGGCCACTCACTACTGAGCTGCAACCTGTAAGGACATGGATTATTGGTCTATCCTTGGAGATTGCTAGGCATTGAAAGTGTCAGATGGTTCAGTGGTCAAGATCTTCCATTCATGAAAATCATTTGAGTTTTGATGCTAAAGGCTCTCTAGTAGGACTTTGGACTTTGGGCACTGAAGCCAGACCTCAGCTCCTCTGCTTACTAGTTATTTTACCTTATACAAGTTACTCAGTCCCTTTGTGCCTCAGTTTCATCATCTGTAAAATGAGGATAATAATAGTACCTCACTCAGGAGTTGTGAGGGAGGAGGGATATAATATACGTAAAGTACTTGGAAGAGTACGTAAGTGCTTAATAAATGCTGGCCTTATAACTGTTAACTACTTGACAGAGACTCATTTCCTATTCCTTGTTCCTCCAAAGATGGAGAAAACTGATTAACATCCTTCCTTTAAAAAACATCCACCAACCTGTAGGCACTAAATTACCCATGAGTTTTCTCTTTTCTGCACACAATGTCTGTTCCTTCTTTTGTTTGTGGACCTAATTCTATCACCATCCACCACAATTTAAAAAAAAATTTTTTTTAACATTTATTCATTTTTGAGACAGAGAGAGACAGAGCATGAATGGGGGAAGGTCAAAGAGAGAGGGAGACACAGAATCTGAAACAGGCTCCAGGCTCTGAGCCGTCAGCACAGAGCCCGACGCGGGGCTCGAACTCACAGACCGTGAGATCATGACCTGAGCCAAAGTCGGCCGCCCAACCGACTGAGCCACCCAGGCGCCCCACCATCCACCACAATTTAAAGATGAGCATATAAATACCTGGTCATTGTGTGTGTGTGGGGAGGTGGGGTGTCTCCCTGTCTGGTGTGCCTTCTAACAGCTTAGGGAATGAACACTCCTGTCAAGGGAGAGTGTTTCTTTCCATCAGACAGAAGAGCAGTATGGTCCTATCTTCCTACCTTTGCAAATTAATTTCAAAGTACTCCTTAGATGCTTTTGTACTTGCAAATTCATCTGCTTTGGAGAACCTTATTTCTTTTTTGGCGGCGGGGGGGGGGGTGTGATTTCTAAATCTTGCCTAGAGTCAAGCTAGAACACTGGTAAACTTGTTAATATGGAAAATATGAACAAAATATAAACAGATTTTCTCTCTGGCTCCCTGCAAAATGCCCCCTCATCTTCTACAGCATCTCTGAGAGTCTTTAGGAAATACTCATATGGGCTCACGAACAAGTTCTCCATTCTTACCCCTCTGCTCTGACAGGTGCCAGGTCTCTGTGCTGTTCCACCAGACTCTGAGGTTTTCCTGTTGCTCTTGTAGGCACTCCCAATCAAGAGAGACCTACAGCCATCAGAGAAGACTCTTCAGAGAGTGTGGGGCTTGAACTGGTCTTGAATGCCAGGGTTCTTATAGATACAAGTGGCTGTCTGAGGAGAAGGGACATGTTGAGCAAAGGAGAAAGTAGGAATGGAGTGGATGAGTACAGTATTTGTCTGAGAGAGGAACAGGGCCATCTGAGCCGAGGATAAGATCTTTTAATGAGAGGGAAGGTAGAAGAAAAGGCCATATTGAAATGCCGTGTGAGGAGGCCACGTAAGAGATCCACAGGAAGGTGAGACTTCTTTTCACAAGAAAGTTGGGGCCCTTGAGTAATATTCCAGGGCATAGTGGAATATTTAACATAACTATTGGCTACTTGTTGTTTGGGCCTGTGACTCCCCTAATCATGTTTACTCAGGATATCTGAAGATTTTTTCACAATTATGAGCAATATGTTTTCATTACAGAAGAATCAAGTACATAAAAAGAAAAAAAAGAAAAACTCCATTCACCAGAAGCAACTGCTATTAGTACCTCATTGTATAGATTTCTAAAGTCTCATAAACATATACTTATATTTAATAAAATTATGGTACTATCATATATGCTGTTTTATAAGGTATTTGTCACTTAATACTATATTGTGCATAATGTTCCATATCAATAAACCTATTTCTGTAAGATTTTTAATACCTGCAAAGTTGGTGACAGTATTTTTAAGGTTTATCCAGCCTTCTGGTAATAAACTTTGCCTTTCATTTCAGAGATTTTATTTTTCCTGTAACAGGGTAAAAAATATTTCCTCTGTAACTGAGAATAGTATCTAGATGGCAGGCACATTACCAAAGGATAATATGGTCATTTCTGTCTCTTTTTTCTTTAGCCAAACTGTAGTAGGTGAGGGAAAGAGCTGTATTATATCTGTGGCAAAATTCCTGGCCACAAAATTTTGGCCACATATATAAAATTCTAATTTCAGGTGAAATGTTAAGTTTAATTGTTCAGAAAACTGCAAAGGAGAAAAACAGGGATAGCTACCAATAAGTTGCAAGTATTTGTGTATCCCGAGTACCAAAATCTTCCAGTAGTTGGGCAGGCCCAGTTGGCCAGAACATGGCAGGCTTCTCATGGGCATAGGCACTAATGTTGACTAATTAGGTCTTTATGTTGGAATTTCTGGGGCATAAAAGGCCTTGGTGCAAAGTGCATGTTATCAGATATGGCACCCTTTTCAGATAAAACATTCTGACACAACAGGGACATAAGACTAACCAACTGTATTATTTCTTGAATTTATTCCTCATTGACTTTTTCTCTACACAACAAGCCTTCTGAATGTTTGCACGGTGTCAAGGGAAGAGAGGGGATGTTCTTTTTGTTCCATCTCGACCCTCTTTTCTTGAATCCCCTCCCCCCTCCATCTTCACTTCATCTGATGGCTTTGTGTGTATATGATGTTTTTGATACTGTTATGTTCTGTTTCCATAGCAGGCAATGAAGTGCTCCAAATGGCATTAGGGGATATGTAGGACCAGAGACCACTTAGAACTATTAAAAGTAAGAATATCTCATACTTACTGGACATTTACTATATGCTGTGTTTTACATTCATAATTTCACTGAATTCTCATAAGAACCTTATTATTTGGCAATTATAATTATCCCCACTTTATACATGAGATAATGGAGACTCAGAAAAGTTATGTAACTTGCCAAGCTTCTTAACTAGAATTCAAACCAGGTCCATCTGATTCCAGAGCCATTTCTTACCTATCTGGCTCTACTTTCTGTCTCAGTAAAGCTTAGAAATCAGGCAACTGGAAGGAATAACAACAAAATAAACCTAATGTGAGGCCAAGAGAATTGTTGACAAAACGATGTATCTCATTCTTCCTCCAAGATTTGATGTCAATTTTTATACTTTGGCTAAGAGTACCTATTATCAAGCTATTTGCTCAAGGCCATCTTCCTTCAACCCCACCCCCATCCTCAGATGATTTTTTTTTTTTTTATAGCTATGTTTAAACATCATGGGCAACACTTACACTTGCTGTATACTGAATTTGCCATCTGAGCAAAGATTTCTTTCTCAAAGCATATTTATTTACTTTCTGGTTTCTGCCAAGCAATTAAAAGGACAATTTTTTTTGGTTTGCTTTTACTTTTTTGTTCCAAGCATTCCTCAGCTCTAGAATTTAGACAGTCAGGCCCACTGAGTCAGGACCAGATCAATCAATCTGAAGTTTCAGATCCGTCGGTGAGTATGAGTTCTGCAGAGTAAGAAAACAATCTAGATTCCTTCTAAAGAAAAACACATTCTGATTTAGTTCTGTATTGTTTATAATCACATATGCTTTACTTCATGGCTTGAAAGCTAATAAGAGCTTCCTAGAATTCATTGCTTAAGAAGTTAAGTCATGGCATCTAATTATTTGGCAGGATGTTTTAAGTATATATAATTATATCTTCCCACCATTTTGTGATGGTGGTGAGCCAAGTAATCTGCATCAAGAGAAAATAAGTAATACCTACATTAGGGCTACCAACTAGGAGCTCACAGCACTTTGGAAAAACCCATTCATTATAATCTTAATACATAGTAGGTGCTCAATACTTTTTTTTTTTTTTAGGGTAGATAAAATTCATGAGGTTTTTATTGTTTGCTTTTTTAATCACACGACTTCTGAGAATATATCATTTTGTAAATTTCCTTTTGAAAGGAATTTGTTTCTCATGGAAATCATGGTTCAAGGAAACTACTTTAGAAATGCTGCTGCAGATGCATAAAATCTTGATGTCCTCAGTACACATTTGCACCCATTCAGGAGCTTTGTCTGCAACATGAAAGAATGCAGCCCTTAGGGTTTTCAATATTCTTTAATGAACCAAACTAACATCACCCAACCTTTCTAGATAAGAGAACTCAAGCAAAGGGAAATCACATTGACCCTGTTCTGTATTTCAGTTCTTAGAGGTCAGTTGTGTGAGTGTGGCAGATGCCCTGCACTTGGGAGTATCAAATTTCAAATCCTAATTACTACCTTGGGCAAGTCCCTTCTCTTTTCTGTTTGTCTTCTTGTTGCCCTGTAAGACAGGACCAGTTCTCACACAGGTACAGGGCAACAGTGAAGAATAAGATGACAGCACACTAGGCATGACTTTATAGTCATGAGCACTAAGTGATGATTTTTTCCTTATACATTCTACATGGTCTTAACTCCTTACTCCTCTATTATTGGGGGATGTTAACTATAAAACATGGTCAGAATTTGGGCTAAAAGAACTTTTTTCCGGTCTGGCAAATTAAGTATAAGCTTTTAGGGGAGAAGATCTGAGAGACTTTCCTTTAGGGACACTGCTGGGAGGTATGAAAGAAAAGCAGAATTGCCATTTTCAGTCTGGGACCTCACTAAGCAAGTTCTCTTTGATGAAGGAGAATTTTCAGACCCATCATTGGCTCATCCAGGCCTCTAGATCCTTCTTCAGGTTATTGGTTGGGACGATGCCCTCAGAGCTGCAGAGTGAGCCTGGATTTGGCAGGGTGAACTGCTATTGGGGATAGGAAATCTAGAAGACAAGTGACTAGGTTCAGCTCTTGCCTTGCATTTTTTTTTTTAATGTTTATTTATTTTTGGGACAGAGAGAGACAGAGCATGAACAGGGGAGGGGCAGAGAGAGAGGGAGACACAGAATCGGAAACAGGCTCCAGGCTCTGAGCCATGAGCCCAGAGCCCGACGCGGGGCTCGAACTCACGGACCGCGAGATCGTGACCTGGCTGAAGTCGGACGCTTAACCGACTGCGCCACCCAGGCGCCCCTCTTGCCTTGCATTTTAAAAGTCCTTTGGATGGGCTCCTGGGTGGCTCAGTCTGTTGAGCATCTGACTTCCTCTAAGGTCATGATCTCAAGGCTCATGATTTCGAGGCCCCTGTCGGGCTCCCTGCTAACAGCTCAGAGCCTGAAGCCTCCAATTCTGTGTCTCCCTGTCTCTCTCTCAAAAATAAATAAACGTTAAAAAAAATTCTAAACGTCCTTTGGAAAGTTTGTATCTCTCAGGTCCTGGGGACATGATAACCTCTCTTCCATCTAGTCCTACACTACTGGGAGAATACCAGCTTCCACCGAGGCAGGAAACCTTGTCTGTTTGGTTGACCCCTCTCTCTCCTAAGGATGGGATTCAGCACATAATTGATGCTCTACTGAGCCAAATATTTCTGTGAATGCAGAGATAATGGGATGTAAAAACATCTCGCAAACATCAAAGAGATTCATAGCCAGACCGAGGTCCGATACTCAGATATCCGAGCTTTCTTTAAAGCGCGGATTGTAGCCGCTTCTAACATCATCAGGCCAGAGAGGGCACGGGTGGGGGGCGAAGGAGTTCCTCATTCTCCGGAGGAACCAGAGTGGGAGGAAGGCGCACACCTGGGGAGAAGGCGACAATGGGCGAGGCTGCGCGAGGCTTGTGGAAGCTAGGATCGAGGTCCTAAACTTAGAGAAAAGCCTAAGGCTCGGGCGCAGGCATCACGGCCGACAGGCACCTAGGCCCAAAGACAGGTGTGTGCCCAAGGAGTCAGGTGCACTGCGCCGCGCTCCCAGGGCAGACACACCCTCCTCCGCCCACGAGTGACCTAATTACAAGGTGCCTGCCGCGCCCAGAGGCGGAGGTGGCCACTCCAAAGAGGCTACCACTTGGCACCCGTTCCCGCCCTCAAAGACTTAGGAATCCCATACAATTCCAGCGCACCGTGAGGTCACAATTCTAGTTTCTGTAACCTGAGTACAAACGCGGGGCGAAGCGCAGAACTGTCTCACCTTAGAGAAAAAGCTCGGACTAGCAGGTTCTCCTCAACCTCCCAAGCCCCAGACTGCGCCTGCGCTAAACAGGCGCCCGCGCCGCGCAGGACTTTGTGCTCTGGAATTAGCCCAGTTTCCTGCTGCAAGCATCGCGCTTGTTCGGACTCGGTCCTCTCTTCCCCGCCCCCCCTCCCTTCTGGACCACCACACCCTAAAAGCGAAGGTGCCTCAGTTACCAGCCGGCTACGTTGCGCCTGCGCCGTGGCCCCTGGTTGCCGCCCCCCCCCCCCCCCCCCACTCTGGCCTGGCGGCGGACCGGGGTTGGCTCTGCAGTTGCGCAGCTCTTGTCCCGGCCCTTCTACCCCGCCGCACCCCGCCGCCTCCTGACGCCGCGCGTGATGTCACCACGCCGGTGGCCGCCATTACAGAGAGCCGAGCTCCAGGACTAGATCGAGCGGAGGAGGACAGCGGCCGGCGGCCGGGTACTTCAGGGGCCGGGTACTTCAGGAAGAACTCGCTGGTTCGCGCTAGCGCCGAGCAGCCGCCAGTAGCCACACAAGTACCCCGGGAACCGGCGGCGGCGTGTGCGTGTGGCCCGTGTGCGGGCGGCGGCGCGGGAGTAGCGCGGAGCGGCAGCCGGTTCGGGCGGGTGGCATCATGGACGAGAAGGTGTTCACCAAGGAGCTGGACCAGTGGATCGAGCAGCTGAATGAGTGCAAGCAGCTGTCCGAGTCCCAGGTCAAGAGCCTCTGCGAGAAGGTGAGCTTCTCTCCGGTTGCAGGAGCCGCCGCGGGCCGAGCCCACCGAGAAGGAGGCGGCTGTGGGGAGAGTGCAACATGGCGGAGGCCGTCGGCCCGGGCCCCCCGAGCCTCCCAGACCGGCGCCCGGCGCGGCCCGGCGGCGGCTGCCGGGCGACCCGGCGCCCCCTGCCTCCTGCGCAGGGATTGGTTGTCGCCGCCACCGCCGCCTAAAATGGCGCCGTTCACCCGACTCCAGGGCTTCCGAGCCTCCAGCTTCGGTGCCGGGAAATGTGGCTGGGGGAGCAGAGACCCTGTGTGTTAGGGTCGGGCACGGTTTTGAGATGGATGTAAGAGGACTTGGGTTCTAAGGTCTGGGAAGGAGGTCTGTGACTCTACTGTGAGGTGGGTCAGAGGCTTTTTACTTGTACTCGGGCCTAACTCTTCGGTCCAGAGCTGTCCAGAGGATCCTCCAAAGGCAGGCTCGTAGGTTACATACCAAGACCTGTCTAAAGGTCACACAGCTTTAGTACTATTCTCGGTGGTTTGTGTTAAACTCATTGAGCAATCTTTGACAGAGACTTAAAAATGTGTGTTATAAAAATTTTTAAATATACCTCTAACCTAATTTCTGCGAAGGTCGTGGTGGTAGATGGAGGGAGGAGTACAACTTATTTTTCATAGTTGGAACAAATGGAGAATTTGGTGAGTCATACTACATAAGGAGCTTTCGGATTGGAAATCAAGTGTCAATTTAATCTATGATTTATATACTGACTCAAATTGGGTAACTGAAACCCTTCTGTAAACTGAACGTACTTGGCATTTTGCCATCTATTTTTAAAATGAACAGCGTAAATTTAAAGCAGCAAATTTTGTATCCCAGCTCTTTGTTTGAAAACTTGTTGATATTTTTATGAGTTTAAGTCATGGTAGTAATAAGAACGATAGCTGTACATTGAGCTTTTATTGTGTCCCATACATTGTGCGTAGCGTTTAAATATTTTTCAGATGTTGTAAATGGAATGCTGTAGTTGCTTTAGTAAGTCGATTTTAAATTACCTAATTCCGTTTTGGTTTTCCCTAGGGGTTGGGGAAACAGGTAGTCTATTTAACTATTGGCTGTGTCGTGTTTTTGAAGTCTTAGATGTCAGCTTTCTAATGTATAGAAAATGCTTATCTCTCCTATAAATAGTTTCACTCTTCTTGTCAAAATTAACTTTGCAGCATTTCATTTTAGTACAGAATTGCAGAATACCATATTCACATTTTGTGTTAGTGTAGAGAGTTATTAGAGAGCAATTATGCTGACTCGTTTGTGGTTTTGATGGGAAAATTGGGTTCATGAGTTTGATGTATTTGCTTCTAAAGTAGGCTTTTTCAGAAATGCTGTAAATAAGTGCAATTTAAATGAGTCAAATTCAGATTTATTTATCCTAAGCCTGAACAACTCTCCTACTAGTTGATGAGGTGGCACATTACCTATTGGAGCTCAGTTTTACTGTTAGCAATGTATTGAGTCTTTTGTTCCTCTTTTACCCTTAATTTTCTTTCATCAAATGAGAATGGTGTATGTAGTAAGGATTTAGAAATAGGCTTCTGAAACTTATTGTATATTGTCGGGTCTTAATTTCTAGGTGCTGTAAGTGATGATTTTAATGATTTTTAAAGATCAGTACTTCATATAAAGACATTGAGTCAGCAGTTGGCTAGATGACTAGTCATTTGTGTAGAAAACATTGAAAGAGAGGTAATGATGTAATTGAAAGACCACTGGACTTCAAGTTAGACCTGGACACTAGTCCTCTTTCTGCCACAGAGTAATTGTGACTGACCTTGGGACAACCACTTAGTCCACATTTTCCTGTCTGTAAACTAAAGACTTAAAAACAGATGTTCCAGGGACCCTTCTACTATGAAATTATATAATCCAATTTAGATGCATACATTGTGTTTAAATATTAAATATCTAATGACTATTCAAGATTGCTAACTTTTATGAAAGAAGTGAAAAGGAATGAAGTATAATCATGCTTATTCTCGGGGAGCCTAAATCTAGTTGGAAAACAGTAGTAGATGAACCAGGGAAGTAGTGGGTTTGTGTTAGAGACCATAGGAGATAATACTGGGGGCTAAGGTTGGTTATCAAAAGCTTGATAATTTGGTAAATGTTGATTCTTGTCCACAATTTTGTAAAACTAAGATATAGTGAGATTAAACAATTTATACTTAGATCCCCACTGGTTATCCAGTGTGGCCAGGTATTTGTTCTTAGAGTCAAAAAGATGGAAGTAATGTTTGAAGTTACGTTTCCAAAAAATGGGTCCTTTGAGGGGGAATATTATACAGTCTTAATACTCTTTTTAACTTGTAAATATTTCAACTTCTGGAGGTATATTAATTTTGCAAACTAAATTAACTTAAAGGCAGCTATTTAGGCATATGAAATGAGTTAGGATGCATGACTTGAAATGATTTTTTGTACCAGAAAAGTTAACACAAAAGTTCTCTTTTCACTATTAATTGACTAGCCAAAGCACATATAGTGAAAGCTACATATTTAGAAAATCTTAAGGGAAACATGTTTACATTAGTACAATAGTTTTTAATTTCCTTTTAAAGAAAAAATTCTTGTTGGAGACAGGTACTTGGTAGTAGTTGATCATTTCTTTCATTATAAGAAGGAAAAATAATTTAAAAGCCTTCCATCTTCCTGAGCATGCCTGATCTGAATGAAATATTTAAATGGTAAAGATAGAAGTATACCATTAGAGGTTATGGTGATTAAAAAATCCAGAGTCCGTTATTGTAGTATCCCATCAGCAATTAACAGTGGATGTTCAAAATGCAGAGAATCCAGGTGTGTATTAATTAGACAAAGGTGAATATGGTTTTTATGCAATTGACTAGTTAAGGTTTCTTCCCCCCAAAATGTGATCAAGGCTTATATCAAAACCAAGATGATTGTGTGAATTATACTTTGTCATTTTGGGAATCATAATTTTAGTTGATTGCTGAAAAATTTGTGGTGAGTGAATGCAGTGTTGTCTTAAGTACACTTCTATAGTCAGTAACATTACTACATTTGTATGACTGGACTGGTATGTTTCCATTTACAGATTGGAAGAAGTAAATAGTATCAACTTGCTTTTGCATTAACTACAGTAAACACTCTTTTATTATGTGGCTTCAGCAGTGGTTTAATTTAGGTATGATTTTTGGCTTTGTGTTGTCAGGTCTTACCAAACTTGTGGAGAATGTTGTTTGATAGCCAGTTGTTTTTTTTTTTTTTTTCCCCTCTTTCCCCAAAGGAGTTCTTTACCTAGGTATGCTATTTTCCATTGCTGTGCAAACACTATAAATAAAATGCAGTCATTAAGTCTTCACATTTGTTACATGAGTATGGGAAAAAGCAAACCCTTCTAAACTGGATGAGCTGCAAGATATTTGATCAAGGTTAAATTTCTATATGAAGTGGCTGATACATTTTTATGAGTCTGTATGTGTGCTTAATTTAAAAGGTTGTTTGGCTCATTTCCATAAAAGTAATTTGAATATTGGAAACGAATGGGGGGAAAGCATGATGCAGAATATTATTTTCATCATATTTTCACATATACAGTTCTCTTAAGCTTATGAGACATTTATTATCTTCAGTTATAGATAGAAACCAGAGACTCAGAAAGGTACAGTGACTTCAGGGGCTAAAGTGGGATTGCATAGGCTTATGGATTCTGCGCCCAGTGTTCTAGTCTTGCTTCACGGCCTTCCTCCCCTCTCTTTTCTTAGGGAGTGTTAATAATGAAAGACGGAGGTGAATTGGGGTCAAATTGTATTGTAGAATCAGCAGCTCTGTAAAATAAAACATTATTTTTATTCTAATTGCTCAAAGGCTTCCTATTCATGTCACACACTTTTGTCTCACTTTGTCCTGGAGGAAGAAACAGTAATAATTCTTCAATTTTGGATGTGGCTAACTGCATTTTCCCCTCACATACCGTTAGTGAGAAGAAAATGCCAGCTCATTTTCTGTGTATCCTCAGTGCAAATCATGATCTAGAAGGTGAAATCTAAAATATTCCAGGAAAGCATAAGTGACCTTTATATTGTACACTACGCTTGTAAAATCACTACAGCTTGTAAAATCCCTTTTTATCATAGCTTCCACAGTCAGACCTATTTGTGCCTTTTGTGTGTTTCGTGATCTCCCAGGCATGAAGCAGTAATGCACTTGGTTTTGGGTTGACTTACTGAGGAAACATTGAAAAGGTGAACAGTCCTACTATTCAGACACACAAGTCCCCTGACTCCCCTTTTATTTTCTCTGTCAGAGCCAAGAATTCTCTCTGCAAATATTGGCAGGTGAAACCCATGCTGTAGAAAGCATGATAGGCACTGGAGAAGTGTATGTAATAATTGTAACATGGGTCAGGTGTCTCTCCACCACCCCCACCCCCACTTTGTATGGCAGCAGATATTGCTGGTGGTGGTGTAAGTCATTTGTCAGTTATTTGTGGAGTATTTGTTTAGTTTGGAGGAGATGTACAAGGAAAGCCAGGAGACATTAGGTTTGGATTGAGGTAATGGTAGGGGGAGGGTCTTTTTTAAAGGTACTGAGAAGGGAGGAAAAGTTAAGTGTGACAGAATCCCTTGTTTTACTTTTTTGACCCATCTCTCGTTTCTTTTTTTCTTTACTTATTTCTCATTACCATCTTTGCCTGAAAAAACCTTAAACCTGCACTCTCCTACACAAGTGAGCTATGAATTGGACTAGAACTATTAAGGGGAAAGATTTTGTTTTTGTTGTTTTAAATACCTTTTCTTTCACCTTCTGGAGCAGAGGTGGTAGAGGAGGCTCAAGTAGAGAGAGGTCTGGCTGCCAGTAAATGGGGGATTGGTTCTGAAAGAATAGTAAAGAGCAATCTGGAATTAACTGATTAATTTCTTAATGTTACAAAGTTACTGTTGCCTCCTTACATATTGGTGTAGCATTTAGAATGGATGAACAAGGCAGTGACAGAAATGTGTGTGTCTGAATCTGGGTATTTTCAGGGTGCCTGGGTGGCTCAGTTGGTTGAGCATCCAACTCTTAATTTTGGCTCAGGTCATGATCCCAGGTTCTTGGGATCAAGCTCCTCAGCAGGCTCCTGCTCTGCTGCCCCCCTCCCTCACTCGTGGGAACACTCTCAAATAAAAATGAATCTGAATTATTTTCTAAAGTGTATATGACCAGTTGGCCAGTCACTCTGGTACTCCCATGTCCTTACCTCCGCTTTAGTCATTTAGTTACTACAGATGGGAGTATGGCTGATGTTGAGGGGGCTGAAAGAAGACTGAGAACCTCTTTCTAGAGTGCTCCTGGGAAACATTTCATTTACTTAACTAGAGATGTATAATAAGTGTAATTCACAAGACTGTCGCATGTCAGTGATGCTATGTGACGGTGTACGTTTGGTTTTGGAATTCATTCAGTCAAAATTTATTAAGCCTCCATTATATGTGTTATTCATTTTCACTGTTTAGCTTTGTCTAAATAGCATTATTTTAGGGATGTTAGTTCATTGCTCTAATAGTACAGTTTCATGTTAGTCAGGAGGTTGAGTTTGTAGTAAATTCTATAGATAGGAAAGGTTTTAGAACGTGTTAATAGTGATCAAGTGAATTGTATTTCTTTGCCACCCATTGTTTGTCAGCTGAGAGTATTTCCCCACTACCTGTTTCTGTTGGGTGGCTCTGACTTAATGAAAAGGCTTAAGAATTGCTTTCGTAAAATTTTAGTGATAGAAGGAACCTTAAAGACCATTTAGGCCAAGTCACCTGGTACAGATGAAGGAGCCCAGAGTGGCTGAATATTGTCCATATGGAGTGTTGTGGTGAGAATTTTTAAACAACTACATATATACCAACATTTCTCTGTTTAGTAGGTTGTATATATTTTTTCCCCTTTGCAGGCATGATTGGGAATGTTTAATTCGTGCATATGTGTAGGTTGGTTAGTAAAGACCTGGGCCAGTGTGTTGGATGGGAAACATAGGGTCTCTGAAGAAAATGAATGTCAATATTCTTCAGTGGTCATTGAAGAATATGGACATTCATTCTCTTCAAAGATACAGATGATTATTTGACAGAGATGGAAAAACATCAGCCTATGTAGTATTTTCTTTTAATATAATTTTAGAATTTTCCCTAATCCCTGACCTTTTTCTTCTGGTTAGACACTAATCAAATAGTAACTACTGGTTCCTAGAACATTACATGGAGGGGTATAGTACTTTTCTAGTGTAATCACACTGATAGTGTGTATACAGTGTAATCATACAGAAGACCAAAATGTTTCATAAACTAGAGGCATCTCTTCGGAATAATTAAAGAAAAGGCAAATAATATGAAGAAAGATTATGATAATTAACTCAAAATTTATTTGCTTCCACAGCTACTGGTATGTCCTATATTATCTATCACACGAAAATAAAAATCTGTCCATATATACTAGTTTGTCATGAACCTTAATTTTTTTTTTTGCAGTTATGAAAATCCGGGAAACCTTCCATTTATCTTTCATAAAAGCAGTATGAAACAAAATAAAATTCTCTTAGAGTATTGAAAAAATTTATTTTTTCTTGCGAATTTACTTTTTTAAAAAGTCTTCAAATGGGCGTGCCTGGGTGGCTCTCAGTTAAGAGTCTGACTCTATTTTTTTAATGTTTGTTTATTTTTGAGAGAGAGAGAGCATGGGCACACATGTGGGGGAGGGGCAGAGAGAGAGGGAGATGCAGAATCCCAAGGAGGCTCCGGGCTCTGAGCTATCTGCACAAAGCCAAATGCAGGGCTTGAACTCACAAACTGTGAGAGCGTGACCTGAACCGAAGTCAGATGCTTAACTGAGCCACCCAGGCTCTCAAAACATCCACTCTTGATACTGGCTCAGGTCATGATCGCACTGTTGTAAAATCGAGCCCTGCGTTGAGCTCCCTGTGCTGGGCACAGAGCCTGCTTGAGATTCTCTCCCTCTCCCTCTGCCCCCTCCCCCACTCTTTCTCAAAATAAATAAACATTTAAAAAAAATAAACCTTCAAATGTTTTTAATTCTGAAACTAAAAAGTAAAATTCAAAAATTAATTACTGCATTTTTTTCAGCTTTGCTTCTCTTATGCCTTTATGGCTATATTGGTAGAAGAAATACTCAACTATGATTAAAGTATTGAATGTTTAATTTATGTGAAGTAGAGTTCCAGTGAACATTTGAATTAATAACCAGATTTTTAATAGAAAAATATCTAAGAGCATTATCTAGCTCTCTATCAATAGATATTCAGAGAATTTGTGTGGACAGTCTGTATAAGAGAAAAATAACTGGTAATAAATAAACACGGAATAAAAAGTTTGAATTCCAAAATGAAGAGTGCTAGTTAAATCACAATGTAGCATTTTATATTTTAAGTAGATGGGAATAGGTGCATTCTTCCATTTATTATTGTATACAAGTTGGGCATAATTGAGCTTTATATAGTACATATGTAACAAAAAATGTTTGTATATTTAACTCTGTAGTTCCATAATTGAAAATTTCCTGAAAGTAAATTAAATAAACAATACATGTATAAATCTGTTTGGGAATATATTATACAGCAGTTTAAAGTGATCGCTATAATGCTATAGGACATTGGGTTCATGAATATGAACTTAAAATTTTTTTTTAATGTTTTTATTTTATTTCTGAGAGAGAGAGAGGCAGAGTGTGAGCAGGGCAGGGCAGAGAGTGAGGGAGACGCAGAATCTGAAGCGGGCTCCAGGCTCTGAGCTGTCGGGACAGAGCCTGATGTGGGGCTTGAACTCCCGGACTGTGAGATGATGACGCGAGCCAAAGTCAGATGCTGAACCCACTGAGCCACCCATGTGCCCCATGAATATGAATTTTAGTACACAAATTGAGATGTTAGCCAATGTGAAGCATGAAGTCTGTTTTTGAGTAGTTTTTGGTGTGGTAGGATTAAGACTGCCACAATCTATTAACATTTTAATGTTCTCAAGTCTTCTCATATAAAGAATTTTTACATAGTTGCAATCATTCTGCATGTTTAAATGTTTGCTTGGTTTAATAAGAAAAATGAATTAATATAGTCCATGACTTTTTCGACAGTACATGTTAAATAGAAATTATACTGCTATTGTGTGCCCTTAAGGAAATTAATATATAAATGGTTGGCGAATCATTGTTGGTTCCTGTTTTTCTTTTTTCTTTTTACTTGTCTTCCTTGAAATATCTTGACTTGAATGATTTGTGGAGTCTAATTTAAATTTGCTTTGGGGCCTCTGGGTAGTTTAGTCACTTGAATGTCCAACTCTTGATTTCAGCTCAGGTCATGGTCTTGTGGTTTGTGGAATCAAGCTTCGCTTCAGGCTCTGTGCTGGCATTGCGGAGCCTGCTCAGGATTCTCTCTTTTCTTCCTCCCCCACTTGCACACTTGATGCTCTCTCTCTCTCACAATAATAAATAAACATTTTTTTTAAGTATTTCTTATTTTAAAATTTAGGGTTTTTTTTTTTTTTTTTTTTTGTAATTTCATGTTATTATGGTGGTTAGGGATAGCCCCATATGCCAAGAAACCAGATTGTTTTTACAGTAATTTGAAAAATAAACTTTTAAGGTTTCTGAATTTGAACTCAGAATACAGAGAGGACATTGATAATAAATTAATGCTCCTAAAGATTTCTTTTCTTCAAGTGGATCTCCAAATTCTTTTAATTTAGGACAGTAGAACATGTTAACTTTTCACGGTTAAGTTCTTATTACTGGATTACCCTATTCTAGTTTTAATCTTGTTCTAGGAAGGTTTTGTTTATTTTTGTTTTTTTTAAGGTTTATTTATTTTGAGAGAGAAAGTAGGCCCGCTCAAATGGGGGAAAGTAGGCTCGCGTCATCATCTCACAGTCCGGGAGTTCAAGCCCCACATCAGGCTCTGTCCCGACAGCTCAGAGAGGAGGAGAGAGAATCCCCTTCTCTGGGGTTTCACAGCAGGCTCAGTGCTGTTAACATGGACCAGGAGATTATGACCTGAGCCAAAATCAAGTGTCTGACGCTTTAATCGACTGAGCCACCCACGCGCCCCATTCTAGGAAATTTAAGATCACATCTTTTTTCCTTAAATTCACTGATTTCAGTCTTTGCCATTTGACTGAAATTCAGTAGGGTTCCAATAAATTAAAAAATCAATATGATGCCAATTAAACTATTTTTAAAAACTTTAATTTTCTTTCAGTTGTTTATTAGCTGAGCCTCTTGAAGCTTTGGAAAAGTGTTTTAGGGAAGCAAAAAAAGTTTGGGGGGGTATGTCTTTTGCTTTTGTTTCTGGGCCTAATTCAGGTGATATGAGGCTTTAAATTATAGGAATCAATATCAGAAAGTGAAAAGATAGTTATTAAATGTATAAATATCTCTAATGTTAATTAAGTTGCTTTGTAAATCTGGTTCTCCCATTTACTTTGAGTATAGGCTAGAGAGTTGAAGTTGTATAGCTACCTTAGAAACTGATGGTTGGTTAAAAAAGAAAAAAAAGCAAAGAAAAATTGATGGTGAAGGCCTGCAGGTTCTAAAGGTGACTGATTAGAGGTCTCATTAGGTGATCCATAGAGGGGTTTGGTTAGGTGCTTCTGAAGGTAGAAAGGCCTGACTCCATGTGATAGCACAACTTCTCATTTTTTTTTTTTTTCTGTGATTAGTTTTTCCTGACTGCAAAATAATCCTCATTGAGAACCACTGCAACCTTTATTGTTCTGGTGATAGTGTATTTTGGTGTAGTTATCATCTTAGAGGTGAGTTGAGGTTAAAAAAAAACAACAAACTATACTTAAATTCTTTGTAAGCTTGAATTTTTATTGTTAAAATATACTTAATAGTTGGCTTGATGGCATCTGATACATAATACTCTTTTCTGCAGGATTTAATTATAATTGTTCTAGTCTGAAATTTGGTAGGAAAGGAAGGAGTTTGGGCTTTCCCAGATTTAGAAGTTTAAAAGTTCACTTAATACAGTGTCCTTTCCCTTTTAGAGGATAAGTTGGTAACATAAAGAGAAGCTAGCTGTTAAATATGTTAATAGGTCCACCTCATGGTATCTTTCAGGAAAAGTGTATATGTACACAAGATTGTTAGAAAAGCAGGCTGCTGAATAATACTTTTTTTTTTTTTAATGTTTATTTAATTTTTGAGAGAGCGCAAACGGGGGAGGAGCAGAGAGTGGGAGAAACAGAATCCAAAGCCCACTCCAGGCTCTGGTCTGTCAGCACAGAGCCTGATGCAGAGATGAGGAGGTGAACTGTGAGATCATGACCTGAGGCAAAGTCGGATGCTTAAGTGACTGAGTCACCCAGACGCCCCAATACTCTTACTAGTTTAAAAATGCAAAGGAAAATGAGTATGTTTTTGTAAGCATATAATATGTATGTAAAATTTGTAAATAAGGTTTGAAAGGATGTACATCAGGATACTGTTGGTGGTTACTTTGCCCAAGGGGAGTGAGATTGTGGAGAGTGGTCAAAGGGGACATTTAGGGTTTTTTTTTTGTGTTTTTTGGGGTCTTAAATTTTATTTTCTTGTTTATTTATTTTTAGAGCATGCACCCGCGAGGTAGGGGTGGAGAGAGAATCTTAAGCAGGCTGCATGCTCAGTGTGGGGGCTCGATCCCTCGACCCTGGGGTCCCTTTGACCCTGGGGTCGTGACCTGAGCCGAAAGCAAGACTCAGAAGCTCAACCGAGTCACCCGAAGGGAACGTTCCCAAATTCCCAAAGGAACATTTAGTTTTATCTGCTCCAAAGTATTTTTTCCAAAGATTGTCACTATGACCTTCACAGTTTTAAAAGTAAAAGTAAAGATACATTGTTGGTGATTGTGATTTGCTGAAATTGAGATAAAAGGAACAAATAGCATTTAGGTTTAAATGTTCATTTTAGGATTTGAATGGAAATTTTGAGTAGGTTGTTATAAGGACATGAGGCAGTCATGAGTGGCAACTTTTTATTTTTCATACAGGGAATAGCCTTGTGGGTAAGCAAGTGTCAAGGGATGTATTGGAATGTAACTTCTTACAGAATTGTAAGATTTGTACAGTTCTGACCATCTGTTTTATTATGTCGTTGTCCTTTTAAAACTTCTGAATAACTTGCAAGTTTTTTTGAAGTAGGACCTATCATTTCATTTGCAGCTATTTTCCTTACCATGTGCCAGGTGCTAAAAACACTGGACATGGCATTAATCCCAAACAGACTTATTCATGGAATATAACTAGTGAAATTCTGCCTTTTAGTAATAATAAATCATGGGAGATTGGAATTACCCTAGCGATTTGGATTCTATATATTTTTTAAGAAATATCACTCTTTGAGACGCAGTGGTCTACGTTTTAAAATGTTAGGGGCAACTGGGTGGCTCATTCTGTTGAGCATCTGACTTCGGCTTAGGTCATGATCTCGTGGTTCATGAGTTTGAGCCCTGACCTGGAGCCTGCTTCAGATTCTGTGTCTCCCTGTCTCTCTCTGCCTCTCCCCCACTCTTGCCCTGTCTCTCTCTCAAAAATAAATAAACTTTAAAATAAGCTTTTTAAATAAAATGTTAGATCAAATGAATGATTAATTTTTGGATGTCAGTGGTTGGTCATTGTCTTGAAATAGGCTCCCCAAGTGTTAGAAAACTTGAAAATAAGGGTTCTTGAACTTTGTTGTACCTAACAAAGCACTGGAATAGAGTGAGGAGGGGAGACTAAAAAATTATTGATGCTTGGATCCCACTCACAAAGATTCTGGCTTAATTGAAGGAGGAGTAGCCTTGGCACCTGGATTTTTATTTTATTTTTTTCAAAGAGCTTCTCAAGTGATTTTTTTTTAATGTTTGTATATTTTTGAGAGAGCGAGAGTTGGGGAGGGGCAGAGAGAGAGAAAGACACAGAATCCGAAGCAGGCTCCAGGCTCTGAGCTGTCAGCGCAGAGCCCAAAGCAGGGCTCAAACTCAAGAACCTCCAGATCATGACCTGAGCTGAAGTCAGACGTTTAACGGACAGACTGAGTCACCCAGGCTCCCCTCTCAAGTGATTTTTTTAAATTATTTATTTTGAGAGAGTGTGTGAGCCAGGGGGAGGGAGGAGAGAGGGAGAGAGTGTATCCTAAGCAGGCTCCTTGCTGTCAGCACAGAGTCCAATGAGGGCTTGATCTCATGAACTGAGATCATGACCTCAAGCTGAAATCTAGAATTGGATGCTTAATCCACTGAGCCACCCAGGTACCCTCAGGTGTTAGTTAGCTAGTTAGTTATTTGTTTATTGTGTTTATTTTTTTTGAGAGAGAGAGAGAGAGTGTGTGAGTGGGAGAGGTGGGGGGGGGGGACGGGGGACACAGAATCTGAAGCAGGTTCCGGGCTCCAAGCTATCAGCACAGAGCCTGACTCGGGGCTTGAACCCACAAGCCGTGAGATCACGGCCTGAGCTGAAGTCATCAGCCACTTAACCGACTGAGCCACCCAGGCCCCCCTCCCCCTGCCCCCAGGTGATTTTTAATGTGTGGCTAAGGTTGCATACCACTGCCTTAAAACCAGTCCTTGTTACTCTTGGTTGTCTCTCAAAATGTAATGAGCAATTAAGTTAGCAACAGTTCTCACCTTCATGTTCTCGTGTTGGCTTCCCTCACCCAGCCTCCCACTGTACATTCTGGAACACCATTCATAGTGCTAGCTGTACAGAGAAGAAAATGCTCAATAAATGTTGAGTGTCTGAGGTAAATACTTTAAACCCATTCTCAGAATAAATTTCTTTTACCTTCTTGGCTTAACTGAAACCTGGCTCTTGTCAGGAAATTGTGTATTTCTCTAATAGCCTTCCCAGATAAATGGATGGATGCTGCTTTCCTCTAGCATAGAATTCCCTGTTTTTCAGGTTTCTGTTTTCTACCAAATACCCAAGCACCTTTCCTTACTACTGTTGCCTATTATTTCTTCATTCTTCAGAGAACTTGGTACCGGTTTCTAGGCATGTACTTCTGATGTTGTTCTGAGAGACATCCATGTTTTTCCCTTAAGATGACCTCTCTAAGAGTACCCCAGTTTAAGTTCTTGATTCATTAAAAAAATACACATTAAGTGCCTTTTACATCTCAGACATTGTTCTAACAAGGTGCTGTGTACATGATGGTGAATTGAAGGAATCTAGTGAACATTTTAAACTCTTAACTTTGACAGTTGCCTGGAAAATAGATTAGAGTCAGGAAACATGGAAGCAGGGAGTTCAGCATGGAGGCTAGCACAGTAATCCAGGTGAGGTAGGTAATGGTGGCTTGGACCAGGGTAGTGGCAAAAAAAAAAAAAAAAAAAAAACATAAATAAAAGCTGATTGATTTGCGGTATGTTTTGGAGGGAGACTAGACCAGACTTGTGATGGATTGGTCGCTGAATACTAGTAGCCTTTAAGCTCTACTCTGTCTCAGATATCCACATGTCTAGCCCTACCTCTGAAATCATAAATTCACTTATCAGGTTTTCTGACAGGGAATCTTTGTTCTAATACTACTTTAATTAGACTTGTTCTTCAGTCTATGTCCTATTTCCCCTCTACATTTTGTACCTGGGGTGACCAACTGTCATGGTTTACCTGAGCACAACTGAGGCATCTCTTGGGATGCCAGACTTTGAGTGCTGAAACCAGCGTAATTCGGTCATCCTACACCTACCTGTCTTCCCTCTTGTCTACTCTTGTGGGGTATGCTTCAGTCCTGTTAGCCTTTTCCTGAGAATTGATACACATGATTGCATCTTGTCTGTTTTCGACCATGTCCCATTTCCTACTCCTATCCCCTTTCTATAACTAACTCCTGCCAATTCCTTGGACCTCAGGCAGTTTTCCTAGCTTTCCCAGTGTTTGTGATCCTGAAATACTCCTGCTTACTCTAGCATGTCTTAGCACTTGGCCTGATCATTTTGTCTGCCTCTCTTGCTCCACTGTGCTTTTATAGGCTGTCATGTTTGTTGTGATGTCTTACTTACCCACCATTTACTCTTTCCCTTTCTTTTCACCACTTAACACAGCCAGTACTTTGTTACTTGTTTACTTGTTTGTGGTCCTCTGCCCCCAGTGACCTATCTTGTACACTATGCCCCCAGTGGCTAGGACAGGGCCTGGCACGTAGTATCACTCAGATGGTTGAGCAAATGAACGAACGATTGACTCCCAGTGCGCTTTAGTTTTGGGGATATGATAAATGATTAATAATAAATGTGTGTTGAATGACTGATAGGATCTCTGTTGAGTGAAATGTTATGCTGCCCTTAAAAGTAATGTTTGAATTTGTGATTACATGGGGGAATGCATATACTACCAAACAGTTTTATAAAAACCACGTATATTGAATAGTTAACAATTATAAAACAAAACGTTTATCTTTTGGTATAAAGAATATAAAAATACATGCAAAATTTTCGTGTTTCAAAAAAAAAAAAAGGTCAAGCGGAAATTAGAAACTTTTCCTCATAGCCTGTAATCTTGAAGTGCTGGCATATTTTAATTAGACATTAAAGCTAAGGAAATAGATACCTGAATGTCTTGTTCCACTTTCATTAATCTTATATGGCTGCTAATAATAATCTGTTTAGCATGTAATTAGATAGTAACTGCTTGGCATAAAAACTGATAGTGATGAGAAGAATAGAACTGTGCATCTTGATACATGTTTTTTTCCCCTAAGTGTCAGGAGTCAGATAGCAAATAGATGGAATCTGGCCATATCTTGCCCTTTTATGTTAATGGGATTACCAATGCCCACATTTTCATCTTCTACGGAGTCTGCCCCTTATGCTACATTAAGTGTAAATAACATATCTTTGGTATCTTTGTTAATGTTTCATGCCAAATGTATTGGTTTCTTTTTTCTCCATCCGTAGGCTAAAGAAATCCTGACAAAAGAATCCAACGTGCAAGAGGTTCGATGTCCAGTCACCGTCTGTGGAGATGTGCATGGGCAATTTCATGATCTTATGGAACTGTTTAGAATTGGTGGCAAATCACCAGATACGAACTACTTGTTTATGGGAGATTATGTTGACAGAGGATATTACTCAGTTGAAACCGTTACTCTGCTTGTAGCTCTTAAGGTAATTTCTGTTTTGTTTTGGCATTTTGTACTGGGTGAGACAGTCTTGAATGTTCTTTTTTTCCTCAGTAATTTGTGATTTTCTTTGAATGTTCAGTTTTAGGATAAAACTCCATATTTAGGAATGCAAGTATTCAGGTTTGGGGCTTAAAAATCACAGGTCTGTCTTCATTCTGAATAAGGGGATGGTACAGAATAAAAGTAAAAAGGTTATTATGCAGGTTATTTGAAAAATGTTAGAGGGCTGGTCAAATAGAAACGTAACTTTAGTTAATCGGGATGCGGAGAAGTAACATAATTATCTTGCTAGATGCTTTTGAAATAAAATATACTAAATGTCAGAATGTTTACATCTTTTGACACAGTAATCCTATAATTAGACTTTTACTGAAGAAGAAATTCAAGAGGAAAAGAGCTTCATTTGCTTGAAAACCTTAACGGTGACATTATTTTTAATACCAGAAAAAGAAGATCTAAAAAGCCAACAAAAGTGAATATCTAAATTAAGGTTTATCTCAGTGGAATAGTTTGCAGCCATTAAAACTTGACAATCTAGAAAAGCAAGTTGCGTTATACCAGTTGTAGCTTTGTGAAATATACAAAGATCTGAAAGTGAAAACAGTGGTAGAATGGTCGATAGCTTTTAGAATGGCAGGCTTCTGTCTTCCTCTAGGAAGTATGACTTTACTTTTAGGAGAGATTCTATTAAAGAACATTCACATTGGGAACTAGAATGTATTATGCTAAGGGAAATAGAGAAAGACAAGTATTGTATGATTTCACTCATGGGGAATCTAACAAACAGATGAACATGGGGAAGGGAAGGAAAAATAAGATAACCAAGAGGGAGGCAAACCATAAGAGACTTAAATATAGAGAACAAACCAAGGGTTGCTGGAAGAGCTGTGGGTGGTAGGGTGGGCTAAGTGGGTGATGGGCATTAAGGAGGGTACTTGTTGGGATGAGCATTGGGTATTATATGTAAATGATGAATTGCTAAATTCTGAAAAAGCTATATGTTAATTAACTTGGATTTAAATAAATAAGGGGGAAAAAGAACATTCACAGTGATAAAATGGCTGCCAGAAACTTATAATATTGGGGAAGTGGTAAAATGTAGTTTTGGCAAGAGCTGAATTGTAGGCAATTAATACAATGTATGTGTTTATGTAGCTACTAGTCTGAATCATGTAATGTGCTACAAAACATTTTTGGAGGATAGTATGTTCCGCATCTGTAAAATGAAACAGTTAGATTAAATGTTGGATTAAAAATTTATGATGACTCTAGGGGCGCCTGGGTGGCGCAGTCGGTTAAGCGTCCGACTTCAGCCAGGTCACGATCTCGCGGTCCGTGAGTTCGAGCCCCGCGTCAGGCTCTGGGCTGATGGCTCGGAGCCTGGAGCCTGTTTCCGATTCTGTGTCTCCCTCTCTCTCTGCCCCTCCCCCGTTCATGCTCTGTCTCTCTCTGTCCCAAAAATAAATAAACGTTGAAAAAAAAAAATTTAAAAAAAAAAAAATTTATGATGACTCTAGATACTGTGAAAACAACCTTGCAAACTAATCTGTACGCAAAGCCCAGGATGAATCCCAGTGCTCAGAGGAGGAATGAATATGCTGCCTTTAAGAATTCATATTTGCGGGGCACCTGTCAGTGGGTTCAGCGTCCGAATTTGGCTCAGGTCATGATCTCACAGTTGTGAGTTCGAGCCCCGCATTGGGCCCTGCACTCATAGTGTGGAACCTGCTTGGGATTCTCCCTCCCCCTCTCTTTTTGCCTCCCTCCCACTCATGCTTTCTCTATTTCTCAAATTAATTAAAAAAATAATTCATATTTGAAGGTTGTGGGACTGAATTGTGCTGCATGCCCTTCCCCCAGCCCCTTTCATACATTGAAGTCTTAACCCCCAGTACCTCAGAATGTGACTGTATTTGGTGATAGGACCTTAAAGAGGTAATTAAAGGAAAGTGAGGTCATTTGGGTGAGCCCTAATTCAGTATGACTAGTGTCCATGTAAGAAGACATTAGGACACAGATACAAAGTGAAAATGATCAGACATGTGGAGAAGATGACCATTTGTTAGCCATGTAGACAGGCCTTCAGACTAATCACACTTTGATCTGGATTTCCAGCCTCCAGAACTGTGAGGAAATAAATTTCTGTTGTTTAAGCTGCCCATTTGTTGTACATTGCACACAAATTGTGGAGTCGGGGGAAGGAAACTTCAGCAGGTGATGCTTGGACAGTTGGATTATCCATATGCAAAAAAAAAAAAAAAAAAAAAAAAGACTTAGATACCTCATACCGTACAAATGAATCAAAATCAGAGACCTAAATGTAAGAGCTAAAGTTTTGATGCTTCTAGAATAAAACATAGGATAAAATATTCGTAACCCTGGGTTAGGCAGTCATTTCCAAGATAGGATAAGAAAAGCATAGTCCATTTAAAAAATTATTTTTTAATTTTTTAATGTTTGTTTATTTTTGAGAGAGAGAGAGACAGAGGCAGAGTATGAGCCGAGGAGGGGCAGAAAGAGGGAGACACAGAATCAGAAGCAGGCTCCAGGCCCTGAGCCGTCAGCACAGAGTCCGATGCGGGGCTCGAACCCACGAACTGTGAGATCATGACCTTAGCTGAAGTTGGACACTTAACTGACTGAGCCACCCAGGCGCACCCCCCCCAAAGGAAATTATTAAATTGGACTTCATCAAAATTAAGAGTTTTTGTTTTTCAAAAGACATCAGTAAGAAAAAAAAAATTGCATTCATATAATAAAAATGCATTCTAATTCAATAAGACGAAAAGGGACAAAACACTCAGATATTTCACCCGAGAAGATAAATAGTAGAAAAGCACATGAAAAGATGTTCAAAACCATTAATCATGGAAATGTAAATTAAAGTCATAATCACACTCATTAGAGTGACTATTATCAATAATAATGCTGATAATATCAAGTGTTAGTTTATGGAGAGATTAGAACCTTCATACACCAACCATTTTGAAAAATAGTTTGGCAGTTTCTCAAAAAATTAAGCATACTTGTACCCATAACACCAAGCCATTATAGTGAACTGAGAATATACCCAAGAGAAATGAAAGTGTATTATAACTTTTTTTAAAGTTTTATTTATTTTGAGAGCAAGAGCCAGAGAATGAATCCCAAGCACTGTCAGTGCAGAGCCCAGCATGGGGTTTGAACCCACGAACCATGAGATCATGACCTGAGCCAAAACCAAGAGTGGGGTGCTCAACCAAATAAGCCACCCAGGTGCCCCAAGTAGATTGTAACTTTGTACAAAAACTTCATGGAAGATGATCATAGCAACATTTCCATAATACTCAAAAGCTGTAAACCTGGATCCCAGTATTCATCCAATTGGTAAATAAAGAAGCAAAATGTGGTGTAATAGCCATACAAGGGAATACTGTATAGCAATAAAAAAACAGAATAATCCACTGATTCATACACAGATGAGCCTCAGAGATATTCTGATGAGTGTATGAGGCCAGACACACAAAAAAGTATTATTCCACTTTAAGAAATTTCCACAAAAAGCAAATCTCAAAAGACAAAGTTAAGTCAGTGGTTGGGAGTAGGAGTTGGACAGCCTATGGCTGATATTTTTGGACTGGTGGAAAGGTTCTAAAATGATTGTGATGGTTTTTGTATAACTGTAAATTTACCAAAAGTCATCTAACTGTAGACAGAAATTTCATGATTGGAATATTACAGCTGATGATTATGTTTTGTGTAAAAGTTGGTAGTCGTAGGAGTTTGATTTTAATTGAGATAGGCTTTGCTGATACTCCATGGTCAAATAACTATAGATGTGGGATTTGGGATTTCATTTTACTGTGGTGTGGGGGCATGGGGTCCCCCCCACCACTACCAAAATTGGAACTCTGGATTTTCTTGTAGAGTTTGCTGAACTGTCATTTGGTTTTTGAAAGAGCCAGGTGTTCATATGTTTTGTTTTCTCATTTTAGGTTCGTTACCGTGAGCGCATCACCATTCTTCGAGGAAATCATGAGAGCAGACAGATCACACAAGTATATGGTTTCTATGATGAGTGTTTAAGGAAATACGGAAATGCAAATGTTTGGAAATATTTCACAGATCTTTTTGACTATCTTCCTCTTACAGCCTTGGTGGATGGGCAGGTATGTAGGTCTTACTAAAAGTTACGTTGCTGCTTATTTTCAAGAATCTGCTTTCTTTTTTTTTTTAATTTTTTTTTTTTTAATGTTTATTTATTTTTGAGACAGAGAGAGACAGAGCATGAACGGAGTGTCAGAGAGAGGGAGACACAGAATCTGAAACAGGCTCCAGGCTCTGAGCTGTCAGCACAGAGCACAACGCGGGGCTTGAACTCACTGACCGTGAGATCATGACCTTAGCCGAAGTCGGCCGTTTAACTGACTGAGCCACTCAGGCGCCCCAAGAATCTGCTTTCTTAATGTTTAGGGCCAGTCATTTTTCCACCTTCACATCCCTTTTAGACTTCTAAAGTACCTTCTTTGTATCAAGCATTGACTGAACTGTTAAGTTGGGACCACAGGGATAGAAGATGTAACCCATCCATCCTCTCAAGTTGTTTCTGGACAAGTCTTGAAGATGTAATTAGCTATTTACTCACCAGGTAGAGAAGTGCACAGAAGAAATTGCAAGAAAATTCTATGAGAAGGAAGGTAGTCTGTGGTGAGGGTAAGGTCAGAGAAATGTTTCTTTGGTGGAGCTGATTGAAGTGGAGTCTAGCTGTAGTAGCAATGATTTATCAGGAAGAAAGGGAGTATGTTCAATAGTTGAGAGTGGGCTGGAAGAAAGACTGACCCTGCAGATACAAGCCTGGTTCTGGCAGAACACAGAAACCCCAGTGGGACGAAGTGATGTGGGCTGACCAAATCCAGAATGTGTGAATTTTTTTCTATATGAGGTTAACATTATAAACCACTCTTTTCAGATATTCTGTCTACATGGCGGCCTGTCACCATCCATAGATACACTGGATCACATCAGAGCACTTGATCGCCTACAAGAAGTTCCTCATGAGGTATTGACTCTTACTTGGTAGAGAGAGGGAAAATTTAATTGTAACTTAATTTCTTTTATGTATTCTCTACATTAATGCTTAAAAATGACCCCATGTGGTACGAACAGCAACTTCATTCTTCAGAAGAAGCTAATATTAAGAAGCCTGCCAAGATAACAGTGCCTTTGGGACTGGCCTTAGAATCTGGGTAGTTGTCTTCAGAGCTCTCCTTTCATTACTGGACTATACTGCCTAATGTTGAAATTTGCATACTATAGGTAGGTTAGTAACTCGTTAGGGTTTGTTGCTCTTGGGGCTCGTTGATGTAGGATATACTTCTAAAAACATCTGGAAATAGTTTCTTACTTTCTTGACACACATATTTGACTTTAAAGCAGACCTTAAGCTTTTTAAAGCAAATATCACTCAAAAAATGTGACTTTGTAGGGTGCTGCTTCTGATGAACTACTCAAATCGTTTTTGCAAGAGGCTGTTTAAAACTTAACTTGCAATAAACAAAACAAAACTTGCTTTTTAGGGTCCAATGTGTGACTTGCTGTGGTCAGATCCAGATGATCGTGGTGGTTGGGGTATATCACCTCGAGGAGCTGGTTACACCTTTGGGCAAGACATTTCTGAAACATTTAATCATGCCAATGGCCTCACATTGGTGTCTAGAGCTCACCAGCTGGTGATGGAGGTATGTTCTCCTCTTTGAAACCTGATTTGCTTTTTATGTATTTTTGTTTGTTTGTTTGTTTTTTTTTTAATTTTTTTTTTCAACGTTTATTTATTTTTGGGACAGAGAGACAGAGCATGAACGGGGGAGGGGCAGACAGAGAGGGAGACACAGAATCGGAAACAGGCTCCAGGCTCTGAGCCATCAGCCCAGAGCCCGACGCGGGGCTCGAACTCACGGGCCGCGAGATCGTGACCTGGCTGAAGTCGGACACTTAACCGACTGCGCCACCCAGGCGCCCCTGCTTTTTATGTATTTTTAAAAAATGTTTATTTACTTATTTTGATAGAGGGCATGAGCATGGGACGGGCAGAGAGAGGAGGGGGGAGAGAGAAATCCCAAACAGGCTCTTTGCTCGAACTCATGAATTGTGAGACCTGAGCCGAAATCAAGAGTCTGACACTTAATGGACTGAGCCACCCAGGCGCCCCCTTATTTGTTTTTTTAAGTAAACTTAAGGAAGATCTTAGGGATGGATTTTGGGTTTGTTTGTTTGTTTTTTTTTTTTGGAAGGGGATAGGTCAGTTAGTGATATTAATGATGAGAATATTCCATGTGTTCCTTCCAATAAATTTGCCTGAGCCTTTTCAGTAGATGCACACTAGAATTAAAATCTCAAGCTTTTGATCACAGTGAATTTCATAGTTGACATACTTTCAGAGATGTCTTTAATGACTGGGTAGTGCTTGGGATTTTAGAGTGGGAAAGTAAGATTCAGGGAACAGGAGAGGAGGGAATGTAGCATTTTATGGTGTCAATTCTGTTTATTTCATGTATTTAACAGGTAAATGTAAGGAGGGGAGATTGAGATGAAATAGAAAAATGTTCACTGGTCCTTTGGATGGTAGAATTATAGGTGATTTTAAAGAAGAAACCAAAGGGGAAATGGGCTAAGTTCTTAGTATAGAACATTGATTAGCATACTTATAATATTAGGGGCTTATTTAGATTAATACTAAGTGGTTGTTATAAAAGTATGACTTTGCTAGAGATATGGAAAGATATTTGTGTACAATACTTAAAACATAACTCACGTATTCAGATGGACTTCGACAAAATGAGGCTGGAGATCCTAGAGGCCTATTTTCTTTGTACCTGGTCAGTGACCAACGTGGGGACCTTCACCTATGACTAAGAATTAATATGGTATTAAATTAGCCAGAAACAAAACATTAGTATTCTTCAAGCCTTGTGGGAAGGGGAGATCTTTTTTCTCTCTTGAGTCATATTTAATTGTAAATAAGGGAGTAAAATAGGTTTTTATTACTTTTCCTTGTAGGGGTATAACTGGTGCCACGACCGGAATGTAGTAACAATTTTCAGTGCTCCAAACTATTGTTATCGTTGTGGTAATCAAGCTGCAATCATGGAACTTGATGATACTCTAAAATACTCTTTGTAAGTATTTACACCTGAGTAGATGGCTGCCATTACAGTTGAGTCAAATTGTATAGTTTGAATGGGGGGGAGTGGTGTGTAAGAATTGAAGGGTTCATGCTAAATTCAGATTCCAATTTGATTTTTGTTTCCTTTTTTTTAATGTGTATTTATTATGGAGGGGGGAGGGGCAGAGAGACTCCCAAGCAGGCTCTGCACTGTCAGCACAGAGCCCGATGCGGAATTTGATTGCACAAACCATGAGATCGTGACCTGAGCTGAAACCCAAGAGTCGGGAGTTTGACTGAGTCCCTCAGGGCATCTTTATGTTTCCTTTTGAACAGACCTGTGATATGTTGAAACACATCAACAGAAACCTGGTACTGTATAGATTCTGATGTGTGAATTATTAGGATTTTAACTTTTAAACACTTGTTTTAAATGTGGAATTCATAAAGTATATCCTGAGGTTAGATTACAAATACAGTACATTGGGCTCTTTAAATTTTATTTATTCAGTGGAACCCCCCTTTCATATAATCTTAGAAGGAACTCTGATATGTAAAAATTCTATCTGAAGTTGCATCAGCTCTTCGAGGAGGTGTGCCACTACAAGACTGTTATTAAATGCACTGTTAGGCTGCAATTAAGGTTTTCTTCCATTAAGGCAAGCTTAAATCATACAGGAAAAAAATTATAAAGTCTGAAAGAATAATGTTCTTGATTTTGATTGTCGGTACATTGGTAACGTGCCGTATAAACAAATATGTTTTGTTTTTTCAGCTTGCAGTTTGACCCAGCACCTCGCAGAGGCGAGCCACATGTTACTCGTCGTACCCCAGACTACTTCCTGTAATGAAATTTTAAACTTGTACAGTATTGCCATGAACCATATATTGACCTAATGGAAATGGGAAGAGCAACAGTAACTCCAAAGTGTCAGAGAATAGTTAACATTCAAAAAACTTGTTTTCACACGGACCAAAAGATGTGCCATATAAAAATACAGAGCCTCTTGTCATCAACAGCCGTGACCACTTTAGAATGAACCAGTTCATTGCATGCTGAAGCGACATTGTTGGTCAAGAAACCAGTTTCTGGCATAGCGCTATTTGTAGTTACTTTTGCTTTCTCTGAGAGACTGCAGATAATAAGATGTAAACATTAACACCTCGTGAATACAATTTAACTTCCATTTAGCTATAGCTTTACTCAGCATGACTGTAGATAAGGATAGCAGCAAACAATCATTGGAGCTTAATGAACATTTTTAAAATAAGTACCAAGGCCTCCCCTCTACTTGTGAGTTTTGAAATCGTTTTGTTTATTTTCAGGGATACCGTTTAATTTAATTGTATGATTTGTCTGCACTCAGTTTCTTTCCCTTCTCAAATCTCAGCCTCATGTCGTTCTTTGTTATTGTCAGAACCTGGTGAGTTGTTTTGAACAGAACTGTTTTCCCCCCCTCCTATAAGACGATGTTACTGCACAAGAGCACTGCAGTGTTTTTCATAATAAACTTGTGAACTAAGAACTGAGAAAGTCAAATTTTAATTGTATCAATGGGCAAGACTGGTGCTGTTTATTTAAAAGATACATCAATTGATAAATTTTAGAATTTGTAGAATTCTAGGTAAAGAAAAATAAAAACTAAGGTCACTATATAATCTCTCTGCTAACTCCTTGACATTCTTCAGATGATTTTCAGGACTTGTAATCCAGATAGTACAATTTGTCAGATAGCCATCGTGCTCTTCATGCGTTCTTCCTGCATATTAACTGGCCTGCAAGAAGGGAAATCTGTGCAACTTCAGGAAGACCCAACTGTGTTTAATTGTTTGGTTTTTGTTTTAATAAAACATCATGTTTTCAGGTGGAGCTTAACAAACTAATGTGTCTACTTATCAGTCAGTGCAGTTTCTGATGGTAAATATCCTATTGCATATGTATGTTAGATGGACTCTAAAATGATTGACAGATTTTGTACATTGCTTGTCATGTGATCTTAGAGTTAATTTTGTCTCAGATAAAAAAGCTGTTAAAGCATTATCCTGTATTTAGCTCTTTAAGTGAAACTAGTTAAACCAAATAGAAAACTGTTGCTAGATCTTGGTTTAGTGTTATGTGCATTCACCCAAGGACTAAAATGGCATTTGAAATGAAGTGGCAGTGCTAAGCACTTAATGAGTTTTCCCCCACCCTTTTATCCTTTGAATAGGATTAGGAAGTTAAAACAGTTCTTCTGTGGAAACTACTATTTGGTCATCTAAAGCTATGAGGGTAAACTTCAGGGCACTTGATCATTACTTGTGTGAATGTAGTAATAAAAGTTCCTTTGCTTTGTATTGTGTTGAACTTGGAACTGACAAGGAAGTTTTCTCCTATCCAAGATGTGAGGAAAATACACATTCTGTTGTTTTATTTTATTTATTTTTTTATTTTTTAATGTTTATTTATTTTTGAGAGAGAGACAGAGTGCAAGTGGGGAGGGACAGAGAAGGAGACACTGAATCCGAAGTAGGCTCCAGGCTCTGAGCTGTCAGCACAGATCCCAATGTGGGGCTCGGAACTCCTGAACCGTGAGATCGTAACCTAAGCTGAAGTCAGATGCTCAACCGATTGAGCCACCCAGGCACCCCACACACATTCTGTTTTAAAAATGGTCTAGTTTCTTTTTTATCTGTCCTCTGATGTAATTGACAGTATTTTTGGTGGCTTGTGGAATTGATGGTCCAAAGCAAAAAGCCCTGTTTTTCTATGTCTGCATTCCATTTTATTCTTTTCATGCTTGCACAGGAAATACATGTATCTTTTTTTTTTTTTTTTTTTTGCTTTGTTGCTTTATGCCCTTTCTCTTTGAACAAATAATTTATTGTGTGCCATAGTTTTAACCCACTGTCCAAGTAATTTAGATACCAGGCAGCTGGTTTTCAGGTACTGTGGTAACAGAATTGGCTTTGAAGGAATGCATATCTTCTAATTGACCTGAGGTACTATCATTCAGGTGCACAAATTCTCTAATTCTTGTGGTTAGCAGAAAAGGGCTCATGGCCAGAATGGCTTGGGTTTAGAATGATTACCAGAATTTCAACTAATTTTCTAGTTGTACAGAAAGACTGGAGTTTAACCATCTTAACTGGGAAGTGTTAGTAACCTACCTATGAAATGAATTAAAAAAAATGCATTGGTAAGTATAGTAATTTCCTTTAATAATAATAAGTAATTGCTGTTGCTGATTTGTCAATTAGTAACAGATTAAAAGAATTTTTATAATAAACTTTAAAAAAAATTTTTTTTCCTTAAAGACTTGTCAACTAAAAATATGTATTTTGAGTATTCTAAACAGAGAACTTACAGGGGTTTGCTTTGGAACTTTTAAGGGTAAAATGAGTGATAAAATGGTATGCTCATTGCTTAGTTTGAATATTCTAAGCAAACACACATGACTTTTTTCCTTTTCTTGGTTGCAGTAGATATGTTTTAAATGGAAGAATAGTTAAATTATTTTTCGGAAAGACTTAGCTTTAGATGAGTAGGATAAGGATGGTTATTTCTGTGGTTCTCAGCCTTGGTGCCCACAGAAAATCTGATTTAAATTGTTTGGAGGCATATGTAGGCATATTTTTTTAAGTTTCTCAAGTGATTTTAATTTACATTTAGATTTAAGAATCACTGCTCAGTTTTCCAGCTGCAAATTTCGGAAAATTGGTTTTTGTGGTGATTGGTGGTGGTTGTGGGTTTTGGTAAAATTAAAATATACTGTAGGACTCTCTTTCAATAGTGACTTTCGCCTGTCCTGTATAATAAGCATTCCCCTTACTTTTCAGCCTAATGTGTTCCTAGAAATGGACCTTAAAGTTTAATGATGGGCTTGTTTATTTTGGGGTGGATTCTATTCAAATGAGGTGCACCTATTTTTTTTTTTTTTTAAGTTTTTTCCCTTCGCAGTCGTACAATTTACGAAGGTTGTTGATGTATTATCTCAGGCTTTCCTGATGATCTCCATATTTGTTTCGATCTTAGTTTAAGCCTATGTCTTAGGACTATAAGTGTATTTTATTTCTGCTTTTTATTCTGTATATTTAATTATACAGGTACTGCCATGTAGACAAAAAATGGGATGTTTGCTGAAATGGCACTGTTGCCGTCCTAGTGCTATCCTGTACATATGTTATGATGTTTTTAGCAGCTGGTATATAAATTTGAGGAAAAGAAAATAATTATGGATATTTATAATGTACAGATTTGTTTTAAAAGTTGAACACACAAAGGTCAGTGATGACCAAGTAAGTGGAATGAGCAAAAAATCCCAGATTTGTGATTCCTGTTACACCTGGACCAGAATTCCTCTCCCAGAGGTAAAAGAGATAGATAGTGATTAAATGCTGGAAAAAAGGCCATGTCTTTCTCTTTTTTTATTTTTTTAATTTTTAAAAAATATTTATTTATTTTTGAGAGAGAGAGCGCGCGCAAGCAGGAGAGGAGCAGAGAGGGAGACACAGCATCCAAAGCAGGCTCTAGCCTGCTGTCTCTGTCAGCACAGAGCCCTGCGCAGGGTTCAAACCCACAAACTGTGAGATCATGACCTGAGCTGATGTTGGATGCTTAACTGACTGAACCACCCAGGCACTCTTCTCTTTTTTTTTCTTTTTTAAAGCAAATCACAGATTCTCATGGCTGAAGGTTTTGTTTTGTTTTAATTACAGTGTAGTTAACATACAGTGTCGTATTAGTTTCAGGAGTACAATACAGTGATTCAGCAGTTCTATACATTACTCAGGCTCATCAAGATAGGTGTGCTTTCAGTCCCCCTCACTTATTTCACACATCCCCCACCCGTCTCCCCTCTGGTAACCATCAATTCTCTGTATCTCGTAGCTGAAGTTTGTAAGTAGTTTGTATCCTCAACAGGTTTGGGATAATTACATGGACTGTCGAGTTTTCTTTCCCTAAAATGCTACTAATTAATGCAATATGTGGTTCCTATTGCTCTTTAGACCCCCTGGGAATCTCTCTGGAGATAGCCTTGAGCCATCCACAGTATTGTCATTTGTGAGGTCCATTTAGGCTTCCATGGACAGTACCAGTGGTGTTCTTTCAAGAGATGATTAGCAGATGTTTCCTAATTCAATGGTAAGCTATAGCTGCCAGGAAGTTCAGTGCCCATTTGTGGAAGTCAAAGACTAGAACTGTGATGGAAAAGGGAGTTAAGAGTGCTTGCTTTGAAGACCCGACCAGAGAGAAAGGTTCTGTGAAAGTTACTGGAAATGTCAAACATTTAACAATGCACTGATCAGGCTAGTAATGAGGCTGGTGGTCTCTGAGGAAATGACACTGAGCTCAGACCCAAAGGATGAAAAGGAGCTATTTCTCACCGGGCTGTATTAGACACTATTTATCACAACATCACCTTTATTTTCTTTTTTTAAAGTTATTTATTTTGAGAGAGAAAGAGAGCCGGGAGATGCAGGGAGAGAATCTCAAGCATGCTGCTCCTGGGCAGTGCAGACCCCCATGCCAGGCTCAAACTCACAAACCTGAGATCATGATGAGATCATGACCTGAGCCAAAACCAAGAATCAGATGCGTAAATGACTGAGCCACCAAGGAGCCTCATACCATGCTTCTTTTAAAAGAGAAAAGTAGAGGGGCGCCTGGGTGGCTCAGTCAGTTAAACGTCATACTTCAGCTCAGGTCATGATCTCGCGGTCTGTGAGTTTGAGCCCTTTGTTGGGCTCTGTGCTGACAGCTCAGAGCCTGGAGTCTGCTTTGAATTCTGTGTCTCTCTTTCTCTGTTCCTCCCCACCCCCCTTCTCAAAGTAAATAAATATTTAAAAAAATAAAAGAGAAAACGAGTATAGTTTGTAGACCAAAACTGGTCACCTGACATCTCCAGAGATTTCTGCTTTCACCTGCAGGGGGCAGGAGATCAAGGGCATCAAAAGGGAAGATGTGAGATGGGAACCTGTTGTAGCCCAGGCTAGGATTTTATGTCCAGAGTCTGACACCTGTCCCTGAGCGACAGGACATGGCTAGAGAAATGGATGCAACTGTACTGGTAGGGACTCATTTATACAAATGTCAAAGTGATCGTAGTTAGTGCCAGACAATCCCCTCTGCTTCCTGAGATTCCTTCTCAGACTTCCAAGAGGACTGATTCACATGGTCTCTTCTCAGATTGCCAGCATCTCCTCTCCTAAACTCCAGAACTCTGATGACCTTGCCAATTTATACTTTCTTCTTGTCACCACCTCCACCAACCTTTCTGCAGCTGTATATGTAATGTTGACCTCAACTGGAATATTCCCAACAGCATACAAGCATGGCTCCAGTATCTTCAATCCTGAAAACAAATTCCTTTGACCTCACAGTCTCCCTTAAGTGTCTGCCCCTTTTCTGTGTTCGTCTTCTTAGTCAAACTTTAAAGAACTGTTAGGTATTCTCTATCTCCTCTTACATTGTCTTCCTGACACATCACTTAAAATTTTTTTTTTTTTTTTTTTTTTTTCAACGTTTATTTATTTTTGGGACAGAGAGAGACAGAGCATGAACGGGGGAGGGGCAGAGAGAGAGAGAGACACAGAATCGGAAACAGGCTCCAGGCTCCGAGCCATCAGCCCAGAGCCTGACGCGGGGCTCGAACTCACGGACCGCGAGATCGTGACCTGGCTGAAGTCGGACGCCTAACCGACTGCGCCACCCAGGCGCCCCTGACACATCACTTAAATAACAGGCTTTATCAAGGTTATTTTTACATTGCCAAGTATAGTAGACATTTTTCTTTTTTATTTTAATGTTTATTTTTCAGAGAGAGAGAGAGGGAGACACAGAATCCGAAGCAGGCTCCAGGCTCTGAACTGTGAGCACAGAGCCCGACGTGGGGCTCAAACCCACGAACTGCAGATCGTGACCTGAGCCGAAGTTGGACACTTAACCGACTGAGCCACCCAGGCACCCTGACGTTTTTCTGACTATAATAAATTCCAGTTTTCAGGGGCACCTGGGTGGCTCACTTGGTACAGTATGCAGCTCTTGATCTTGGGGTCGGGAGTTCAAGCCCCATGCTGGGCATAAAGCCTACTTTAAAAAAAAATCCAGTTTTTAGCATTGGAAGCAATTGACCAAAACAACTTCCTGGAAATAATTTCTTTTTTTTTTTTGTCTACCATGACACTAGATGTGCTTGTTGCCCTATGTTTTTGACTGCTACTTCCCAAGTTTTTTGATAAATAGGAGAGTGACCCAATGTTTAGGTCTCTATCTCTCTTCTACCTAAGTGATCTCATCTAGTTCCACCTGTATGCTGAAGAATCCCAAGTTTATATCTTTAACCCATTTTCTCCCCTGAACTTCAGAGTTCTATATCCAACTGCCACCTTGACATGACTCAGATATCTAACATGCATCTCAAACTGAATTCCTGATCTCCTCTCACCCAAACTCCTGGGGCTCCCTGTCTTAGTAAATAAATGAATGCAGTTATTTTCCACAGGTAAGCCATTAGCTCTACCTCCAAATATATCTTTCTGCTAACTTTCACCGCCACTGCCCTGGTTCAAGCCTCCTGAAGGATCTTACTACTTCCCTTTTTCCCAGCAACTACGTCCTCCACATGGTCACAGAATACTTTTTTTTTTTTTAATGTTTATTTTTTAGAGAAAGAGAGAGAGAGAGGGAGACACAGAATCTGAAGCAGGTTCCAGGCTCTGAGCTGTCAGCACAGAGCCCAACATGGGGCTTGAACTCCTAGACTGCGAGATCATGACCTGAGCCGAAGTTGGATGTTTAACTGACTGAGTCACCCAGGTGCCCCATGGAGTGATCTTTCTAAACTGTGGATCAGATCAGGCCACTTGATGTTTACCCTCTATGCCCTGAGGTTGCTAAATGCAAATAAAATAAAATCCAGCTTGCTTATGATGTCTTCCCTGCAAAGCTCTTCATGCTTTGGTCCTTGCCTGTTCCTCTACCTTCACTGCCTTTCACTCTCCGCCCATTAAGCACTGACGATGCTGGCCTTGCTGTTCCTGGAACATATGAAGGTCATTCTTATCTTAGAGCCTTTGTACTTAGGCTACTTGAATAGCTGTCCCACTTCTCCATGGCTGGTGCCTTCTTCAGCAGATTTCTGCTTACATGTATTGCTTCCCCTGCTTCCCTCACTTCACTTTCTAGGTCAATTTTTATCTTCTTCACAATACTTATCTACGTACCATTTTCTGTATGTGCTTCTCATCTCTTACCCCCGATACTCAAGTCCTTTTTCTGTCTTGTTTATCGCTGCCTATGACATGGTGGGTGGAGAGGCTAATACTAGGTAAATATTCAATAATGGATTGACTGGCAGCTTTCTGGGCCAGTTAGTGGGTCATGGGTTGGGCCTGTACTCAAGAGATTCTCCTGGGGATGTCCTTGCCAATCAGTGGCCCCTTGGAAGACATCCCTTCCTAACTAGGCATTCAGCAGTCAGAAATTAGCACTTGATTTGTAAGAGATATTAAAGTCACACTTGCCTTCACCTCATTGATGTTGCCCAGAGTCTGGCTCTTGGAATGTTCAGCGTCTCAGGTCCTGGCCTGGAGATCCCTGGGCAGTCAGCTGGCAGGGTGGGCTATGGACCTTTCAGACAGATTGCCGTCTCGTGGTCTTTGCTCCAGTGTGCTGGCTCCAGATGCCATACTGGCGCTGGTGTCCTTGGGTTCCCATAGGAGGATATAGTGGGAGATAGTAGGTCATGCCTGTCATGATTATGTCATCTATAAAAGAGCCCTCGATGGCCTGCGCTGCCCTACTTTTGAGTAAGCCTACCCGGCCCCTGTTGCCAGGACTTGTGCATGAATTTGATTTCACGGAGGGATGCTGTGGCCCACAGGGCTGAAGGCTACTTCCAAGGTCACACTGTGTGCATGTGGTCAAGCTGTACTGGCATTCAGTCTCTGATGGTCATACCAGGGATATGGACAGGACTCTTGGTCCTGGTGAGAGAAGGCAGCTTCTGAAGGCATCTCTGTGAGGGAGCAGGTTTAGTGAAAAGCTCTTTGGATGGCTGTCTGGCCCTCTGGCACCATCTGCTGGCCAGAGCCAATCAGTGCTTGGGGATTGGCCAGAACTACACTGTAGAGCAACCCATCCCTGTCCCTGCCTTCTTTGGGCCCTGTGTAGCCACTCTGAGCCCACAGAGGGTACCCACGTATCACCATAGACTTTCTCTCTTGGAGAGGCTGGAATAGAGGGTAATCCATGGACTCACCTTGTGGTGAGTCAGACAGACCTAGGTTCAGTGCCCACCTCCCTGCCATGTGGCCTGGGGTGATAACCTTTCAATCCCCCCCTGTGTGATAACCGTTCAATCCAGCGTAGGCCCATGAGGTCTGATGGTATCGGGCACAGATAGGAGTCAGGAAGTTCTCTCCTCTTCCATTTAGGTGTGGATGCCACTTCTGCCTGGAGCTTCCACAGCAGCTTCCTCCTGAGGATGGGTCCATAGCCTTCCAGTGGAGGCACTGCACTGGCTGCCTGAGGGAGAAGCAAGGAAGCTGATGAGTGGCCTTTTCTTCAGCTTTGTCCAAGGACTCAGTTGGACTCTTGGGTCCTGGGCAGATAAGTCCTCCCTGGGCACAGGGGCCTTACAACAATCTCCCACCACCTTCCCAGCATCTTCCTTTACTCCTCCAACCTTGACTGTGAAGGGCAACCATGTGCAAGGAGAGGCTACAGTGGCTCAAAGATCTTTGGGGAATTGACAGTGGCACCATGCTAAGCATGCAACACACACTGTCACATTTTATACCCCTCCCCCCATTTTTTAAAAACTTGAGATATTACTTGTATGTAGTACACAAATATGATTATAGCTCAGTGAATTAAAAAAAATTTTTTAATGTTTATTCTTGAGAGAGAGAGCACGTGACAGAGCATGAGCAGAGGAGGGGCAAAGAGAGAGGGAGACACAGAATATGAAGCAGGTTCCAGGCTCTGAGTTGTCAACACAGAGCCCGATGTGGGGCTCGAACCCATGAACTGTGAGATCATGACCTGAGCCGAAGCCAGACGCTTAACCAATTGAGCCACCCAGGTGCCCCAGCTCAGTGAATTTTTATATATGCACACACTCATGAAACTATCACCTGGATCAAGATAGAGAGTTTCTAGCATCCCAGAAGCTTCCCTTATCTGGTAAAGGTAACTATTATGTTGTCTTCTCTAAATTAGGGTGTTTTGGGCCTGTTTTGGTCTTCATTTCAGTGGACTCATACAGTACATACTCCCGTGTCTTGCTGCTTTTGCTCGTTATGTCTGTGAGATTCATCTGTGCTGTTGTTGACATCGATAGTTTCTTTTTCATTGCTGTTTACGATCATTCCATTTTGTGAATATACGAGGTTGTTTTTTCATTTACATTTGGTGGGTTTGTTATTTTTTGCTTTGTTCAAAGTTGTTGTGAACGTTCTTTTTTTAAAATTTTTTATGTTTATTTATTTATTTATTTTTTTAATTTTTTTTTTCAACGTTTATTTATTTTTGGGACAGAGAGAGACAGAGCATGAACAGGGGAGGGGCAGAGAGAGAGGGAGACACAGAATCGGAAACAGGCCCCAGGCTCCGAGCCATCAGCCCAGAGCCTGATGCGGGGCTCGAACTCACGGACCGCGAGATCGTGACCTGGCTGAAGTCGGACGCTTAACCGACTGCGCCACCCAGGCGCCCCTGTTTATTTATTTTTGAGAGAAAGAGAGAGACAGAGAGAGTGTGAGCAGGGGAGGGGCAGAGAGAGAGGGAGACACAGAATCCAAAGGTGGGTTTGTTATTTTTTTGCTTTGTTCAAAGTTGTTGTGAACGTTCTTTTTTTTAAATTTTTAATGTTTATTTATTTTTGAGAGAAAGAGAGAGACAGAGAGAGTGTGAGCAGGGGAGGGGCAGAGAGAGAGGGAGACACAGAATCCAAAGCAGGTTCTAGGCTCTGAGCTGTCAGCACAGAGCCTGACACGGGCTCGAACTCACGAGGTGAGATCAGAGCTGAGCCGAAGTTGGACGCTTAACCGACTGAGCCACCCAAGTGCCCCCACCGTGAACATTCTTAAACATACTTTTGGGTGGACAGAATTTATTCCTGTTGGGTATTTGTCCATAATTGGAATTGCTGAGCCACTTGGTATATGTATGTTTAGCTTTAGTAGATCCTGCCAACTTCCTGGTGTACCAATTTGGACACTCACCAGCAACATGTGAGAGTTCCAATCATTCCATGTCCTGCTAACACTTGGTATTGTCACTGTATTCAGTTTGACCCCTCTGGTGACTCAAATAATTCATGACCGCAAAAATCCTATGAGGTAGGTACCACTATAAACCCCATTCTATAGACAAGAAGACTGAGGCTAGAAAGGGGACACCACCTATCCTGCTCAGATAATACAGGATGTGAGCAGCAGGTGGGCAGCAGCAGATCTGCACGATCCCTGTGCACTGGTGGCCAGATGGGATTTAAAAGTCAGAAAACATGGGTGTGCCTAAATGATAGATCTTTCATTTTCTTATTTTCTGTCTTATCTATTCCATTTTGTAGCAGAAATGTAATCTGGTCACTTCCTGGCATGGTAAGTCAGGTGAGTATATGGTCATTCAGTCATTTCAGGGATACACACTCAGTCAAATGGAGGGGTCTGACCCTCTTCTGCGATCTAGGGTCAGAGCTTCATTCTGCAGAGTTGATGTGGTCATAGCATGGAGTGAGAGGTGAGGGGGCTGGAGGTTGTCTGGTCATAGGTCTTCATCTGTCTTCCTCTACTGCTCAAGGAGGCAGGCACATCCTACCCCCGCCGGTGGTGAGGTGTCACTCCTTGATTTCTGCTGTGCCCACAGATGGCTGAATTTGTGCCATAGCTTCTGACTTGGTCGGTGTAGGTTCACCTAGGCTCATGTAGGTTCTCTTGATTACATCCCACAAGCCTCCTCCTGATCATCTATCCCTCTTCAAGCAACTTCCATGCTGCTTTAGGGCTTCAGGACATATTTAGATGCTCTCTGGGATCCACACACATGAACCTCAGGCGTGGGCACTTCCAGGCCCACGTGCCTAGGCACACCCACCTGCCATTTCTACTTGACTGATCCCATATTTTCTCTTCATGGAAGACTTGAGACCTTTCTCACAGATCGAGGCATAGATTCTCTCTACTTTCAGAGCCTGCAAACCTTTTTGCGGGTCCTAATCTCTCCCTATCCCTGCGCAGAGAGGATCAGGGGAAAGAGTGGGAGAGAGTCCTTTCTCAGACACCCACCCCAGTAGCTGACTGCATTGCTTTCTTTGCTTCAATTTTTTCCCCACCCTTATCATATTGGAAAATTGGTTCTGGCATCATCACATCTTATGTTTCCTAACTGTGCTGTTGCTAGTATAAAATTTAAGATTTCAGTCCTTCAGCCTCTTGGGCTTTCAGTGCTCAAAAAAATCTTGCACTAAAAAGTCCATTTATTCTAAGGGTTCACTTTGCAAATCAAGATCCAAGAATTTGAGTTTTTTCTTTGCATTCAGCATTCTCTCTTCTGGAATAATAAGGTAGTCTGATTTTTAGACAGAAGACTTGGAGTTTGGAAAAAGATAGAAGGAAGGCCAGAGATCTCCTGGGGACTGGATTATTTCTTAGCTTACATGCTGTCCTATAGGCTGGAACACACATCCAGAGTTCAGAGTCTATCCCATGGGTTGGTGCCTGACAAAGGGAGTGTGAACTGAATTCTGGGCAGCAGAGTCCCATTTTAGATGCACTGAGGGAGCTGGTCCTCATAGGAATTCTCCTATGAACACTTTATAGCCATGAAACTTGATTTACAAAGGGAGATCATCTCTGGAAATGAATTCACTATAAAAAACAGCTTTTCCAGGGGCGCCTGAGTGGCTCAGTCGGTTAAGTGTCTGACTCTTGATTTGGGCTGGGGTCATGATCTCATGGTTCTCAAGAGTTCAAGCCCCACCTCGCTGCTGTCAGCACTGGGCTGTCTTGGATTGTCTGTCCCCCTCTCTTTGCCCTTCCTCCACTTGCACGTGTGCATGCTTGCTCTCTCAAAAATAAATAAATAAACAAATAAATAAATAAATAAGTAAATAAATAAATAAATATAAAAAAAAAAAAGCAGCAGGGCCGCCTGGGTGGCTCAGTTGGTTAAGTGTCCGACTTTGGCTCAGGTCATGATCTTGGGGTTTGTGAGTTCCAGCCCCACGACCGGCTTTACATTGACAACTGCTTCAGATTCTGTTTCCCTCTCTCTCTGCCCCTCCCCCGTCCTCTCAAAAATAAACATAAAAAAATTTTCTTTTAAAGGCACATTTTCCTATCTGGACTTGAATGCGGGCCATTTAGCTTCCCTGTAACCGTAAATTAGAAAATATTCCTGGCATTGGGGGGATGTAGCTAAAATTCAGTACCTGCGCTTTGGTGGCAGAAGCATAGCTGGGGCTGAAGCATCAACCTTGCTCTGCAGTGGCTGTATGACAGCAGAAAAGTCTCTTCTCTTTCATTTCCTTCATCTGTAGAACAAGGAGCTTTGATTACATGGTATGTGGAGTAACCGAACTTAGGACAAGACCACAGCTGTCTCAGGGCCAGCTTTGAAGCCAGAGGAATCTCCTTCTCCTCGCATTCTTACTTGCCAAAGGGAATATGTGGGGGCCAGTCCTTTCTGACCCGGGCTTGTGATTATGTGTAAATGAGAGGGGATGAAGGATCACCAGCCTGGACCTCAAGGTCCTGCAGCTGCCCTGTCGATCCTGAGAGGACAGTTTGAAGGAGGGTAGGGTTGATTCAGAAAGTGTGGAGCTGAATGAGTCACCATTGACAGACACTGCTGGCCCCTTCTTAGCAGTCCTTCATCACTAAGACCCTAATACAGAGATTTCTCAACTTAGCCTGGGCTTAAGAATCACTTGGAAAACTTGTTTAAAAGGCAGAAAAACCTGCCGTCAGGGAATCGGAGTCATTAGATCAAGAGTGGACCCAGGAATCTTTGTTTTTCTTGACTTGATGCCAACTTATTTTTTGAGGTAAAACATTTTTGAATATGTAACATATTCATATGAATTGAAATTCAAAAGATAGAGAAGGTTATAAAGTGAACAAATCACCCCAACCCCTGTCCCCCAGTCACCTAGTTCCCCTCCCAACAAGGCAATTTCTTGTGTATGTTTCCTGACATAATCTATGAATAGAGTATATATGAATACATGAAATCTAGGTTTTATTTTGTTTTTATTAATTTTTTAACATTTATTTATTTTTGAGAGAGAGAGGCAGAGCATGAGCAGGGGAGGGGCAGAGAGAGGGAGACACACAATATGAAGCAGGCCCCAGGCTCTGAGCTGTCAGCACAGAGCCAGACGCGGGGCTTGAACCCACGAACCAGGAGATCATGATGCGAGTGGAAGTCGGAAGCTTAACAGACTGAGCCACCCAGGCACCACTGAAATCTGCGTTTTAAAAACAAGCATATCTTGATGATTCTAATATTGGGGGTCCCTAGACATATTTGGAAAAACATACACGTACTTCATGCTGGGTCCTCAGGCTAGATGTGCGACCCGGCATTGCTCAGTCCCGCTTAGGATGCTTAACAAGAGTTTACAAGGTTCCACCTTGTGTGCCATGGGCAAGGGGGCAAAGGAGCTCCAGTGGGACTCGCCTAGGGAACCTGAGGCTGGAGGTGCGGAGGGCAGGGCTGTGTTTCGGCAAAAAAGTATGAGGGCTGTAGGTCCTTTCATCTCCCTGCCATCAGCTGTGGCACCTGGCAGACACTGGATACCACAGCTTGTAGACAAAAGCCTGGTAACCCAAGAAGTTGCTTGGCCTCCCTGCCCAGTCCCATCCCAGAAGAGCTGTAGGCCTCTGATTTCTTTAGGGGGCCCTGTTTGGAAGTTTCTTTTGTCTCCCTGGCGTCAGGAATCCCATCACATGCCTGGTGGTTAGGTGAGCCAGGCGCCTTAGTCTCCTAGGGAGGGGTAGCGAGGTTCACGAAGCAGCAAAAGGGTGGAGCCCAGAAAAGGCCCTGACTGGGTGGCATGGGGTTGGGGCGCAGTGCTTTGCCAAGCTCTAACCCCTTTCCTGTAGCGTTGGTTCCATCCTATGGACCCAGACGAGAGTTCTGCGCAGGCTGCACCCTGACTGCCTGGTTCACCCCAGAATCCCCCAGCACCGCTTCATGCACATTTTGCTCAATACACGTTTGCGGGAGGGGCCTGGACTTGCGGTTTCCCTGCAACGATGGTTATTTTTGGCCTGGAGGCCTTTTCAGAAAACAAGTAGGAAACAACGCTTAGGAACACTAAACTGTGTCGTTCTGAATTTGTTCTCAGGTATACAGCAGGGGAAAAGGTAACAGAACTTCACTTCATGGGTTGTTATGGAGAGAGAACTAACGCATGCTGGGCACAGGGGATGACGCCGAGGCACCAAGCGGTATCTCAGGGCGGTGACTGCAACGCCCATCTGCCATTCTTCGCCTGAGCCTTCTTTCCCCTTCAGGAAAGGGGAGCCAGAAAGCCTCCCGAACACTAACCCTCCCCTCCCCCCCCCACTAGCAGTTTCTAGGTTTTTCAGGACTGGGGTCTTTAATTCGGCTTAGGCCAGCCCCTGCCTGAAGGACCCTGGCTGGCTGCGGAGTACCCCAGCCAGGTCCGCTCTCCTGCTTTCAGGACAGCGAGCCGCGCTCTCGGGGGTGGGGTGGGGTGGGGTGGAGTGAGAGGATAAGGACGAAACCCCGCCCCCGCGCCTCGCGCCCGCCGCCTCTCCGCCCCACCGTCCTTGGCCTGCGTCAGGCGATCTCGGCGGCCAGCCCCGCCGGCTCTGTGACGCCTCGGGCTCCGGGGTCCTCGGCGCCTGCGCCCGCTTCTATAAAGGCCGACGCCGCGCCGCGCCGCCGTAGTGGCCTTGTTCTCCGCCTTTCTCTTCTCGTAGCGGAGGCTGCCCTGCCCTGTTTTTGTCACCCTCCGGCCCGCAGTCTCCTTGAGACCGAGCACCGTGAGTAGACGCAGGCCGAGCGGAATGGGGCGGTAGCGCCGTGGATTGCGAGCTGGGTGTCCGCACCGCTGTGCTTTGGCCTGCCGGAGGCGGGAGGCACCTGGGCCTTGCGTCCCTCAGGCCCAGTGGAACCTGTCGCTGGGTCCCGTTCTCCCGCCCCACCTCCCCCTCCCTCCCATCCCCCCCGACGGCGAGGCCTCTCCTGGCCGCGCGTCCTCACGACGCCTCGTGGGCGCCCAGGCCGGCGGGCGGGAGAAGGTGCGAGCTGGGCCTGGGATTGGTCCTTCCTCGCACGGGGCGAGCGTCAGTCTGCGCAGAGCTCGGCTGCGAGGCCCAGGCTGCGGCCCTGGGCTTCTCTTGGGCGGGGGTGGCGGCGGGGCTTTCAGTGCAGGTCTTTGGGCGGGCGTGGGCGTGGTGTGCGTGTTTGTTGTTTTGGTGTCCGGAGGGAGCGTGGCCGGTGGGAGTTTGGGAGCGCTGGATTTTTGGCTCGCGTTCCTTCTCTCCCTTGTATCTGCCTTCACTAGTCCCGGGTCCTGGCTGTGTTTGGGCCGCATGCTTGCAGATAGCCGCTTGCTCCTTGAGAATATTTCTCGCCATTTTTTTTGCCACAGCTTGGAGTTGCTGAAACAACTGTTGAAATAGCAGATGCCCTCGTCATGGTGGTGTGACTTGTAGGGAGGCCTAACTCATTAAAAGCTAGACGCTTTGGGTCATGTTTTACAGGGTTAGAATGTTCACCTGGATAGGACCTCACGTTTGGGTTTTGGGATAGTGAATGTATCAGAGCGTCACAATAGAATGTATCTGTCACAGAGCAACGCAGACTTCGCTCTCCTCTCTAAAAGGAGGTGCTAGAATTCGGGTCCCTTAAAACAGCTTTTTCTTTATGTTGTTGACAGAACCTGCTTCATTCCAGTCATGGAGGGGGATTTAATTTTCAAGATGAGGAGCTTAAAGAATTGCTTGAAAACCTGTCAAATCAAAATCTCATCCATTATTATTGCAGTTTTGCACCGAATTCTAGCTCTAAGACATCAAAAAAAAAGTTCTCTTTAAGTATTAAGTTTGGCATCACAAAGTGCATCCGATTACAGATTAACAGATTGCCTCCCTGCTTATTTAATAAGATCTCAACTCCCTTAAGAGTAACCTAATATAGGAATTTGACTATGACTAAGCAGATCTAATTATTTGCCAAGAGTTATTTGAGAGAAATACGAAATGGTCACCTTCCTTAAAACTAATTTTATCAACTGAAGTCCCAGACTTGTCATTCTTTAGTGTTCATTCCAGTACTATCGAATGTAAAAAGAATGTAGAGTATTTTGTAAAAAAAAAAAAAAAATTGAGTTCACGTTGAAGTATTTCCTTTGGGATTACCTTTTGTTACTGCCCTGTCAGAGGGAAGGTTCTCTGCACTGGGCCCTTCTCTGTTGAACAGAACAACTGCATTATTGGCAAGCATTAAGCATCATGGAGGAACAGACATCTTTGTGAACTGAAAAGTGAAATGAGATTCTCTCTAACCATTGATGAGTGAGAGCAGGATATTTCAGTGGCTGGTTTTAAAACATAGCTTTACATTTTTGCTTCCTTTCTTTTGTTTATTTGGAGGAATGGAGATAATTGGGAAAAGGCGAATGAATATTTTAACTGATTTCATGGGTTTGAAGTCTTTGATCCTAAAATAGGTGCAGTGAATGGTTGAAATTTTTTTAGTGTTTGAGAGAGAGAGAGAATCCCAAGTAGGTTCTCCATGTCAGCACAGAGCCCTATGTAGGGCTTGAATTCACAAACCATGAAATCATGACCTGAGCTGAAATCAGGAGTTGGGCGTTTAACCAGCTGAGCCACTCAGGCGCCCCGAAGTGAATGTTTTAAATGCCAAACTCTGTAATTTCAACTTAATAGGACATTGCAGGATTATGAATACTCAGAAGCAAGGGCCTTTAAATTCTGTACTTGAAACTTGAAGAGATCGTGGATTAATCTTGACAGCCCTCCCCCAAGTGCCTCTGCCAACAATCTGAAAATAAGAAATTGATGGCTTAGAACTTTTAATTTTAAAGAAGTGTTTGGTTGTTTTTTTGTCAGAACTCAAGTCCTTTGTAGTTAATTGCTTAATTAATTTTTATCTAAGAAGTGTCTTTTCCCCAATGACTCATAATTTATCTGAGGTAATAAATACATTTTTGGAGCAAGTAATGGGTTATTTCTTTGAGGATTTTAGCAGAACTCAAACTTGGAAACCTGGACAGTCTTAATGAAAGCTAAGAAGTACTGTTAAATTTAGGTACCTTATTTGGTTTTGTAAATTAGATTATTTGTTTATCCTTAAATATTTCATTATCTTGCATATTTTACATTGATGCAAACATATGTAAGTATATTCTCATATATTCCTTGGATTTGAACTCATTTTTCACTTAAGTTTCACTATTGGAAAATGAGTACGTTATTAGCTTTGTTTGTTTAGGACTGACCACCCTCAGATTTGCAGTTTTTTGTGGCAGTTAACTAGTCAGATGAGAGTAATCAGTACTTAGTAAGAGCAGAAAAGCAGGCAAAGACAAAATAAACAAGTTTATTTGAAATATATTTTGCATTAGAAGTGTAGAATGTAACTCTTAAATTTATTCCAGTAATAATTTCATGAGGGCAGGCCTTAAAAGCTTGTGTTCCTATGAGTTATAAAAAATTTGAAACTTTGAAAAAATTTTCTGTCAACACTTCTATACTAGCCTGTGAATAACCACTTGAAGTGTTTAACGGGGGTTTTACATAGTACGGGTGCTTAGGATTTTGTAGTTAGTAAGATAGAGGTCTTCTAACAGACTATAGTTGACCAAATGTATAGAACTAATATCTCTTAAATTTCAAGTTCAATATAATACCTTTTTTTTTAGATGCCTTCAATTAAGTTGCAGAGTTCTGATGGAGAGATATTTGAAGTTGATGTTGAAATTGCCAAACAGTCTGTGACTATCAAGACCATGTTGGAAGGTAAGTTTTTTAGAAAACCTGGGTAAAGGAAAAGTAGAAGTAATGTTTAGGTGGAGATAACCTGTGAACACTGAATTTATACAAGGCATGATTTGTCATTAAGTGCGCAAGAGTATGAGGGGTAAATAAAGTTTACATTTTTTTAAATTAAAAACTACACTTTTCTGATACAGGACATCCTTGCTGTATTGTCTGAATTAATGAGGTTTTTGTTTTTTTTTTCCCATTGCTAAATAGGTAAGGCCATAAACTAATACTGAAGTGATTTCCCAGCATCAGACAATAATGGCCCAATTCTCTTTGAAGTAAATTTGGGTTCGCTGTTTGTAATGAGAAAAATAAAAGCCTCCGGAAAAAGAGATACCTCCCTATATGGTAGCTAAATAGAGTACTTTGTTTCAGCAGGGGAGTAAGCTGAGTAGATGGTAAATTGAGATGTTGGTCTTTTTTTTTTTTTTTTTTTTTTTTAAACCACGTTTTCCTTTTTGTCTTTTTTGTCGTTCCTTTGAAACTGCTGCAAAGCATAGACCCCGCACATTAAAGAAGTAAGGTTACAAAACAGGTCCTGAAACATTTTGAAACTTTTACTAGTTCACTTGAATCTTTTCTTACTATTCCAGTGGGTTGGTAGACATTAATTAATAGTATATGGAGACAATGCAAATCAATTTCTTGCATTGGTGAAAAAAAATTAATAGTAAGAAGAATGTTGTTCAGTATTCAAATATCAAAGGTTTTTATGTAGCTTATGCTTCAGCTAAGAGAAAAGTTACATGCCAAGCACTAGCTGTATGCTGGGGAAAGGAAGCTAAGTGAGAAACCGTCTTTGCCCTTGAAGGATTTATAAACTGGGAAGAAAGACACCAAACAAGACACACTGTCACATGGTATAATTAGTGCATTGATAAAATGTGCCAAGAGGTGCTGGGGAAATATCTTGGCTGATGTTATTTTTCAGGCTTGGGTAGAGACTATAGTGGGTGGTACTAGTGAGGTGATATTTCAAATTTAGTAAAATTAGGATGTTTTGGGAGGTTATTCTGAGGTAAAGTGGACAAGGTGTGTTAGAGAAAAGTAAAATTGAAATTTTTAGTTGGGGTTTGTTGGTGTGGGGTGAGCTTGTGATAATCTAGTTGGTAGAGCTGAAGAATGGGCTTGAGAGAAATGGAAAGAATGTGACTTTGGAGCTTGAACATGTTATGTATGTTTGGTCCCCTCCCCACCCCACGCCTAGAAGAGTTTTGTAACAGTCTACTAGACAGTTGAATGTGTGGATTGATCCCTGAGCTGTAGACTACTAGGGATACATAGACTTTGTGTGGTGGGTTGTAGGAGTATTTATCTGTGGGAGTAAATTGAGGTTGGCAGTCAGCCATATTGGAATGGGAGACAGGTGGAGTTAAGAGAGTAGAAGTCAGAAGTGGGGAATGAGTGGAATAAGATTTGTGGAAGTCAAGGGAGGCATTTTGAGGTGACCAGAGTGATTATCACATTCATCTACAGACTGGTTATTTGGAATTTCATAGTAAGAGGATTTCTTCCTGCACATATTAAGTTCGGTAGAGGCAAAAGCTAAATTACAGAGGGTGTGTCTTCTGTTTTCTAAGCTGGTAATTTCTGTTTGCTGATAAAAGCTGAACATGTAATTCTTTTTGGTGTTGGTACCAATCATGTGGCACTTACGGTCCTGTATCCTGGTACATACATACATAGATCACTTCTATTAAGTTGTAAACCCCTTGGTACATCCCACAGTCACTGTTCATCAAGTACCTGTTGAATGAAGAACTATGGTATGGTCACTAATAAAGAGTGTGAAAGCATTCCAAGTTCCCTAAAGGCAGGTGAGTAAGGCTTTATCTAGAAGATGTAGAACTGATACCAAAACTGCTGCCTGAATACTTGCTTTGGCGATGAAAGTGTTCTTTATTTCATCTTAGTAGTGTCTTGCACACTAATCTGTCCTGTGCTGCTTCAAAAAGCATTTGCCCATATAAGAACATAGGGCTCCGTGAAGGTTATCCATGCCTCTTTTGATCACTGAAGCAAGTGGAGTGATAGCAACAGTTAAATGATTCTTTGCCTTCATAGCCTTTGGGCATCATAGGTGAATGGTTTTTATCTTAAGTACCAGTCGTTTATATAAAATTCTAGCCTCATCAGGATTGGAGTCCATTGGATTTGGCAGCTTACTGCTTTCTTTGTTTTGCATCTGCAGTATCTCTGATTATGGTTTTTTTTGTGACTTAGAAGACAAAAATAAAACCTAATCACAGTATAATCAGAACTGAAAATCTTGGCATGTGTGCACGTGGACGTACTGATTTGTTCAGGTTCAGGATGTGGTATCAGGATACAGGCGTCTTTCAGAAGTCCTTGAAACTAAATAGCTTAAAGGAATGACTGTTGCTACTTGTGAAGTCAGTCTAAAAGTGGAAAAGACATTGTACATCCTTAGTTTAAATGCTAGGGAGGTGATCCTTGATAACTGTTTTATTTATTTTGAGAGAGAGAGCGAGCAAGCACCTGCGCACGCACAAGATGGGGAGGAGCAGAGGGAGTGGGAGAGAGAATCCCAGGCGTGCTCCACACCTTCAACGCAGAGCCTGATGTGGGACTCAGTGCCACAAACCGATCTGTGAGATCATGACCTGAGCTGAAATCAAAAGCCAGAGGCCACTCAGGTGCCCCAATAAGGCCCTTGTTTTTAACAGGGCTTAAACCTTCTTCCAAATAACATTTGGATCTAAACAAGTTGGTGTTCTGTATTATGGTTCCTCAAGTATTTTATATATTGTAACTTCCTTTTCTCCCTTCTGATTAAAAATACTTCACACTAGGGGCACCTGGCTAGCTCATTCAGTAGAGTATGTGACTTTTGATCTCAGGGTCATGATTTCAAGCCTCACATTGGGCATGGAGCCTACTTTAAATAAATAAGTAAGTAACTAAGTAAGTAAATAAATAAATTTTTAAGAAGGCATTAAGTTTCTTTCCTTTTTTTTCCAATGTTTATTTTTGAGAGAGCCTGTGCCGGAGCACCTGGGGAGAGGCAGAGAGAGAGAGACACAGGATCCAGAGCAGGTTCTTCCCTGATAGTAGAGAGCCTGATGCTGGACTTTAACTGTTGAACTATGAGATCATGATCTGAGCTGAAGTCTGACACTTAACAGACTGAGCCATCCAGGCGCCCCTAAATAAATTAATTAATTTAAAAAATACTTCATACTAGAACAGGAAAAGCAAAAGTGGCTTAATGCAAATTGAGATAGTCATTTTTGTACTTTTACTCTAGGTTGAGATGGGATCAGGGAATGACATTGGTAGAAAGGAGGAGAGGGGACAGGATTGATCCATCTGTACAGGAAACTAAGATAATTTTTCAGTCTACTCTCATCTTTACCACTCCACTGGAACTGCTTGTTAAGCTCAGTGACTTCCATGTTGTCAAGTGCGTGATCTGTTTTATTTCTCATCTAGACCTGTTGACAGCATTTGATCATCCCCTTCTACATTTGACTTGCAGGATACTTTACTTAGTACTTACCTCACGGCTTTCTATCCTCTCATTTTTAAATATTGATTGATTGATTGATTGGTTGAGACAGCATAAGTGGGGGAGAGGGAGAGAGAATCCTAAGCAGGCTCCGCCTGGTGACTGCACAGAGCCTGATGTGTGGGGCTCGAACTTAAGAAACTGAGATCATGACCTGAGCTGAAACCAAGAGTTGGATGCTTAACTAACTGAGCCACCTAGGCACCCTTCTGTCTTCCCATTTTTAAAGTCCGTAGTTCCTCAAGGCTGGCTTAATCATTGGATCTTTTCATAATATATGTACTCCTTGATTCCCTTGGTCATCTCATCTAGTCTCATAATGTTATGTGCCGTCTGTACACCAGTTCCCCAAACTACCTATGATTCTGATCTCTTTTAATTTTTACACTTGACATATTTAACTGGTTTGTTTACCCTTGGAGATCTAATTGGTCCCTCAGAGTTAGGGAACTAGACTAACTTTGTCTAGTTAGTTAGACAACTAACTAGATTGTTCTTATTCTTAATTCCCTGCCCTTCAGAATAACACTTCTCTGACATATCAGAGAACACTTCTCTGCTCATATCAGTTAATGGTAACTCCAGTGGCACTTTAATCCATCCAGTTCCTCATGTCATAAACCCTTGTCTTCCTTGACTCTTAACTCTACTTCCCATCTGTTGGCAAACCTTTTTGCCTCTACCATCAAAATACATACAGAATTGGATCATTCTTCCATAGCTGTAAACCTGTACAAGCCACCAGCCTCATAGTTGTTTTCCTTCTTTCTCCTGCTCTCTGCCACCTATTCCCAGTACAGTAGCCAAAATGCACAGTACCCAGTTACTATCAGGTCCTCTGTTGTTGGTCTCATCTGCTTTCACCCTTGCTAACCCTGCTCTAGTAATATTGGATCCCTTCTGTGTTATTAGAACATGCCAGACGTTCCTATCAGAAGACCTTTGCCTTTGGCATTTTCTCTGCTTAGGTGTTCTGTCTCCTTTAGCGTTTTACTCAGATGTCATCTTTTAAATAAGACATGTTTGAGCAGTTCTATCTAAAATTGCAGCAATTCTTTGCATCCTCCTGTGTTCATTGCTGACTCTCCATTGCCTAGGACGCCTGTTAACTTATCAGGAACTGAAATGATTTGATTGAGCACTGGCCATGTCAGCATAACTGATTCTTTGCTACAACCACTACAGTGCTGAAGTAACTTTGGGACACTAATCTTGGTACTTGCTAACTAGTAAATAACTTTGGCCGTTCTTTTAGTCATGTAGAAACTGAAGGGTGGACCCATTTGGCATGAAAAATACTCTTATTTAGAATCTTTAACGTAGGGATTTTATTTTTAAGGTTTTTCCGTGGAGTTCACCATCACTTTGAGAATCTGAAAGTTAGGTGTTTTTACCAGGACAACCTGTAGATTCAAAATTGTAGGTAATATGTACGTGATGAATAACTCTTAACAGGTATACACTGAAACTGAGTCCCTCAACCCACATTCTTGTTAATTTCCCTACACAGAATATTGTTAATACTTCTGTATTCCTGTGAAGTTATTTTAAATCTAAATATCTAAGTATATGCCCATTTTTATTCAGATAACACTTATTTTCTTATACCTGGCTTTTAAAAACTTTAATCCTGAGATCATACCAGTACATAAGGAGCTGCCTGCCTTATTTTTGTCAGTGGTTGCATGATTTGTGTGTGTGTATATACATCTTTGGGCTTCAGATTTTAATAGATTGAGATTCTGTTACTTGAATACTTTTTCCTCTGTCTTTCTAAATGCAGCCCATCTAGAGAGTTTGGTATTAAGAGTAAGGCTAAGGGTCTGGCTTTAATTTTTTACTAAATGGCTGACCAGTCATCTCAGTCCCACTTATTAAGTGACTTTTCTTTCTTATTAAGGATCCTTTTTGTGTAATAATCCTAAAATTGTCTACTCCCACAACTTTTTATAGTTTTTGGTGGTTTATGGACCTGTTGGGAACCACTAATTTTAAATGCTCATAAGAGAACTATTTTTAGTAGAGTACTTTTCATAGTCGTAGACAGTGTCTTGCAAATTACTCATTTGAGACATAGCCTCCTTGGTATAAATAATGGGAATAATGGCAACTCTCTTCTGGTTTTCTTAGATTTGGGAATGGATGACGAAGGAGATGATGACCCAGTTCCTCTACCAAATGTTAATGCAGCAATATTAAAAAAGGTAAGGTAACAAACTATATATTTGTATATATGCTTTTGTTTTTTCATTGAACATCCTTGTGATCTTATTGTACTGCTACATAGATCGCTTCCTTACATCGACTGATTATGACTCTGAATATTTGTTATGTTTATTTGATTAGGTCCTGTGATTATTTGATAGATAGGCTGCAAGGGGAGCTTGAGAATAAATATACCCACACCATTGACCACCTTACCTTGTGTCTAAGCATAAAAGGCTCTTCACGTTGAATAGAATTTTAGCATTTCAGGGTACATGGCTCCTTAACAGAGCCAGCCATTTAATTGGATGCTCATCTGAAGAAATAGCACCGAGTTTTTATAAAGTGGAGGAAACTAGTTAGGCTTAGAGATGAGAATGGTTGGTTCCAGTTGGCCTTTTGCTCAGAGATTTTCAAAGGTCATTGGCTATATGCAGTTTCATCTTAATGCTTTCTCTTGATCCTGGTGTGAGATACAGCTGTGCTGCGTATTTTTCCATATCCTACCACAATTAGCTATTAGCATTTCTTTTAATTGCCCTAGACTGGGTAAAAAGTGATTCTCTAAGCCTGAACATTTTTTGGCATGTATTATTGGCCATTTGTATTTTCTGCTTGGTCTGTTTTCCTTTGCGTGTCTTTCTGGTGGGCTTTTTAAAAATAGTTGTAGGAGCACCTCGGTGGCTCAGTTGGTTAAGTGTCTGACTTGATTTTGGCCCAGGTCATGATCTCATGGTTCATGGGATGTAGCCCTGTGTTGGGCTTTGCACTACCAGCACGGAGCCTGGTTGGGATTCTCTCTTCTCTGTCTCTCTGTTTCTCTCTCCCTCTCCCTCCCTCCCTCCCCTGCTAGCGTACTTGCATGCGCTCTCCCTCTCTCAAAATAAAATTGTTATGAAATACACATAACATAAAAATTACCATTTTTGGATGCCTGGGTGGCTCAGTTGGTTAAGTGTCTGATTTTGGGTCAGGTCATAATCTCGCATTTGGTGAGTTTGAGCCCTGTGTTGGATTCTTTGCTGACAGCTCAGAGCCTGGAGCCTGCTTCAGATTCTGTTTCTCCCTCTCCCCCTGCCCCTCTCCCGCTTGTTCTCTCTCAAGAATAAATAAACAGGGGCACCTGGGTGACTTAGTCGGTTAAGCGTCCAACTTCGGCTCAGGTCATAATCTCACGGTTCATGCATGAGTTTGAGCCCCGTGTCAGACTCTGTGCTGACAGCTCAGAGCCTGGAGCCTGCTTCGAATTTCGTGTCTTCTTCTCTCTTTGCCCCTCCCCCACTCATGCTTGCTTGCTCTCTCTTTCAAAAATAAACATTAAAATTTCTTTTTAAAAATTGCCATTTTAACTTTTTTAACTGTACACCTCAGTGGCATTAAATACATTTGCACTGTTGTACAGCCACCACGACTCACCATCTCTAGGAATTTTTCCTCATTCCAAACTGAAACTCAGTACTCCTTAAACAATAACTCCTCAATAACCCCTTCCAGCCCCTGTTAACCACTATTTTCTGTGTCTGTGAATTGGACTGTTGTGGGCACCTCATATAAATGGGATTATACAATATTTGTCTTTTTGTGTCTGGCTTTGCATAATGTTTTCAAGATTCATCCATTTTGTAATCTAGTGGACTTTTTATAGGAGTTGTTTATATGGTGTTTCTATCACTTTGCATTGACTTAAGTCAGTTAATAGTATTTTATGGTTTAGAAGCTTTATATTTTATCTAGTTAGATTTTTTTCTTCTGGGTATTGTCTTGCAATAAACATTCTGTTTTATCCTAATGTAAAATGCATCTAAAAGGACTTTATTCAAATGCCATTTTTTAGGTGTTGGAGTTATAGCAGTAACCAGAGACCAAATATCTGCCCTTAGGGAATTAACATCCTAAAGGTGTGGGGGAAACATACAAGATAAATAAGTCAGATGAGAAAGCTGTGGAGCATAACTGGGTTGATCGATGGAGAGTTAGCTATTTTTAAAATAAAGGTGGTTAGGAAATGCCTTACTGAGAAGTCGATCATTGAGCAAAGACATGATTATGTGGGGGAATAGAGTTCTGGACATGGGGAGCAAGTGCAGTGACCCTAAGACAAGAGCATGTTCTACTCTGAGGAAAGGTGGGAAGGCAGCAAGTGTGGTGACTAGAGCATAATGAACAAGCAAGGAGTTAGTACAGAAGATCAGAGTTAATGGTCTGGGTGGTACGGGGCCACTTCAGAGAATAAGTTTTTTAAGCCTATTCTTAGGAATATTTGAACTTACATGCTGAATAACTGCATGATCCAAAACTGCAAAAAAGTATATGGTAAAACCTCTCATCCTTGGCTCTGTCTAACCTGCAACCCCCTCAAGTAATACTAGTCAACATTAGTTTCTTAGATATACTTACCAGTTTTTTTAATGCTTACGTAAGCAAATACTGCTGTTTTCTTATACAACTGGAATACTTAAAAAACTATTGTTTATTTCATTAAAACTCCATAGCTTGACTTTCCCTTCTAGAAATAGTTCTTTCCTTTTCTTACATCCTGGCAGTATAGTTTGTCAGTTCTGCCATTTTTTCTCAGCATTGCTTATTCCTCCAGTATTATACTGAATAAATTTTAATCATACAGAAAAGTGAAACTATACAGCAAACACCCACTTACCACCTAGATTCTATAGCCTATAACTCTTTCAGTGTTGATTTTGGTCTTTATGATGGTACATAGAGTCTAACCAACTCTCTGAAACTTTATGTGTGTTTATTCCCCTTCTAAGGGAACATGTGGGCTTTTCTTGCTTTGTTCTTATGCCCAGTATTCTTGTGCGCATGTCACGGATGTTTACAATTTCTTGGTGATAATGTATGCACATCCTCGCCCTCACTAGTATTTGATAGATTACTTTCCAAAGGGGTTATTTTTTTTTTAACTTTTTTTTTTTTTTTACGTTTATTTAATTTTGAGAGACTGAGACAGAACACACGTGGGGGCGGGGCAGAGAGAAAGGGAAACAGAGAATCCGAAGCAGGCTCCAGGCTCTGAGCTGTCAGCATAGAGACAAGCGATGAGATCATGACCTGAGCCAAAGTCAGATGCTTAACTGACTGAGCCACCCAGGGACCCCTCAAAGGGGTTATTACCTCACTCTCCAGTATAAAGGTTCATGTTAGCCTCACACTATTGCCAGAGATTAGTATCAAAATCCTGAGTTTTTTTTTTTTTTTTGGTCAGCCTCAAGTAGTAACTGTAATATTGGTTTTTGCATCTAATAAAACTGAGCATTTTCTCCTGAGATTTCTTTTGTGAATAGCCTGTTCATATCTGTAGCTCATTTCTTTAGTGTTTTTTTTTTTTTTTTTTTTTTTCAAGTAAGCTCCGTCCCCCGTGTGGGGCTCAAACTCACTATTCGGAGATCAAGAGAGAGACACATACTCTACTGACTGAGCTAGCCAGGCGCCCCACTTTGTAGTGATTTTTAAGATTTATATTCTAGAGGGTAATCCATTGCTGGTTGCTCATGTTGCATGTAGTTTTTAGTCATTGTCCTGTCTGACTTTATGTATTTTTTGCACAGGAGCTTTTTAGTGTGGTCAAGTATAATTATCTATCTGCATGTTTGCTTTTAAGATCGTCTAACCCCTAGGGTTATGAAGATTCCTCAAGCTTCAGTTTTGCTTTTCAAGTTTGACTACTAACTTGGTTATTCAAGTCAACTTCTAGCTAGTTCTTAGCCCAGTGTAAAAACAACTTTGCCCCAGTAGTGGAATGAGTACCTTGTGATGTAATGCCACAGAGGAATAAACTTTCATTTTTACAGGTCATTCAATGGTGCACCCACCACAAGGATGACCCCCCTCCTCCTGAGGATGATGAGAACAAAGAAAAGCGAACAGATGATATCCCTGTTTGGGACCAAGAATTCCTGAAAGTTGACCAAGGAACACTTTTTGAACTTATTCTGGTATGTTCTTAATACATTCTTTAAGATATTTCTAGCACTTCTAATAGTTAAATTTGTTAAATTCATTGACACTGAATTTTAATTCTCTATAAACTCCAGTGCAGTGCTATATTTGAATTTATATATTAAGGACCATATTAAATAAGTGATCAAATGTAAATGCAACAGAGGGTGGAGATGGTCACATTGAATTTTTAAAAAGCAAAATTCAGCTATGCTGTGTCCAAAACACCCACTTTAAAGAGACAGATTTAAAGGGTGGAAAAAGATTAAATTATGATAACAGTAATCAAAAGAAAACTGCAGTGACTATATTAAAGTAGATTTCAGAGCAAAGAATATCACCAGGATTAAAGAGGGTTGCTGCATAATGATGAAGGGATCAGTTCATTATTAGGGCATTATAGTCCTAAGTGTTTATTGCCTAAAAGAATTTCCAAAAAGTGAAACAAAAACCAGTAGAACTCAAAGGATGGATAGACAAATCCACAATCCTAGTGATTTTAACACGTGTCTCTACTTCATTGATAAAACAAGTAGAATCAGTAAGGATGTAGAAGCCATGAATGACACTATTGACTGACTTACCCTGATGGACATTTATAGAATGTTAAATATAATGACAGCAGAATACATACTCTTCTCAAAAGTATACTACTAAGATAGACCTGTTAATGGTAGGAAAAAAAGTCCCAATATTTGAAAGGAGTCAAGGCACATACACTGTGTGATCTGATCACAGTGAAATTAAATGAGAAGTCTGTAACAAAGCTATCTGGAAAATCTAAATATTTGAAAACTTAACACTTCTTAGTAACCCATGAGTCAAAGAAGAAATCAAAAGAAAAATTAGAAAAGAATTAAAAATTGTATGCCAGAAAGTATTTTGATCTGAATGGAAATAAAACCCAACACACAAAAATCGCAGATGCAGCTAAAGTAGTATTCAGAGAAAAGTTGATAGCACTAAACCACCTGTATTGGAAAAGAAGATCACTGATCTAAGCTTTTACCTTAAACTAATGAAAGATGAAATTAAAGCCAAAGGGAATATTGAAGGTAAGAGTAGAAAATAGAGAAAACCAAAGAAACCAAAGAAATTGTTTGAGATCAGTAAAATGTAATGCTATTACTGCTTTTGCCTCTTTATATATTTTTGTCAAGATTTGACATATGCTTGTGCACCCGTGAGCACAAACATGCACGCCCATAGGTAGCGGCTCTTCTCTAGCATTAGAGGTAGTGTAGTTCGCTTAAGGCAGCAGCAGGACTCCATATTATAGAAGGTATAACAGAAGGACATACAAAAATATTTCACAAAAGAATCTGATTTATTTTCCCTTTAATTTCATAAAATTAACTAGCATTTTAGTTTAGTTAATTAGATATGGATTGGCAATCACTACCTTTAGTTTTAGGTTACAACCTCAAATAATTCTTTAATGAAAACAATCACTTTACAGGCTGCGAACTACTTAGACATTAAAGGTTTGCTTGATGTTACATGCAAGACTGTTGCCAATATGATCAAGGGGAAAACTCCTGAGGAGATTCGCAAGACCTTCAATATCAAAAATGATTTTACTGAAGAAGAGGAAGCCCAGGTAGGTTGCTCACAGCTTGTTGTTGATCACACACTTTTTAAAAAAGAATGAAATGCAAACATGCTCAGAAAAGATGTGTTGTCTCTATCAGGGAATCTTGACTTTTACTTGAGGGTTAGTAGGCACCTTCTGTGTTATAAAAATACTCGTTTTGAGAGTGGTCTGTTAAGTCTAAACACTTGCACAATACCACTCTTGCCTAAGCATAAGAATGATTAGTTTTCAATCATAGGTGCTCTTTGATATTTACTCCTTTGCAGTTACTAGTTTTGGCACCTGGGACCTTAAATGTAAGCAAGCCATAAATATTTGACTTCAGAAAAGCAACCCCTGTGGATGGTGTTATGCCAGGACACTTATGAGCATCTTAGTGATTGGGGGAAGAAATGAATGAAAAGATCAGAATGTTGACACAGCTACAAACTGAAATAATGCGCATGAACTGTTTGAATTTGTTGCCATGTCTGGTGACTGAAGCTTTAATGCCCATTGCCTTTGCTTTTTTGATAATTTCAGCAGGGTAGAATAAAAACCTGGGGAGGCAAAGAAGGATAACCAGGAAGTGTACTTGTAACCTGGGTATTTTTCCAGTTTTTTGTCTGTCCCTGTCTGACCCTCTTCATAGTCTGTTGATGAATCATTAGGTAGTAGTCTGAGGAAAGACTTCTTAAGGTGCTTCCTTATATCTGTCTCTTGTAGGTACGCAAAGAGAACCAGTGGTGTGAAGAGAAGTGAAATGTTATGCCTGACACTGTAACACTGTAAGGATTGTTCCAAATACTAGTTGCACTGCTCTGTTTATAATTGTTAATATTAGACAAACCGTAGACAAACGCAGCAGCAAATCAGTTGTTTTAGCAGAATATTGTCCTCCTTGCATGTGTAGTTTGAGTACAGATTCCAAACTTATGGCTGAGTTTCTTCCAGTATGATCAAAAGTTTTTGTTTCTTCACTCTGAATAAAACTCAACTGTGGGTTCGCTATAGAAGGTGGCATTTTGGGATTTCCCTCTCTGTAAAATGTTTTCCACCTAGTTTATTGTCAGTTAACGTTAGTTTAATAACCTTTTAAGAGTTGGCATTGTAAATAAAACAAGTTGCAAAAAGTTTTCTGAACTAGAATTAACAACGTATTATCTTTATTCATGAGTTGGAAACTGGAAAAAGGCTACTTGAGGTAAATGTTTTGAGTGGGATTATTAGGATGTCTTCCAGCTTCCTGGAATCAAAGAGTGCCACTGGTATTGATGAACCTGTATGTAGCAGGGCTCCTTTAATTGGATCTAAGGACTTGTTTTTGCATTTTTAATCCTCAGCTTTGACTATGTTGGCTAGAGAGTCAGTTACTCCTCAGTTTGTGGTTTTGGGGGAAATATAACTAGATGGTCTGTTAGCTTTTCAATTAAAAAGGACAAATAACCTGTGTGATATGTCATCTTTTTATAATCAGTGATCCCATGTGGGGGAAACGTCACACTACTTGCATGTAAAAATAATTTAACCTTTAACATTAAAATGTCTGGCAAAACCTAGAAGGTATCCATCATGAATGCAAGTACTTTCAATAAAAAGTAAGTTACATAGTAGGTGGTAAATGGTTTGCTTTTGTGTACTTAACTGTGTCTCTTCACTTGTTATTAAATGAGTTAAATATACGAATGGTTTTGTAGCTGGAGACAGCTTATAGTCAGTTTGTGTCTTGACTCACTGGAGGCTGCTGACAAAACAATTGGGTTCTGGTAGGCTTGTGTCTTTTCTGACTGCCAGTGACAGGGTTTGCTAGAGCCAATGCTTTATTTTTTATTTATTTTATTTTTTGCCAGTGCTTTAGTTCTTAATCTGTGTACATGGCCACACAGGACTGCATGTCCTGATCTTGTTGCCAGCCTCTGCCCTACAGTAGAATGTTTTCTTGATGGCTTGAGATGGCTCACAAATTGTTTTATCATCTTTTTTCTTTCCTCCCATGTGCTCCCTTTTTTCTTCCTTTCCCATTTAGCATTACCTGTATTCACATGTAATCTTCCTGCATTCTCTTCATGTTTACTGTGAGCTTTTGTGCTTCAGATTATTTGTTGACAGTAATTTGCCCTTATACTTCACCTCTCATTGCCCCAAGTCTGTCTTATTTAATAAAGTCCCGTATGCTGTGTTACATGAATTCCTGTTCGTTGCTTGTACCAGAGATTGCAAGCTACAGCCCATGTGTGGGTGAAATCCATCCCACAGCCTGTTTTTGCAGTCTTTGAGTTGAAAATGGTTTTTATGTTTTTAGAGTATTGTTAAAAAATCAATATAGGAGACTGTATTTGACCAAAAAGCCTAAAAAGTTTATTCTCTGGCCCTTGAGAGAAAAAGTTTGCCAACCTTTGTGACTACTTCTGGCTCCCTGGCTCCCTTCATTCCAGGGATCAAACTTGTTTTCCATTTGTCCTAGTTTTAATTGGGAAGGTGGCAGAATTCAACCCTAGCTGCAGTGTCTCCTCTGCTAATTCCTGCCTGTCAGTTCTTGTAAAAAGCTTAATCCCACCCCCCATTCTATCCCTAGCAAGATTATGAAAAACAAAACTCTTGAAAGTTCAGGATTGTTAGCACATGTGCCATGTTTAGTTTGGGAAGGAAACATACCCGCTTCTGGGAAACAAAACCTGTTCTCAGTCTGTATAACCCCCAAGAATTGTTGGAATTACAGGACTAAATAGTACCACTACCCATATTTAAAGGACACTAGGATCTTTCTGAATAGGTAAGACTTGAGTAGACAATATAGTAAAGATTTTTGCCCCCTTCATGATTTTGTGTAGATTATGGCCCTAGGCTTTAAACAAAATATCCTGATAATGTTAAACTCTCAGGTTTAATAGAAGTCTGACAGCTCATCCAATAGAAAATAGGCCATTTGTGGACATTGCGTGCCCACAGAAGTCATAGGTATGGTGTTCAGAGGCACTTCAGGCTGGCTGCAGCACTCGGCCTGCCTTATTCCTTCTAACCTGCTGTCCACTCAATATTTCTTTAATATGCCTACTAAGAGTTTCTATGCCCTTACCTTATGCAGGGAAGGTAAGTGGCCCTTTCTCCTTATCCACAGTAACCAAACCTATCTTCAGAGATACACTCTTTCCCACTCTCCCGGCTTTTCTAAACTAAAACTGTGGAATGAAGTCATACTGTGAGGCCGGACCCCGTTTCTGCCTCTTAGTGCCTACCTGTCCTTAGGTAAGTTCGAAATGGTAATTTCTTTGGCTTCTCAGCTTTTCATTGACTGTGTTACTTAGGATTGAGAGTAAACCAAACTACTTCTGAATGTTCGCTTACTCCTTTTTCCCTGACATAGCCATGGATTAAGGATATGCCCCCTCAAACAGATTCTAATAATTGTTGTATTGTAGAAGCAAGTTATGTCATTTGAAGTGCTGCTATATTTTATTAGCTTGCCTTCATAAATCTATCTTTAATACAAAAGGTAGGTACTGCTTTGCAGTTTTTATGTTTTTCCAAAGATGCACAGAGACATCCTAACATTGTTACAGATTCTTGAGTGGCATTATAGCTGTGATTTGTTTATTCTGCAACTGTTCGAACACATCAGCTCCTGGAATTAAGATTTATACTGTAATTTGGTGCACTGTTAGGACTGCAGCCCTGTAATATGAAGTTAATGGTAATGCTGAGCTTAGACTGGAACTAGCTGTAGGAGAAGAGTAACAATGAATTCCTATGAACATGTGACTCAGAGCGGACAGATATTCCAAACCACATGGTCTCTTAGCTTACTTAAAAACTGGCCAATCCTATAGCTGGCTGATCCAAGGTAAATTAAGAAATTAGGGGGTGCCGGGGTGGCTCAGTCGGTTAAGCATCCAACTCTTGGTTTTGATTCAGGTCATGGTCTCCTGGTTGTGGGATTGAGCCCCTCCACACCCAGTGTGGAGCCTGTTTGGGATATGTTAGTTCTCTCTCTCTCTCTCTCTCTCTCTCCCCCTCTCCTTCCCTCCTTCTCTCTCTCTCCCTCCCTCTCTCAAACTTAAAAAAGAATATATACCGTATCTGAAAAAAAATGAAATGAGGTATAGGTTGCCTAGACTCTTACTAGGGCAGTTTATACAGGGATAGGAAGTGGCTTGCATGAGGAAAGAACTGAGAGAACAGCAGTACCCTTTATCATATCCATGGCCTAAGAAGCTTTCATCTTTCCAAGCTTAACTTGTGCCACCACTTCCATTTGAAGATTTTTCTGGTCTTTCTTGTTCTAAAGCTCATTATACATTTAAATGGAATGGAATCAAACAAATGTTCTCCCTAGAAGTTACTTGAGCTTTATAAAGATGGTAATCTTCAGTTATCTGGTTTGTATGAAAACTGATTTTACGCTAGGACAGAAGAGAGTAAGGGAGAAGACTGCAAGTAAAGGGAAAATGTATGAAATGATTGAATCCCTAAAGTGTAGCCTCTGGCTTCTCTTTTGTAGGAAGTGTAAGAGATGGTTGCCCTTTTGGCAGCTTTTGGCATAGCTCATGAGGCAAGGCATAAATACTGCTAGGAGGGGATGAGTAACTATTAAAAATGTTCCTGTACAGAACAAGATTAATGAGTAAATGGGGGCCCCAGGGCTGGAAGAGTCTACGAAAGTGCTGTGAGAGAAACTAATTTGGTTTCAGAAGTTGTTTTGGTTGGGAGTGGAGTGATACCAAGGTGAGGGGAAGGCAGTGTTCAGTGTGGAACTACCAGCAAAAGGTTGGGTGTCAGTAGGTCTGCTGGAGAACATAGGCTGAAAAGAGACATGAGAGCTGACAGAATTTTGTGATACTCTGGGAAGAGTAGTAATTAGACCCATGTCGGGCAGTGCAGTTCTTGAGTATTTGAACGAATACATTTTTTTAGTATTGTACTAAAGGATTGTGAATTTGGGAGTTTGACAGTCCTATTTGATGTTTTGTTTACTGTTAAAAACGGCTCTTTGCAAGGCAGAGTGAGAACGAGATGTGCATATCAAGACTGATGGTGTGGGAAGTTTAGAACATAATCCTTGGCCCAACATAGAGCCTTTTGGACATCTAAGCAGTATAGACTGAATGCTGTCCTTACTGTTGAGCTGTCAGTGGATAGGAGCCTTATTGGTGGCATAAAAGAGTTGGTCAGGATGCTCTCATTGGATGGAATTCCAGTGTGGGACTTGATTTGAGCGATAGTTTATGTAACTCCTGGATGGTATACTCGTTGCCTTGTAGTATTTCACACCTTGGCTACATCTGATCTGTGTCCCAAAACCGAGAGGCATTTTGTGGGAAGAATATAGAATATAGTTGCTTACAACAGTATTTATTTCTATATTCTGTGGTTCCCATGACTTTTTGACGCTGCTTAACTTAAAAATTTTAGAAGTACTTACTGAGCACCTTTCTGTGCTGAGTGTGCTTTTCTACAACTTCTTTTACTTATTTCAATTGCTTTGCAGATAATTGTGTCCCAGGAGGCTGTTAGGATGGGTGGGAATAGAGAGAGCTACACTGTCACAAAACTGTATTTAAGAGGAGTTTCCAGAGTGGCCTGCCTTTCCTTCTCTTCCTTAATTTCCTACTCTTTACTCCCCCTCCACATTTCTCCCTTTCCCTCACCCATACCCCAGAGATTGACTGTACATGCTCAAAAGAACAAGTCTTCAGATAAAGAAATGAAAGAACATCTGTATGGAGAAGAAAGACCTGGTCCCGAGCCCCAGGTGAACTTGAAAAATGTGTCAACTTGAACTAGTAACTATTTGCTATAGAATTCATAGCTGATGAGATACCTCTTACCTTGTATTGCCAGTGACTGAATTCTTGACAACCGCTAGAGATAGGATAGTTCCTACCCCTAGCACAGAATTTGCTTTTTCCAGTTACTTCTGTGCCTACACTAGCGTTAATTTCATAATCTGTCCTGCCTTGAGCTAGGCTTTTATTCTAGCAAACTGACTATGGGAATATCCCCTTCTAATGGCTCTCCATTGTCTTAATTACATCAGTTAGGGCTCCTCTCAGACCCCTCCTGCCCATTGTGTACAGGTAGACCAGTGAAGGTCCATTAGCTGCCCTGGGCCAGTAGAGAGCCCAAGAGCCTGAGTTAGAGATCTGGGGGAGTTCCTGGGAACCAGGGTCTCCTTGGGTGGTGAGCTCTGAGTAGACCTGAGAAAGTCCTGATAAAGCAGCCTTTCTAACTTGAAACAAAAACCAGTCAGCTTTATTAAGGAATTAGTTTTTGGTCTCAAATCTTCCTTGATATATAGACCTGGCAGGTCTTTGTTACCTTTGCCCTTTCTATGCTTTTTTTTTTTTTTTTCTAGAAATGCATGCAGGAACCAATTTTATTTCGTCTTTGGAATAATGCACAGAATCAGTCTGCTGCCCGGGACTTGTGGCTTTCCTAGCCAGACTTCCTGTACACTGCATAGAGCAGGGCAGTAGTGCTTTGGGGACATTCAAAACACACAGCTAGAAGAGTATAGCCACAGGGCTTTCTCTATAAAAAGGGGAAACATGTTCAAACTGAGAGACTTGGGCAGGTCTTGCCAGCTTGCTGAGCTGAGCCTTCACCGTATTGTGAGCACAGGAGGGGCAGCTGAAACATGGGAAGGGTCAAGATCTGTATGCCAAGCCCGTTTGCTTGTTTTCTGGGAAATGTGTAAGGGAGGTTGAGGTATCTTGTCTGAGGTCTTAAAAATGGCTAGTTCTTGGGGGCGCCTGGGTGGCGCAGTCGGTTAAGCGTCCGACTTCAGCCAGGTCACGATCTCGCGGTCCGTGAGTTCGAGCCCCGCGTCAGGCTCTGGGCTGATGGCTCAGAGCCTGGAGCCTGTTTCCGATTCTGTGTCTCCCTCTCTCTCTGCCCCTCCCCCGTTCATGCTCTGTCTCTCTGCCAAAAATAAACAAACATTGAAAAAAAAATTTAAAAAAAGCTAGTTCTTGGCTGGCAGTGAGATGGAACTGGTGTGCTATTTGAAGTTGAATTTAGGGCTTCACTCTCAAGTCACCTGTGGCCTCAGGAATTTGCTGGTGTGATCTGGGAGGATTTGTTTCCTCTTTGAAATCACTTCTTTTAAAAGGCTGGTTTGATTGTAACAAAGTTGCCAATGCCTCCCCTCTTCACCCTCACATACACAAAGGGTTCATTGTTCCTGTACCCAGTGTGCTCTAAATAAGACACCAAATCAGATGCAGCAACCCAGTCTTGCATAAGCCTTAAAATGTAGTTTTTGAAACAACTAGGCCATTAGCCAGAGTGGAATTCTTTAAATGGGACAGATGTCGAGAGAATGGTCTCTTCTAACTCTTTGGAGAAAAAAGCCCATCTGGGATTACAGCTTCCAGTGGCCTACTTTAAATAGACACTACTCTGGAAGATGACTTTATTTATAAATATTTTCAAACATAAAATCCCAAAAATAGAACTCAGTGAAAAGTACAAGGCATGATCGGTGGCCCAGTGGCTGGCTGTTGTGATACTCTTGTCCAGCATTTGTATCTAACAGTTGATTGACCTATTGAGGTGGCTTTATGACACCTTTTACATTCATGTTGGGTTTTAGGAGTTAGCTGTATTCTTAAACATGATGGACACTGCTGTATAAAAGTAGTCTGTAGATTTATCAAACTGGAGAGGCTTTCTATAAAAATATGAAGTTATCTCAAGCACCTTAATAGTTTTGGGGAAGAAAGGGTGCTGTTAAAATGCCCTTTTGAAATTTCTGATACCAAATTATAGAAGACTCCTGGTCTGGTTTTCCTTGAAATAGGATGTATACTTGTGTTCAGTCTTTGTGTGGAAGGAAAATGGAGGGGAAGATGGAGCCTGGTGGTCATGTGGGTCCGTGGTGGCAGTTTCCAGCGCAATGTCGTGTGCAGGCTAGCCTGCACCTGCATCACTTGTGAGGTCCGAGGATTGGGGAGTTAGGACCAAGGCTTGGAATAGTAGTTTACACCTAGAATGAGCTTAGCTCTCGGGGTTGCAGCAGGGAGGTGAGGTGGACTGAAAGTCTTTAGAATGTGTGTACCATTATAGAGAGTAAACCCCAAGTTTCATGGCTGTGGGGAAGAAAAGTAGTCTGTATGCTCTGTTACTGAAACAGCATATTCCTCAGGGTCAACTTTGAAAAAGAAACCCAGTAAAAAGTATCTTTATTCTCATGTTAAAAAACGTTTTTGTATGATGATGCATTAACAATACAAAAATATTTTGAACACGACAATAGTCCTTTTTCTCAAGACTTCTTGCAACACTATACTAGAATATATGATCTTTGGATTCTTGAGAAGCCAGTGGCTAAAGTAGGAACTATGAAGGCTTTTGTTGAGGGGTGTGTGGGTATAGGAAGAGCCCTTTTTCTTTGGGTTCAGGCTATATACAGTTGAGGAGGAGACAAAAAAAGTTAAATTAAAAGTTTGTTTTTAAGGCTCAGGCTTGAAGCTTGGCTCAGAAATGGGTTAAACTAGGCGGTGGTGAAAACCCACTGACCACCACTAGAGGTTCTCTGGGCTCCTTGCTTGGATGCTGATGGTCCTCCTTACTGCAGCCCCTTCGGGAAACTGAAGCTGAAGCGATTTCAGTGCTGTAAGGTGAGCATTGGGGGTCATGAGGTTTGGTTTGCTCTCTTAAAACTGCCCAAGAGCTGGCTAGACTGACCTGGACAAGCAGGAGCTAGAACTGTGACAGCGGCTCTTGGTGTAGGGAGGGATGCATGCTGGATTTGGGGCCGTAATTTCTTTTGAGTTCAGTCACTAGTAACAGGCACGGGACCTTGGTATCAGAGCTTCTTGGGAGGTTGAGTTTCTCTTGGAAACATACCCAAGTAATACGAACTAGAGCCAGATACCTCTCACTGCCCATACTTGCCTGATAAGGTAGTGTCAGGTTATTCCTACTGCCTGTGGTAATAGGCCTAAACTTAACCTGTTCCATTTCCTCCTAGTCTTGTAAGCTCTTGAGGACACGGCAAAAGGCTTACTCCGGTCCGGTTTATGAATAACTCCTTTTCTGTCAACAGGGCTTCTCCAGGTTGAGAGAAACATTATTGTCTTGAGCATGTGGTTGTGACCATGCTCACATGTGGTTTTGTAAACCAGCTCATTCTTGGTCCTTGAAGTGTGTGGTATGGGGAGGGCGTGGCAGTGATGGGGCCAAGGAGGTGTAGGGTGGGGAAAGCAGCTGGGCTTAGTCCAGCCTATCTGTGACCTATAGTAGAAAAGCAAGGGAGGCAGGGGCATCTGGCCAGCAAGATAGAGGGTAAAAGGAACAGATGCAGGCTGCTATAGGCACAAGGGATGCCCTTAATTAGATGACACAATGCAGATCTGATTCCCACCATTTGGCGTAGTTTGAACTGATGGCCCCGGGTTCAGGCAGAAGTTGTGCAGCCTCGGAAGTCTCCTGGGCCCGGTCCCTGAGAGGGAGGTAACAGGGCCCCTGGCCAGTTCCCACGTGCTTTGGGGCTCTGTCGCTTCCTCTCAGAGGATGAGCCCCTGGAGGCGGCCAGGTGTCCTGTACATGCTAGGCTGCCTGTCTCTGAGATTCCTGTCGTTGCAGCTGTGTACTCTGCAGGATGCTGTGGGGGGCCTGTTGGGGTCCAGGGGGCTGGGAGGCTGAGAGCGGCCGAAAGACCTGGTGATGTAGGCGCCGGCTCCGCAGGGCTAGCAAGCAGTTCTGTGGGAAAGTGGGGTAGCAGGAGGTATGAGGGTGAGTCCTGGGGGGCTGGGGACCCGGGGCAGCCTAGAGCACTGTCATCGGAAGGAACTGGGCTGGGGCAGCGGCCTTCTCCGGGTAAGTACCGAATGCATTTCTTTTTCCTCCTAGGAATAGTGAAGAGAATTATCTGTAAACAGAGGGTGAATTCATAGTCATACACCACAACCAGAAAATGCTGTCTTTGCACAGGCCTAACTGACCTCTTGTCCCCTCTCCCCAGGACTTGGGTGATGTGCCTGTGCCTTCACACCTAGCGCTGTGATTCTGCTGGGCCTGGCCCAAACCTGGAACAGGTGCAGTTCCCAGCGCAGCCACAAGGTGGCCCAGGAACCTTCTGTAGGCTAGCCCTGTGGGCTGCCTCATGTTTTCCAGGGGAGCCATCTCCTAGTTTGGGCCTTTGAGCCCCTGCTTCACGGGTTTGTGGAGCTCATATCTGCATTAAGGCAAAGGAATGCAGTGCTCATAATGGTGCTCAGGCAGAGCAACACAAATAGCCTCCCGACGTGTACATATACACACATACCCCCCAAATTCCTTTTTGCCCTTGGAGAGGAGCATGTAGGCACTTTGAGGGACTGACAATATTTCGTAGAGTCCATGAGGAACTACCAGGCCTGGCCTCAACCAGGCAAACTTTTGCCATGTGGTAAGCATACCTTCTTTTCACACAGGCGTTTCTCTGTTGTATGGCAAAACACACATTTAGTGCCCCAGAGCCTGGTATGGCCCTTTTGATAGGACAGCCCAGGTGTACCCCTGTTCCTGTCTCCCTGCCTCTCCCATCCTTTGGTCTCAGGTACAAGCCAGGTGGTTCTCTACTATAGTCACCTTGATTTTCTTAGATTTAAGGGTTCTGGATAATACAAGCAGGAATCCCAATTTGAAGAAGTGAGGGAACTGGTGGACCATGGTGAGTTCTAGGCCTGGTAGCAGAGGCTTAGGTCACCTGAATGAGGTGGATGATAAGGCCTACTGTGGATATGCTAAGCTTAGCATCAGACCATCATTAACAGAGGACTCCAGGCACTAGGCACCAGAACTACCTTCTTGAATCTGTCTCTCCACCTCATTCTTCGGAAGGCAGGTGCTCCCCAGTGTGGGGTATGCGATGGGGTACCAAATGAGGGCTACAGGCCTAGCAGAACATGTGCAGAATCAGGGAAGCAGCTTGAAGCAAAGGGAGGATGGTGGTGGGGACAAACCCACCTGCACGGACCACACCAATCCGTCTGCTGGTTGAGGCCAAAGCGAGCACGGCATTTCTTAGGCGAGCCAGGGTCTGCTCACAGCCATGCCAGAGGGGCAGAGCAGGGCAGAGGGCGAGCAGGCAGGCAGCAGGGCAGAGCAGGGCCCAGAAAGAAGAGGTAACATCAGTGTCAGCCAGTCACAGATACCCCATAGGTCCCATGGGCACAGGGCCTCGCCATGGCACAGCCAGCCCCGGTGGGAGCCCCGGGACCCAGAGCCAAGGTATCAGGAAAGGTGGACACCTAGCTAGGCAGTAGAGGCAGTGGGAAGAATGGTGGAGGTGGGGGAAGGAGGGGATCCTATCATGTTGGCTCCTCTCAGGTTGCAGCACAGGGGCAGTGGGAGAGGAGCCCAGGGAGGCCCATGGTGATCCAGCCTCTTCTGCCTCACTGCCCCCCTCCCCCAACTCCCTGCACAATCTGCCTGACCCACATCCCCCTCCTGCTGTAGCTTAAACCTAGTCGTCTACACACATTTTCAGATGGAAACTAAAGCTGTGTGACTTCTGGACCTAGACATGGCTGCACCTCCACCCATACAGACTGCTGCCCATTGTGGCAGAATCGTAGAATCCATTTCTCCTAGCAGCGCTAGCAAAGGTAGGAGACGTGTGGCGAGGCAGTACACCAGTGTTAACTCTGGTCAAAGAACTCGGTACAGCTATTCTTCACAAGGGTATTTGACTTACGAGAAGTGGGCCTTGTTTCCAAAGGGCCCAGGCCTTTGAAGGTATGTGGCTCAGTACTCTGTCCCTCCCTCTGGGCCAGAGCAGGGTGCTCATGAAATGTGGGCCTGGAGGGGAGTGTGCACTGCTGAGGGAAAGCCTCACCTGTGTTGGACTCCTGGTGCTTTTCTCGTGACCGCCTCTTTTTCTTCCCCTGCAGGGAATAAAGGGAGGGATGCTTAGATCTGGCAGGTGGTCCCTTTATAACTCCATGGAGTGAGTGGTTGAAAGAGCTGCAGCCTTGCTTGCCTGTTGCTGAGATTCTGGGTACATGATCCCTTCTACATGGAAGACCTAGTATTTGACTGCAATTTTTACCAGGGTACCATGGGAGTTAGAGACGACTCCTCCCTCTCCCATGCTGGTCTCCATTTTGAATGGAGAAGACTTACAGGGCCCCATACGCCCCTCCTGCCTTTGTGGCCAAATGCTGCGCAACAGCCCTGAGGGGGAGTATGTCCTAGGTGGAAAAGAGGGCATGGGCCTGCCTTTTAGGGCAGCTTCCCTTGTTTAGCTGGCTTCGGAGCTGGCCAGGTGAGGCCTTGAGCCCTATACTGCACCTGCCCTCTGTATCTGTGCCTTCAGGACGGTGGTCTGCCTTTCCCCGTTGAGACTGTGGCCCGGGGCATGGCATCTTGAAGGTTCCCCTACCCATCCCTGTCTGTCACCGGACACTCACATAGTTGTCCCGCGCCGACCAGCCTGGGTAGAGCTGCATGTGCAGCTGCCTCTCTTTTCGGGCCAGCTCATAATACTTGGCCTGCTCTTCCCGAGACAGCGCGTGCCACTGCAGCGGGAAAGGAGGGGTAGAGATGGTGGTGCCATCAGGGAGTCAACAGGTGGCACCAGGGGACAACCCTGCCAGCCCACCTGCCCGTGGCCTCACCCTGCGGCCCAGGATCTGGTTGATGGCAGCACTCTCCTTGAGTGTACACTCTGCAATGACCTTGGCTCTCATCTCCTTCATGTACAGCATGAAGGCGTTGAGTGGCTTCTTGATGGTTGGCTTCTTTGCCTCTTTCTCTGCCTTGGATTCTGCCTGTGTCTTCCTGAGAGGCACAAGTCCAGATCACACAGGAGCCCCCAGTATCCAGCTAAAGCTACTACCTTCTTCTAGCATGTGTCCAGTGTGTGTGCCAGTGCATAGAAACTAGGGTTTTGTAAATGGTATCTTTGTTAGTTACTCCAAAATGGGTGATCAGAACTAAGTAACTTCCTTACAGAAATACTGCACCTAAGTAAGAAAAACCTGTTTAAGGACTTCACAACCCCTCCTCTGTTGGCTCAAACTAAATCTTTGTTCCACACCCCATCCATTCCCTCCTGCTTCTAAGGATCAAAAAACACTGGTTGGCTCAGTCGGAGGAGTGTGTGACTCTCGATCTCAGGGTTGTGAGTTCAAGCCCCACAATGGGTGTAGAGATGCTTAAATAAATAAACTGAAACAAAATAAAATTCTGGTCAGTGGCAAGAACAAGATGGCTTGACCAGAGGCCCCCTGTGGCAGTCCCTGGAGTTTCTAGGCAGCAGGCATGGAGCCTGGCGGGAGGAATGTTTTCCCTGGCAGATCAACAGATGGGAGCCTAAGATCTGCTCGCGTATTCCCCTCCCTCTTCCACACCGTGGGCCTTTTCACTCACAGGCTACGGTCATATGGCTGCAGCTCCTGCTTGCCTGAGGGAGGTACGATAGCCGGGTGGGGGATGGCTGCAGGGTGACCAGGCACACCGGAGCCTAGCATCAGGGATGGGTGGGTGAACCTAAAGGCAGAAAGAGAGTTAAAATTGAGCCAGGAATGTAGAGTCCAGAGCTTTGGACACACGGAGCCGCCTGCACAGTACACGACGACAGATGAACAGACACTCCACCTCCAGTGGCTGGCACACGAGTACACAGATACACACCAACACAAACACCTGCTTCCAGGATGTTACAGACACCGCAGAAATCTGTATACATGTCATTCAGGTGGTTACTAAGTCCTAAATAGCTTTGAATCTGTTCCCTTACCTTGTGCTTTCACCAGCTCAGCCTCCTGAACCTGTAGCTACCCCGTGAGCTTCCTTACTCTCCTGCTTGAGCCCTGCAGGCCTCTCCACACAACTCCCAGAGTGACCTTTTAAACACTTGAGTGCTCTTGGCCCCTCCTGCTGAAACTCCCCCCGTTGCTCACAGAATAAAACCCAGGCTCCTCCGCAGGACCCGCCCTGCCTTGAATGAACGTCTCTGCTGACACTTCTTAGCTCCATCTTTTCCCCTGTTTTCCATTCCTAGCCATCCCCAACTAGTGCTGTTCCCTTTGTCCCCTGTGCTCAGATGTCATGAAGTTCTTCCAATTTGTGTCCCTGCCCTGGCTGGGGTCTGGTTAGGGTTTTCCCGTCTCCCAGATAGCCCATTCAGCTGTCAGTGCTAGGTCCATACCTCCCACCCTGGGCTGTAAATTCCAATAGGGCTGAAACTGCTGAGTTCCTTATTCCACACCAGGTCTGAGTCTTACTGAGGGAGTGTGCAAAGTGAAGGGACACAAACGTATACACACATACCTTTTACTTCACTTTTCTGTTGTTCTGTGGAAACCACCCTGCCCTTGCTCCTTTCTCTGAGCAGGCAGTCCCCAAGGGCCTACTGTCGCAGACCCATGTAAAAGGTGATGCCTCAGCTTGGGCAGGGCTCACGGAATGCCCAGGAGAGTTGGCTTGTCCCGCCCTTCAGCAGGGATGCACAACACAGGTGAGTGCACACACACCTGCACATGGGCTGATTCACGCGTGCACAGGCAGCAGCACAAGCACGGCTGTGCACTCACTGGCCCTGGCTGCTCTAGGGTGCTCGGCTGCATGGTCTGACCTGGGCTGAGGCCTCTGGCTCTCCCACCGGCTTCATTCTCAGGCACAGGGCAGCAGGGGGCTGCAGAATGACAGACGGACGGATGGACAGACAACTAGCACAGGGCAAGCACAGGCCTGGGCATGGCCTCATGTGGGCTCTGAAGCCTGGGCAACAGGAAGCAGGAGCCTGGCTGCAGAGTATGGGACTCACCTGGGGTAGGGGGCGCCAGGGGCTGCAGTGGGGGCAGGGAAGTGCTGTCTATATCCGCAGGAAGGGGACAGGGGGTAGAGAGGAGGGCTGGGCCTGTGGTTGGGAGAGACAGCTGTTAGCAGTCTGGCTACTGGCCAGATGTAGGGAAAGAATTCCCCACCTTGCTTGACCCATAGGGTACGGCAATTTGGCCTCCACTAGGACTCCTCCAGCATGTATATGAAGCATCTGCCACCAGAGGGCAACCTGTGCTGCACCTACTTCCCTCTACAGACTTGTACTGGTGCTTAAAGGGCAGAAATGGCAGTATTCTCCTGGGACCCAGCTCAGTTGCCCCCTTCCCCCCCCCCCCCCTCCAGCTCACCTCCAGCCTTACTTCCTAAAATTTCCTCATCAGCACAGCATTGATACCTGTCCTAGGACTTTTGCAGTCACTGTTGACACTGTTCTGCCCGCTTTGTCCCCTTTCAACTCCTGGTCTTTGTTCAGCTCTTGCTTGGCTAAATGACTTTTTTCCATAAAAGCCCTGGAAATCCCAGGCTGGATGAGGCACCCCTCTGGGCTCTTACAGTCCCCAATAAAAGCACTGCTAATACTGCCCTGTAATTGTTGGGTCCCTGACCTGGGTAGTACACCCAAGGATTGGCAAACCCCAATCCCGGAAGTATCTGTGGGTATACTCCTGACTGGTACTGAGGATGGAGCACTGTCCAAGGAGAATCTGGGAATAGGAGAGTGAGCTGAATATGGATAAAGAGCAAGTGGAAAAGGGCAGGTGGGCCTCAGGTTGGACCTCTGGGCTTCCCTACCTTCCCGGGAAACCAAGATTTCCTGCTGTGGGGTGCTGCCCCAGCCTGGAGAGGCTAGAGACGCATCCAGAACACACTGTGGTTGATGAGCAAAGGACCAACCAGCCCGCCAAGACCTGGCTCCAGCTCCAGACCAGCCCTCTGGCCCACAACTAGGTCTACTGACTCGAGGTTCAGGCTGGCTTTTGCTGGCCCAGCCTTCACAGACCCTCCAAGCAAGCTTTTCAAGGAGCCGGCCAGGGGCTTGGAATCAGGCAGGCACCAGAGGGGGCAAAGGACACTGTTCCTCAGGAAGCTTAGCCAAGGGACCAGTCCCCAGTAGGCACTGGGATGAGTGTAGTATCCCCCCTGCCCACCAGGTGGCTGAGAAGCAACAGCCTCTTGGAGCCATTCATATTGCCCCTCCCTGCTCAGGTGGGCCTGCCTTTTCTTCCTTACATACTCTCCTAACCCTGAGTGGCTTGGTGCTCCCCACCCCTACCAAGTCTCTCAGACATTGAGGCAGATGTCGAATGCAGGAGGTCTCGACCAGGAGCCAAGGGCAGCGTGCTGGGCTACATGGGCAATGAACAGAGCTGCCGGGCAGCTCCTGGTACAGACACAAGACCTGGCAGCGGGGTGCTGTGAGAAGGACGGAGAAGGAAAAGGAAACGGCAGGTACGGATTTCCCCAGCGCAAGGTGCCCTCTTCCCACTGGGTTCACACTCACCAGCTCACAGTGTGGGGAAGCTGTCCCATGCTGCCTGAGGTCAGAGAGTAGAAGCCAGAGAGGTCAGGGGTCTGCAGAGGCCTGTGAACTCCTACAGTGGAGAGGGGCCAAGTAAGTGATCTATCCTGACCTGGAAGCCACTTCTGCTAGTTACTGCCTCCTAGGCCTTCCTGTGGGGCCTCTCCCACCTCCCATTAGCTAGAGGACCAGACATACTGGTTTGTTGAGGACTGTTCCAGTGTGATAATGGTACCCCGTTTATAGGCTAGGGAAGCAAGGGCAGAGTGGCAGGGTGACTAGCCTAAGGATACAGGCTGCCAGTGGGAGAGCTGGAGTCACTCAGGAGTGGGATGGCTGGGCCTCATCATGCCCTGGCCCGCTGCTGGTCTTCAGCTGGGGCCTCTAAGCTGGGGCCTCTGGCCTGGCTTTCTGGGCAGGAGGCAGGCCCCCTGGCCTGGACAGCCAGGGTTCCACCCGCCCCCTTTGGCTCCCCAGGGTTGAGTCAGCAGGTTTCCCACAGCCGACAATGGCTGATTTCAGAATGACTTTCCCTGAGGCTGAGGTGAATCAGCCATCACAACCACCACTTTCCATTTTCTCATTGAGGGGGGGTGGGCAGGGAGGGAAGGATACAGGTTTTACAGTCTTCAGTTTTACACAGATTCCTGCTCCTATATACTGGCACTGGGAGGTCATTCAGGATGTGGGTTCCTACCTCAACCTGAAACCTTCCAAGTTTGACCTAACCACCTGCTCTCAGGCTCCCAGGCCATCTTTCTGGCATTTTTCTTGGGGTTTTGAGTTTGCCCAGCGCCAGGCTTTCCAGTTGTTAAAAAGGGGCTAACCCCCCTGGACCCAGAAGCCTAGGACTTGGCCCCTAGGCTCTGGGACCAGCAGGCCCCTCCCCTTCCCAGATCCATACCTTGCTTCTGGCTGATGTCGGCTGGTGCAGGTGTAGGGTGTGGGCTGCTGAAATGTTCATAGAGAGGAGAGAGCTGTGGGACGCTGTGGGCTGGCTGACTGGCCTTGTTGTGCTGAAAAATGAGGAGGGAGGGTGTGAATGTGGGGAGACCCGAAGGAGGAAGGCACAGGGCTGGGGCATACATATAAACAGAGCCCCTTTTAGCTGTGTGGGTAGCCCAAATGTCAAAGGAAAGTGGGGGTGGTTAAAACCACAGGCCTCAGGAGAAGGGGCACCACTCAAGACATCCTATGTCTAGTGGCCCTGCCCACAGCCCCCCAGACTTTGCTCAAGCAGTCCCATCACCTACAGAGTCTCTTGGTTTCTGTATACTCAGTTCCAGGAGGTGCACCTCTCCTGTCCAGGAAATTTCCTGCCTCTAGGTCTGAGACCACCGCCCACCCCCGCCACCATTTCTCTGAGGCCCTGTGGCTTGTATGGGGGGCTTCTCATACCCTCCAGCCCCAGACACCAGGTAATGGTCTGAAGACCTGGCTTACCCCAAGACAGCCTAGAGTTCTTTTTCCTACTTCTCCACCCCCAGACTTGGGGGTCCTAAGTCTGACCCTCTGTTCCACCTCAAGCTTAACAGGATTTGTGGGCACAAGGAAGGTTCCCATCAGCACTCTAACTCAGAGCAGGTGGGTCAGGTGGGGACAGGCTTCCTCCAGGGCCGACCCACCCAGCCCCCACACTTCCTGTCTCCTCAGCAATACAGGACTCTTACTTTTCTCACTAGTCACATGGATCTGTCAGGAGATGACTCATGCTGGGAAGGGGGCTCCCCATATGACCCAGCCATGGGGAGGTGGTGCTTGGGGCCAAGGCACAGCTCTGCACATCCCCAGTGCACATCTGCACAGTCCTGGACCCTGGAAACATCATCTACAATTGAGGCTCAGCTTCCACTTGGAAAAGTTCACCTGGGGGGATTCTGCTGGCTAGGAGCACAGATAAGTGTCTTTTGACTCCTGGCACAGAAGAAACGGGACAGCTTTGGAGCACGACAGCCATGAGAGATTGTGGCCTGGACTCCTTCCCATCCTGTGGGTGAATTTAGCCAGACTCCTTAACATCTCTGGGATTCAGTTTCCTCTCTTGTGTAATGGATGGGGTTCATGTTCCCTGCATCACTAGGTTTGGGGAAGCTTAGGGTAGCTTATGGTGAGGCACAGGTCCCTTGGGTTTGGCAGTCTGTGGTCCAGGGTGAGGTGAGAAAAGGCCAGGTATGAATTGTGACTCAGCCAAGGTGTGAGGCTTCAGGGGGACACAGGCTCCCACACTTCCCGGCAACTGCCCTGGCTGCCCTCTTCCCCACATTCCTGCCTCCAGGGGAGCTTGAGGCTGGGTTCCAAGCTGCAGCACCCCTCCCGTCAGGGCTTGGGGAAGTTACTGACACCACCCACTGTTCAATCCCGAGCTTGTTCATCTGCCCACTGAGAACCTTACATACCAGGACCTTCTGTCCTCAGGCAGACAGGGGTTGGTGTCCCAAAAGCAGTGGCTTCTTTGTGGTGGGCATGGATGTGTGACACCACAACCCCTTCCTGAGCACCTCTCTCTGGAGCCTTCTCTTCGCTTCCTGGAGCAGCCTAGGAAGGACTCCCCACTGTGGGCCTGAGGAGGAGTCAGCTGACCACGTTTAGATCCTGGTTCTAACGTATGTGGCCTTTAAGAACTTACTATAGTACCTGAGCATCTGTTTTCTTGTCAAATGGAGATGATCATAGGGTTGTTGTAAGAGTAAAGCCACAAGATACCCAAGAGCTCTATTACCCAGCTGTAGAGTCATGAGGAAGGGACGTTCAGGAAGCCCCTTACCTGCACAAAGAAATGCTACTCACAGTCCTTCCCTGGCCCTGTGGTGCTAGCCTCACATGGGCCAGATGGTTTTGGTCTGAATTCACCGGAGGGGATTTGCCTGGGGACAGAAGACCCACCTGGTAGCCTACTTGGCAACATCACCCGGGAAGGCCATGGTGTCTCCAGGCCCTGGGTGCTGGGACTTTACTGCTCGTGTTCTAAGGTTTCCTGAGCAAGCTGAGAGGCTCATGCCACACTCCGGCCTTCTTTATCCCCAGAAGTGACCGCAGAGTCAGAGTCAGAGTATGTGCAGGAATGGAAGGTAGAAAGTAGAATCCTCGGGCTGGCAAGAGTGGGTTCGAAAGGCTGTGGGGTATGTGGATACCTGTGGAATCCTTCACGTGTTGACTGCCTGCAACCTGTGAGGTACTGTGCCAACCACTTTGCAAGCCCAGGCTCATTCCCACTAGGGTACCAACAGGCTGCCATTTCTCCCACCTGTAAATCTTCATCTTCCTCAGCCAGCACCTCATGTCTTGCTGCTCCCTTTTGTTGCAAACCTCAGGAGAGCCATTGCCATCCTCGGCTTCCTGTTGTTAGTCTTGTGCTCCTGTGAGCCTAGCCAATCCCCTGCCCCATCACTTCACCAAATGGCGCTTGTCAAGGTCCCCAGTGACTGCCACGCTGCCTGAACTCAATGGTCAGTTCTCAGTCTTCCTCCTACCTGACCTCTCAGCAGCACTGGACACAACCGATTTCTCCCTCCTCCTTGAAAGATTTTCTTTGCTTGGCTTCTAGAATGCCACACTGACCTATTTTCTTCCAAGCTCAGAGGCCATTCTTTCTTGGGCTAATTTCTGGCTCCTCATCTTCCTGATCCCACCCAAGATGTGCCCTTGGCTTTCCATCTACCATCCTTTCCAGAGTGTTCTCATCCAGGGTGGTAGCTTCAAATGTCCTCATCTGATTACTGACATTTCTATCTCAGCCTCTGCTTCCCCTAGGGAACACCACTCCCCGAATGCATACTCACCAAGTCTACCCAAAAGTCAGAAATGCTGCCCAAACCCAGTATGGCCAAAGCAGAGCCTCTGGTGTGCTGCACCAAATGCTCCTCTCCGTCTTCCCCAGTTACTGGCAATGCTCTCCTTCCAGATGCTCAGACACCTTGGAGTAATCCTGGACTCTCTTCTCTCACACACGTCTCCAATTTGTCAGGCAATCCTAATGGCTCTACTTTCAAGATAATTGAGAGCCCACCACTTCTTCCTCCCTATCCCCAACTCAGTCCAAGCCCCAGTCGCTTCCCACTCAGACAACTCCAGTAGCCTCTTGCCCTCCAGCATTCTTCCATCCAGCAAACCCGTGCCTCAGATCACACCATTCCCCTGCCCAGAGCAAGAAACAGACTTAGATGACCTACAAAGCTGTGTGTGGTGAGGCCCACTCTCTCCCTAACCCCACTGCCTCCCTCTCTTCCCTGCTCACCATGCCCAGCATTTCCCATGTGTGCTTCAGCCTCCAGCCTCCTTCTCCAGTTAGTGTAAGGATACATATTTTTAATTTTTTTATTAGAGAACACATGCACATGCAAGTGGGGGGAGAGGGGTGGGGTGGGAGAGAAGGGAGGGGGGGTGAGAGAGAGGGGGAGAGGGGGAGGGTGAGAGAGGAAGGGAGGCAGGGAGGGAGAGACAGAATGAGAATGAATTAATCTTAAGCAAGCTCCAGGCTCAGCATGGAGCCTGATGTGGGGCTCAATCCAACGACCCTGGGATCATGACCTGAGCCCAAACCAAGTCGGATGCTCAACGGAGCCACCCAGGCACCCCAGTCTAGTGATAATTTTTAAGTGAGCCACAATGAAGTGGGCTGGGAAGCCTAGCTCTAAGGCTCCCTGACCTTTACGTCAACTTCTTCACTACAGAATCCTGGGTCATTATGCCCCTTGAAAAGCGATGAGAAAATCAGCCCTGATTACCTCACTGATCACAGATGCAAAAACTATGTTAGAATTTTGGGGAGCAGCAGCCGAAGGCCTAGGAAGCTTCCTGGAAGCCTCTGGGACCAATTTATCCTGATAGGCAACCAGGACTGTAGTAGCCAGACAGCATCAGCCCTGACCAGGCCTTGAGACAGGGAGACAGGTCAGAGATCGTTCCCTCAAGAACCTGGGACTCTGGTAGAAGGCATTCAACCATTTGCCACGACTGGAGCCCTGGCCCATTAGTTGGAATGAACTTCCTCCAAAGATCCCTCCGGCCTGGGGGCTTTTGAGTGTAAGCTCCTGCTTCAGAGAAGGCCTTGCCATCTAAGTCCCGGTTCTGGCTCTTTGGCCCCCAGGAATGTAAGCCTGGCTGGGGAGTGGGACCCTGGGAAGGAAGTATTAGAACCAGAGGCTGGGGTCCAAGGTGCCAGCTACAGGAAGACAGTCCCACTCTGCCCAGGAAAAGGGCGGCGGGGGGGGTGGGGGGGGGGGAAGCCTCTCCTGCTTCCAGGCAGGAGAGGGTAGCTCCACAGTACGTTTCTCAGCAAACCACCCTTCTTGGGGAGGGCTACCTTTGGCCAAGAAACCATGGAGAGCCCCCTCACCTGAGGGAGGACCAGAGCTGACTCTCCTTGGCCAGGCTGGTAAAGCCCCAGGTTGCAGCACAGCCAGGCTTGGAAATCTCAGAATCCAGCTCAGCCTACGGTCTCTGGCCTGGGATGCAGGTGGACAACGGGTATGGAGGGGGTGGGAGGTAGGAGGCGTTGCCTGATGGTCAGAGGGCTTATCCTGTCCACCAGCCTTCCCTGGGAACTGGGGAAAAGCCTCTAATTAAACAAGAGTCTGCAGCCAAACCCCAGGAGAGATGCCAGGTAGGCAGGGGTGGGGCAGAGAACATGCCAGCAGCTAGAGGCCCTGAGGTGGCCAGGGATCCAGGGGAGGGCACTGAGGGCCCGGCCAGTCCTTCCCACGTTTATGCATGCTGCCCCCCAGCCTCACACTCCCCGGCCCCCTGTGTCTGTGGTGGTAGCCAGGGGGAATGTCAGGCGTAGGGCCCAGTGCCCCCCACCCCCCTCAGCCAGTGGAACGTCCCACTCCACGGCCTCAGCACAAGGCTGTCCCGGGGCCAGGCTGCCCAGACAAGGTGGGGTTGCCTGGGGACTAGCATGTGCATGAGGAACCTGATGACTGGAGCTCCTCTCCTGTCCTCCCTCTGATGATACCTGCCTGGCAGGCCTGGGTTGACTGTCCCCATGAGGCCCTGAGCATCTCGACTACACAACCTCACCTCTCTTATGTGAGGGCAGAGGGCCAAGGATAGACCTGGGCACTCAGGAAGTATTCGCAGCATGATGGAATGCATCAGCAAATCAAAGACTCGACAGCAGCCCATACTCCTTGGTGAGGACACTCCAGGATCCCCTTCTTTGCCTGTGTCTGCACCCTGCCCCCCCGAAACACATAGCCAGACTGCAGCACTACAGAGCAGGGCCAGGACCCGGAGACCCTAGGGCTGGAAGGCTGTGTCTGCTAATCCTCCTGCCATTGCATTGCTTTGACTGCTCCTAGCCACTCCAACTCCCAATCTGTTGTCCCAAAGGTGGCTCTCAGCCTTCCGGGACATTCTCATTAGCCCATGGCTAGAAATTCCTCTCGTTGAGTAGGCAGGAACCAGGAAAGGGGGGGTCCAAAGGTAGGGTGGGACAGGAGGAGGGAGAAATAAGGGACTCCGGGATAGGTCTCTTCTGCCCTGAGGTTGAGCTTGGGCCCAGCTGGGCTGCCCTGCCTCACCCCCTCGCCCCCCTACTTCCTGCAGGCTCAGGTGAAAAATAAACACAGTCGGCATTTTTCCCTGCAGACCGCAGCGGTCTGCTCACAGGCTGTGTGCACCCTGAGAGCCCTTGCCACCACCAGCAGAGAAACTCCCTCGCCTCTGACGGTTGACTCTGAAAACCCCCAAACGCTTGAGCCCCACAACACTTTCCCAGTGAAGAAAGTTGCTGCTTCCTCGGGCCTCACGCCTGGGGGTGGGGGAGTGTGTGAGGCCTGGGGGCCCCCCCCCCCCCCCCACCTCCAGCAAGCCTCCCTGTGGCAGAGACGGTGCCAGAAGTTCCCGCCCTCCTGTTCCCCCACCCACCCACACACACACACACACACACACACACACACACACACACACACACACCCAGATTCTCTGTTGATTACGACTGACAGACACATTCAGTCCGCTTTCATCACTGAGTGCCTGTGTGCCAGCCAAAAAAATGTTTCAGGCTGAGAGAAAAGCATTTTCCAATGATAAGTGAGTGGTTACCATGTCTCAGGCACAGTTCTGAACACCTTACAGAGTTTAACTCCTATGCTTTTAAACAAACCTAGGATATAGGTGTATTACACCCATTTGGTAGATGAGGAAACTGAGGCACTGAAAGGTCACACAGCTTGCCCAAGATCACACAATAAGTGGCAGAGCTGGGATTCTACCTACTGTGCTACAAAGGCCTTATGGTTGGTCATGGACAAAACCTGGGGGTAGAGGGGATGGCATGCCAGTCCTTACCCCAGTTTCCTTTCTCCAGCCTGGTTGGTCAGAGTTCCCTGAACCAGTGCCTCCCTCCCTGACCCTAAAAATGCTTCAGTGGGTTCCGGGACCCCTGGGATTGGAGTTCTGGCCACACCACCTGCCTACTTCCTGCCGGCGCTGCTGGCAACCAAGAACCCGCCTGGTGGCAATAGCTGGACATGGCTCCCCGGCCTTAGTGCACGTGCGCCCCACTCATCCTTGACCAGCCACCATCCAGCCACGCTGGCTTGCCCTTCTCCCGCCCTGGTGCCTAGCTCGTCTCTGCCTCAGCGCCTTTACCCACCCCTCCTCCTCCCCTCATGACTTTCCATGCTTCTTCCGGCTCCTTGCGAGCCTCACTGCTCATTCTGACCTCAGTCTAAGGGTCACTTCCTTGCAAACGACTCGCCGGGGATCCACAGCCCAGCAGGCAGAGGTGCCCACATGGTGCAGAGGTGGGCCTGGGGGTGCCGGAGGGCAGCACTGGCTTGTTAGTCATCTCCACCTGTCCAGGTTCCGTACTCGGCAGAGGGAAGGCCTCTGGAGTCCCTGGTGCTCCAGAACCTCTGTGTGCCCCACCCACTCATCCGCCACGGAGCCGACTGCAGTCACCCAGTTCCTGGCTCCTTGTTCCCTATGCCTGTGTTGGAGCTGGAGAGAGGCCAGTGGGGACGAGCCCACAGGAGTGGCAGATCCACACCTCAAGCCTCATGCTCGTTCCTGGGCAGAAGCTGACTGGACAGAAAGGTGGGCTACTGATACAGTATAGCCTGGGCTTCAGTTCCGTGGCCCAGCGGCTCTGCACAATTCCACACACTGGCCGTGCTCAGAGCCCCCTTTAGCTCTCCCTTCTCTCCCTCACACTGTCAAGAGCCAGGCTCCAGCTAGGGCCTGGCCCTGAGCATACACTCTGACCTCGATCAGTTCCTCCTGGTTCCTCTCCCAGCTCTAGGGCCCACCAGGTAGCCCCACAGCTCCCTCAGACCTGTGTGTGGAGCTAGGACCCACTGTCCAGCACCAGTGGTTGCTTAAGTCCCAAGGAGTCTGGCCAGTTGCTGGTGGGAAGCTCCTTCAAGGCCTGGGACCTGGAAGATGAGTGTCCCAGAAGAAAGCAAGCCCCCCAAGACTTTCCAGAAGAGACTTGTCTACATATCAACTGAGCCCGGATTTGTGGATTCCTGCAGACCCTCCCTCTACAGATACACCCCAGCAGGGCTCATGCCGTTTTATCCCCAGCCCCCGCTCTGGGCCCTACTGCCCAGGACATGGTGCTCTCCAGAGTAGGGCCCGCGAGCTCCCCGCCCACAGCGTGCCGGACGCCTTGTGCCAGACACCTGCCGCAGAGCACGGAGCTGTGGCCGTTTGGTCAGCTGAGCTGGAGGCCTGGGGGGTGGCTGGGCCACACCCTTGTGGACCAGGAGGCTTGGGTCCCACCTGCCAGCACGGTGTGTTGCCATGGTTGCACAGAGCCCTGCCAGGTGCGTGTGGCCAGTCTACCAGTCGCCCGGCCTCAACATCAGATAACAGGGCCTTGCCACACCAGAGGTGAGGACCAGAGTCCCTGCATGAGGCCTTGGCAAACCACAGGCCTGCTCTAGACCTAGCCTGGCCCCAAGGCACCCTCAGAGCTAGCTGAACCTCACCGAGCTGAGTGGCCTGGCCCACAGCCTCCAGTGGTTTCTATGCATTCGTTTACTTGCGCTTTCCTTCTTCCTCTTTGAGGTGAACGCCCCTCAGGACAGGATGTTTTTAGAGGAAAATATAAGCTTCCGGGAGCTGCTGCAGCTCAGCTGCTAGTTGATGCTACCAACACACCGTATGTGGGGACTCTACAGCAGCCCCGGGGCTGGGCATCCCTGCCCCCTCGGCCCTCCCAGCCTGGGGAGGTCTCTTAGCCAGCTCCTCTTCAGTGCCCAGCTGTTCAGGAGCCCACCGTGGGCCAAGGCAGGCCAGGACAATCTCAGAGCTCAGGCAGTAGGGAAAGAAAGGCTCTGCAGAAGGGGCACTAGAGGAGTTCAAGGATGTTTTTCTCCATAGGAGCAAAACCAACAGGCTGTGTAGGAAAGGCATGAAGAAAAGAGCAGAGATGCGGATTTAGAGATGGCAGCCCTCACTAGGAACAGCCTGCTGTATGCCCAGCACACCAAGTTCTACTCCCTGACCAGAGTCTGACCAGTCTTCCCTTGTCACTTTAGGACACGTGCAGATCTTGCAGATGGGGAAAGGGAAGCCCAGAGAGGTTAAACGACTTGCCCAAGGCCTCATGGCAAGTAGCAACAGATCTGGATTGGAATCCGGCCCTTTGGGGTTCCTGGCCAGAGATCTTCACCACTCTGCGAGAGGCCTCACAGTCCAGGGGTAGTGTGCCAGCATGGAGACCGCACATGTGAACCCAGTGGTCCCCAGATTCCCTTTCCCCCACTCGGTCTCCCCACGCAGACCTCCAGCCCATAGGGACCTGGGATCTCTGACTTTGCCAGTTAACACCCTGCCAAGAAACTTTCTTGGCACAAACCGACTAGCGGTATGGCTGTGACCTCCACCTAGCCTGTATGAAGGATGTCTTCACCCTGTCCTCACAGGAGGTGACTCAGTTTCTCAGTCATCAATGACTAAAGGAAATGTGAGAGGTCATCTCTCCACAGGGTCTGGCCTGTGCTCATCCCTCCACATGCGAAAGCAGGGGGTAAGGATAGCTGCTGGCAACTGAGGTGGCTCTCACGAGGGCCTGGCACTGCCCAGGAGGGAGAGGCGGGAGAGCCTAGGCAGAGCCCAGAAAGGCGGAGGGTGATGGTACCTCCTAGGCAGGCGGGGGTGGAGACTTGGAAATCTTGTCCCCAGCCTCAGCCCTGCATTTCTGACTCTGATGAATTCAAACCAGCTTCTGAGGAGCAAAGACAAGATGAGGTCTCTGGTCTGTACTAGCTCTCTGTACCAGCCCCAGGAGGACAGTCCTGCCCTGGGGCCATGGTCAGGAAGCTCATTTGGGTCTAACTTTTACAGCTACTGCCAATTAAGACCCTTGGGGCTCTGCCTGGACCGAATCCAGCGGTTTATCCAAAGGGAAACAAGGCACAGAGCGGAAAGGAGCTGCTGCAGGCTTCGCTGCTCACACCCAAGCCCTGCAGGCCCAGGGTCCGCACAGGGAGGGGGGCAGGGCTGCTCCACCTGCCACAGCAGCCCTCTGAAGGCGGAGCCCCCTAATGAGATTACTTAGGGGGTTCCAAAAACCACACCAAACAGTTCTTACAGATACTCACCTGGGTGTAACAGAATAAAAATACATGGGAGACAGGGAAATACCAAATTCCAAGGGGGTGAGGAGTGGGGAGGGAGGGGATAGGGGCAGCCAAGGGGACCCAGCTGGAGCTATAAAACCCATTTTTTTCAAAAAGGAGTGCACAGATATGTTGTCTAAGAGGCAAGGGAGCATGGAGGTAAGGGCAGGAAACACATGCCTGGGTTCAAATCACTCCACCAGCACTCCTAAGGTGCACGTCTCCCCATGCCTTGGCTCCCCCATCTGCAGGCCGTCCACATCTCACTGGGTTGACGTTGGGATTAAATTAATAAGGAACAAAATAAAAGAAAAAAAGACCAAGCCTTTTCAGGAAAGCCAAACTTTGTGCCAGGCTGGGGCCGCGGTCCTTGACTTCCTTTGGACTCCTGCCTGATTGCTATCAGGCCAGACTGCTGAGCTCCTGACCGGCCTTCAGTGACCAGAGCCAGGGGACTGGAGGCAAAGAAGGGCGGTGATCCAAGAAAAAACTGCTCTCAAAATGCCCCGGGAGGGCTTGCCCATGGTGCGGTGTGAGACGACACAATGACAACAGACACAACACACCCCCAGGGACACCTCAGCTTCCTCAGTCAGCCCATTCCCAGTGACTCAGGGCCTAGGACACCGTCCAGCCCAACCCCACGTCACAGAAAGGAGGGCACCTGATACAGACACACCCAACAGTGAGCTCCAACCTAAGCAAGGACCAGCAATGGAACAGGGGGTCCACCAATGGACAGTTAAGTGTCATCCTGCATCCTTTTGCCAGGCATCAAACCTGATCAATCTTAACTGTTAGGTGGAAACATTTTCCAGGGCAATGTTTATTCTGGAAACCCTGGGCTCCTGCTTCCAACCAAGAAACACAACTCTTTTGGTCCTAAAAGCCCTGCCTTGTCAAACATCCAAGGAGGAAAGTATCCATCCCTGACCAGGCCCAGAGCTGTGACGTCATGCCCAGGAGGGGCACTGAGGGCCAAGTCTGTCCTTGGGGTCAGAGAATCCGGCTGGATTCAGCTCCTGAACACAACAGGAGTGGGAGTACCACTCAGCTTGGAGGCCTGCAGTGCCCCCATCACCACACACTTGAGAGCAAAGGAGCACAGCAATGGGCAACATGGGCTTTGAGGTAAAACAGACTAAGTCCAAGCCCTGATGCCAGGCACTAGCATGTTCTTAACCTCGCTGAGCCTCAAATCCCCCATCTGTAAAATGAGAGCAGTAATAGCATCTACTTTCTCAGCTTCATGCAAGGACCTTGATACTGGGATTGAAAGCCCCAGGCACAGACCTGGCACTCGGGAAGTTCTCAACACATACACAATTGTCGCCGTTGTTATTCTCCCAACAACTATTTACTGAGCACCTACTCTGTGTCACACCCTGTGTGGGGCACTAAGATCCCCGCAGCGAGGAGGCCAGATATGGGCCTGGCCCAGTACATCTTCCCCAGCCCTTTCTGATCCAAACCACCATCCCCGAAACCCCACCTCAACATGGCCATCACCCCTTGTAGGCTCGGCAATCCCAGCGTCGTCTGTCCCTACGCCCTGTGGGCTACGGTCCCCCCCAAGCCCCACCCATGGGGCTGCCCACCACAGCTGGGCGGCTCCCACCCGCACAATGCTTAAAGCCGGCCAGCACGCTGTGGGGAGGCTGCCGCAGCCTGGCACACACAAAGCAGCCGCCCTGCCTGGACCCCGGCTGTACCCAACAGAGACCTCATTGCTGCTGGCACAAATCTCTCCACAGGCTGCCTCTCTGCATCCCTGAGGGCCCACCCACCCTCTGCCTGCCTGGCCACTGGGCCAGCCACAGAGCCATCTGATTTGAATGAAACTTCAAACTTAATGACTTTCATGCTGGTTATTTAAAACGCAATGTAATTTTCTTAAACACCCTATTATTTCCTTTGATAGCTACAAAGCTTCCCCCAATCCCATAAGCATGTTTATTTTTAGGGAAAAGAGTGGTTTGCAGTTGGTCATAGAGACCATAAGGAGAGGGAACCCACAGAAAGCAGGGCAAAGAGTCAACCATAGCAGCCTGGAGATCCACAGCCATCCTGCCTTCCTGCTGGGGTTGGCTCTCCACAGACACTACAGGGCCCTGGGTAGGCCCCTGACCTCCAAAATGCCAGCACATCAGCCAGCAGCCCTCCTGTCCACCACCTAACAGTGGCCAAGTCTGCCTTCCCATGCTCCCCCTGCATGGGGCCCAGTGTTCTCATCTGTAAGACGGTTCTGCTGGCTTCCCAATGAGCCTCCCGCAGCCATTCCAGGCATGTGACAGGGCTGGGAAAGGGGTCCCGGGGCCACGAACACAACCTCAGCTGCCTCCCTCCTGGCTCCTCCAGACATTCTGCCTCGGGTAAAGCCTCAAGGCCTGAAGCTTTGACCAGCTGGATCAGATCTGTGCCCAGATAAAGTGGCCCCAGGCAGTAGCTGCCCACACTGTGAGGGTGGGTGGGTGTGGCCCTGCCAGTCGGGGCTCCCTGGCAAGGAAGACGGCCTGGTGGTGGGTGTGCGTGCAGAGGTCAGCTGAGCACCACCAATGCGGGGCGTCCTCTGGGAGTGGCTATTTTTAGATCCTAGGCTTTCATGTGGCCAAATGATGTAGAGTTTACAAAGCATCGGTAATGCGTTTCAGATGGCGGCCCAGCAGATCTGGAGGCTGGGCCTCTGCCACCAGAGCCAGGTCAGAGTTAGTCAGAATGCCTTCAGCCTGAACTCCCATCACCTGTCCCTCTGTCCCTCCCAACCTTCTTGCCTGATGGGGAAGCTGGCCCTGGAGCAGTCCTGGCAATGCCCAGCAAGCCCCACCTGACGCCCACCTGAGCAGCAATTGTCTCCAGCCAACACTTATCTGAATGTCAGCAATCCTTCATGGCCAGGGATCCCCACTCCTGACTGAGAGAAGGAAACTGAGACCTAGAGAGATTAACAGATTTGTTGGAGATCACACAGCAAGGAGAAAAGTTGGGCCTGCCTTCTGGCTTCCCGGCCCATCACAGTTCCCTGCCCTCACGGGGTAATTGGGCTTTCTGGGAGGGGGGAATCTGTCAGCCTCACGTGGGCCAGCCTGGATATGGTGGGCTGGGGCAGCTTAACTACGCAAACCCCCAAAGCTCACTGTTCTTGGGGCAGGCCACGTCCTGCCTGTCCATGCCTCAGCCACACACTCGTCATTGAGAAGAAGATAGTGTAGGGCCCAGACAACTTTCCTGTCTCTGGACAGAGAAACAACTGGTTGTTTTAATGGGAGGGGTGAGGGGTAAGGCAAGCTTACTTGGCAGAACGTCTGCTTCCTCTGCCCTGCAGGGAACTCTGGCTGTGGATCGGCCGTGGTGCTCATCTTCCTCAGGGCGGTAAAGCCGTGTGTACTGGCAAAGCCCAGGCAGTCGACCTCCGTGGGACAAACTCCCATGGGCAGCTTCCCCACAGGAGAGGGCCAGACTCACACCTATCTTGGCTCTGCACCTGGCCATGACCCCTACCCAGCAGGGACCATCCCTCACATATGAGGGGACTGTGCCAAGGGGAGCCCAAGGTTCTAGCAGCACCAGGAAACAACGCTATGACCACGACAAACCCACCCAGGCTGCAGCTCAGAGACTTTGTGTATGCTAAGGCTGGTGTGGGCCACATCTTTTTAAGGGAGGGAGGTGACGACAGGTCCAAACCCCAGGCTTTGTGGACCTGTAAACAGGCATCAAACTGCCTGAAGGAAGAAGCTAACAATGTCCTGGATTCTCAGAGACCCTCCCTAGACTGCTGGGGCCCTCACAGTCTTGCTAAAGATGATGCTGGTCGGGGCACCTGGGTGGCTTGGTCGGTTAAGCGTCCGACTTCGGCTCAGGTCATGATCTCACGGTCTGTGAGTTCGAGCCCCACGTCGGGCTCTGTGCTGACAGCTCAGAGCCTGGAGCCTGTTTCAGATTCTGTGTCTCCCTCTCTCTCTGCCCCTCCCCCGTTCATGCTCTGTCTCTCTCTGTCTCAAAAATAAATAAACGTTAAAAAAAATTTTTTTTAAGAGGATGCTGGTAAGAGGCGCTCTCTACATCGTGGCTACATCACCAATGTGCTGAGGGACCTGACCTCTAGGGTTCAGTTCCTCTCAGTAAACAGGGGGCCAAGACCCTGGACCCACGACTCTAGACAGAGACTGAAAGACAAATGAAATAACATGAAAATGGAAACTTCCACCCCTGAGTCTCTGTTGCCTTGCATGTGCCAGCATGCTGGGTCTCCCTTGCCCAAAGCCCACCCCCTGCCTTGGCCTTGCTCGCACTCCGCCTATCAGCTCTGGGCCTCCCAGCATCCACACTGCCCCAGCTGCTGGCTCTGCCTGCCTCCCCCTCCATGCCCAACTCAAACCATGCGCCAATGGTCACCACCTGGCTCTTCATTCTGCCAACACATGCATGTGCCTACCAGCCACTCCTAGGCTCTGGGACCAGAGCTGCCTGCATATCAAGGTCACCTGCTGGGTCCTCCCTGCTGGCTCTTCTCCAGCCTCACCTTGTAGTCTTCACAGACCCTGGGCTTTGGGCCACCCTTCCAATGACCAAGAACATACTGATTCCTGATCTGCTCTGCTCTGACCCTGCCCCGCAGAGCGTTCTCTCACTTCACCTATGCAGGTCCCGGCCAGCTGCAAGCGTGACCTCTCAAAAAGCCTTCCGGGTTGCCCACCACTGGCCTCTCCCTCCTCACTGCCCTTCATCCAATTTGGACAGAACCTCAAAGCCAGCTGTGAATGCCCCGGAGGGCATCTCTACCTCATTGGGACTGAGATCCTCTGGGAGGGTAGAGACTGCCACCCCTCTTGCTAAGACAAGGCCAAGCATGCAGGGGGGGCCCAGAAACTCCAGTAGGGGTCTGGAACCAGGGTTCTAGATACTGCAGGCACTCTGTCACCGGCCAGCTGAGGCCATGAGGCCAGACAGGCTGGACAGCTGTGCTCCACGTTGCTGCAGGGGGGCTGGCTGCTGAGCTGAGGAAGAGCAAAACGCGGGGGCTTCAGAAGTGCTCCACCCACCTGGCACGGCACCCTCTGCAAGAGCTGTTCACTCCAGTGCTTGCACTGACAACATCTGCCACATAGCAGGAACCCACATACAGTGAGTGCCTCCTTCCATGCCCCAGGAACCCAAGGAGGTCAGAACCCTCATTCTCCTCATTTCTAGATGGGGAAACTCAGCCTCCCGGCGGTTAAGTAACTTACTCAGGGCCTCTTGGCCAAAGAGTGGCAGATACGGTGTTCGAGGGTGGAACTTCCAGACAATGCCCTCCCTCTCCATGTCTCTAAGGGGCCTTGGATAGATCTCTTCCCTGACCTGGCCTTCCTGTCCCCACCAGTAGAAGGAGGGTAGTAACCCAAAGATCTGTGCACTAAACTGTTGGGGAACGGGGAGCCCTGTGACCTGATAAAACACCTGTTTCCTCCACCAGAGTCTTGTTTGTACACAGCGGCAGGAAGCAGCCAGTCACAAGGCATGAGAGAGTGTGACTATGGCTTCAGGATCACAGCTGCCTGAGGAGGCTCACAGGGAGGCGGTGGCATCCCCCTATCCCTTCATGCAGCTGTACCCACCCTAATCCAGCCTGACCTCAGCAGGCATTTGACTTGCAACCAGGGCCCCTGCAGCCCCTTCTCAGAGCTCAGCTAAACCGCTTTTCCTGCACGGGCAAGGGGTGGGGTATGGTCTCGTGAAACCAAGAGGCCACGAACTGCTAGTCTCGGGGAAGGTACCACCAAGCCCTCCCCTCTTCAACCCCACTCACACCTGTCTTGGGGCACGTGGGGAGGTAGGCAGAGCTGGTAGGAACATCCCCATTTGTTGGCTATGGAAACTGGCGTGGTGAGACCCAGGTACAGTGGGATGAAGAATTCTTGGGCCTAGGTTGGTCACCTAGGGTTGGGTCAGTCCCTACGCCCCGCTGAGCTAGAGGAGTGGGCAGGCAGTCTTCTAACTCCAGGCCCTGGGGATAGAGTGGGGCGAGAGTCTCTGGGATGAGCCTCCTTGGTGCTGCTGTCTTGGACCTGAAAGGCAGCAAAAGGGCGCCCTGAAGGTAGTTGCACCTTGGGTGCAACTGCAGATTTTCCAAACACCACAGCCAATACCACACAGCCTTCCAAGTCAGGAAGGAATGCAAGTCAAAAGAACTCGGAAGTCCCACTGCCCACCATGAACCTATTAAACGAACAACAACAAAGAAGAAACTCCATGTTGGGGTTTGCACACTTAGGCACTGCAAGGAACAAGCTGCAAACTGGGGTCACAGAGGAGCAAAATGCTATGGTTCTTGCTACATTTTTTTTTTTAAACGTTTTATTTATTTTTGAGACAGAGAGAGACAGAGCATGAACGGGGGAGGGGCAGAGAGAGAGGGAGACACAGAATCGGAAACAGGCTCCAGGCTCTGAGCCATCAGCCCAGAGCCCGACGCGGGGCTCGAACTCACGGACCGCGAGACCGTGACCTGAGCTGAAGTCGGACGCTTAACCGACTGAGCCACCCAGGCGCCCCAGCTACATTTTTTTTTTTAAGATTTTGTTTTTTTATGTAATCTCTACCCCCAGGGTGGGACTGGAACCCACAACCCCGAGATCAAGAGTTGCATGCTTTACCAACTGAGCCAGCCAGGTGCCCCTGATTCCTCCTCCTTTTTGACCCCATAACTCTCTTGAAATGTACTGCTCCAGGAAAAAAATCAAAAAATAACTAAGAAATGATTTGTACACATCATCGTTCCTGCTGTAATGAAGGCAAGCTCTGAGCAAACTAGAAGCTACAGGAGGGATGACACAGATGCTATATGTGGGCACCGTCTGAGAGCCTGCAAAAATGCACCCCCACACCAGGGAAAGGGAAACACTGGGTCAAGACATGAGGGGGTGCATGCAGGGCTGACCGTGTGAGAAAAGGTCTGAGCGAGGCATGGAGGCTAAGAAACAAATGGGTCTTTTCCCTATTTTTCTGACAAAACAGCTTAAGCCCCAGACATCTTACATAAAGGGCTTTCACATGGCTGTGGGAGGGGGGACCTCTTTCAGATAAATCTCTAGAGGTGGCAGGAGAGGATCTCAGGACAGAGTGAGTAGTGAGAGCTCCCATCCCGGCTCCAAGAATGGTACTTCCCCCCTAAGAATCCCTAGATGAGGTAGGGCAGCAAGCAATGGGCCTGTATACCTAAGTCCCTGCCCCAGAGCCGGCCCCCAGGGTTCAGACTCCTGGAGCTTTGTGGCCCAAAGTAGAGATACGGTCCTCCAGACATGAGTCTATGTCCGGCCTACCAGTGAGCCACCACTAACCCAGAGGAGCCAGGAGAGCAAGAAGGGACCGCTCACAACCAAACCGCTACCTCTCAAGCCCAGGACACACTGGCACCTTCATGGGCACTTCCCTGGCACTGCTGCCTCCAGTCTACACTCCAACTCTGGGAAGAGGACTCGCCACCCCCATTGTGCAAATGAGAAAACTAAGGCTGAGAGATACTTTTGGCAGATGGGCTGCCTTTGGTCTAAGCATAACTAGCGAGTACATCATAAAGCAATGCCAACCACCACGGCCTGAAGAACTGCCAAGGTGGGCAAGGCAGCTGATGCCTGGGAGGATGACAGAGGTCCCACCTGGATATTCACAGGGGGTGTCTCTGGTAAAGTGATATTTGAATTAGGCCCCAAATGAGGAATGAGAAGGTGGCAGCTACATGAGAGCTAGGGAAGAGAGTTCCAAGCTGAGGAAATAAGTGCAAAGGTCCTGAGGTGGGAAAGAACCTGACGGGTATAAAACAGGCCAGGACACTAAACCTATTTATGGAGATAGAGTATGGCGATGAGAAGGAGGGGCTGTCAGCAGAGGCCGACCACCCAGGCACTCAGGCTGTGGTGTGAGGTTTGGATTTTACTCCAAGAGCAATGGGAAGCCACTACAGGGTCTCATCAGGCAAGAAATGCGATCTGATTGATGCCTGGCTGCTATGTGGAACCTGGACTGGGGGTGAGGGCATGGGTTCAGGTGGGGGCCAAGGTCGAGGCAGAGAGAGGCTGGAAGCAGCCATTACCGCCTTCTGGGTGAGTGACGGCGACAGTGTGGGCTTTAGGGTGGCAACTGAGGTAGAGAAGTGGGAGATCTGGCATGTTTGGAAGGGAGCCCAAGTACCCTGTCCTCATCTGGTGGCCAACTCTGCACCTTCAGAAAGTTGCCGGGCAGATCCTTCTCCACAGTCCACCGCCCATGTCAGGGCCGGCCCCACCCAAGATGCCCCAGCAGGGCCTTCTGAGACAGCACTCCTCTGACCAGGGCCTGGTTCCAGTCTGTTCATCTGTCTCTTCTACTCAGCGAGGCATTCCCAGAGACAGAAAGGCTGGCTGTGACCTATGTGGTGCCCAGCCTGGTGCCAGACTCCTCCTAACAGGCTTCACTCCAATTAGGGCTGGTGATCAACCATCACTAACCCTCCCCAGCAAGGCCCACTGGCTCCCTCTCTCTGAGGCTATAGAGGGCTGGCTGAGTGTATCTCTGCAGAGCTTCACTGGACATAGTGGCCATGGGTCAGCAGCACTTCCTTCCCCTGCTCAAGTCTTGCTCAAACCTGCACCTCCTAATCCCCCCAGGGCTCATTAGCACAGCTTTCATCTAACCCCAGACCCTGGAGTCCAGAAATGTGAGCTCCATGGTCAGGAGTCCAAGCAAGAGTCCACTGCCTCCACTGGGCTCCCCAACATTGGAACGGATGCCTGACCCCTGGCTTGGGGCATGCACAGACACCAGGATGGCCATGGAGGTCAGGCACAGGGGAACAGCCCCGAGTCCCTGCAAGAGCCAAAAGGCTCAGCTGTTTTTTTGTTTTTTCAATTGACATCCAATTTGTATATCATAAAATTCAGCGTTTTAAAGTATACAGTTCAGTGGCTTTTAGCATATTCACAAGGTTGTATAACTTGCACCACTATCTAATTCCAGAACACATTCATTACCTCAAAGAGAAACGCTATAGCCATTAGCAGCCACTCCCCATTCCCCCCTTTCCTCAGTCCCTAGCAACCACTCATCTATGTTCCATCTCTATAGATTTGCCTATTCTGGACACTTCATCTAAATGGCAAAAGGCTCAGCAATCTTCCAGGCCCAAGACTCCAAGTGGAGCCATGGAAGGGGCCACAAGAACAACGGGGCTTCCTATCCTTTTTGAGAAGAGGATTTGCACCAGACTGGCAGTCACGCACATCCAAGAATCTGAGTTTCCCTAGGGAGCGAAGCCTTACTCATCCCAGAATTCCCTTAAAGCCAGGCCCAGAGTTGGCCCTCCCACTTCCCCCTCCCAATCTCAGAGCAGAACAAAGCCAACAAAACAAAAACAAGCCGTGGCTACTGGTCTAGGCCAGGAACTGTCTACAAGCCTACATTAGAAGCCTGCCAAACATCAGCCATGAAATAAACTTTGACCAATTCTCCTTTCCCAAAAGGAGAATTCACAAGAATTCACAAGAAGCCATGTATTAAAAAGAAGCACCCTTTTAGGTAAAAGATCCCCCTCTCCCCACTGGCAGTTGGCTGTGAAGTGGTCATTTGGTCCATCGCTCCTGGCAAGGTTTGAGTCTGCATGCTTTGAGGCATCCCACATGGTAGCTACTCACTCATGCGCAGAGGACGACCCCAGCATGGGCTCTCCCCACTGTCTGGGGAGGTTAAGTAACTGGCCTTAAAAGCTCTTCGGCACAACTGGTGACCACTTGGATTCCCTCAGAGCGGGCAAAGCGGGGAGGGGGCCTAGTTCTAAGGCTCAAGGGCAGGGGCTGGGCAGCATGTCATCTGTCCCATGGGCTCAGGAAAGCAGAGCTTGGGAAGCAACCTCCCAAGGCAGTTCTTCCTCAGGGCCCCTACAATGGACTCCTGCCCCACTGTAAGGGTATCTTTTCTGATAAATGTGTTCCCAAAACACGGAGTCAATCAATTTTGCTTTTAAAACCAGCCCTAATTTAAATGTCCAACAACTTTTTGGGTAACACCAACAATTACTTCTATTTGCTATTCATTTTTAACTATCAGGTTTGCTTAAAAGAGGCTCCTCCCTTGTATTCATGTACATCTTCCTCACCCAGTGTGACCCCAACTTAGGCCCATGCCTCTGTCCTTGTTCCCAGCCCCATGGAACAGCTGATAGCAGCACATAGAAAGTCAACTCCAGACCTTGTCTTCCTCCTCCCGTGTTCCCGGAAGCCAGGCAGTGGGAGGCTGAGCTGGGTGGGGAGGAGGACAAGGGGACTTACCTCTACAGGAGAGGGTATAACACACAGAAAAGCATCTGCTATAGCTTGAGAAAGATGCCGAGGTTGAAAAAACAAATGACCCAGGCTAGGGGAAGAGTGATGTGCCTGCTTCAGCACCCCCCTCTCCCCGCTCCCCCCAAGAATCCTGACTGCTGGAGTTGGCCATCCGTCCGCCTACACTCTGACCAGTGTGAGCTAAAGGAGACCAAATGGTCCCATCACCACACCCTTACAGAGAAGGGGGCCCTCCCACTCTGGGCTCTCTCGCACTCACGCAGGCCATGAAAGGATCACAGAAATCCAACCGCCTTCCTGAAGCACTGTGAAATCACAAGAGGCTGGAGGGCAGCCTGCCCTCCTAGGACTGTTCTTGGTCTTAGGTCTTTTGTCTAGTCATGGTTGTCACAGTGACCACAGCGCCCTGTCCAAGCAATTCACCTGCCGGTGGTTTGGCAGTGCTGTGTTATGTCAAGTTGGCCCCAAAACCTAAGAGTTTACCCGTTGTAGGAGACCCAAAAAGAATCTATGTTAAGCATCTGCTGGTGCAGGGTGGAGGTCTCTAGGAAGAGGTGTTGCCTGAGATGGTGAGGTCAAAGGGCAACCGCCTCCCTCACAGACGTGAAGGAAGCAAACACCTCAGAGACCGGAGCCACCCTAGAGCAGAGAGACCATTCAACCATCACGCTCCTTCTGGATTTGAGAAAATGGGGAGTCCAAGGGCCAAGGAGCTCATTTCTAGAGTCAACAGTTTACCAGGTTTTCCATTCTGGGTTTCTGGGGAGAAGAATCTGTCTTCTCACCTCCCACCGGCTTCGGCATCAAAACAGCTTTCAGAACCAACTCTCCTCACTTCTGATCTGAAATGGCCCAGCAGTCACCCTCCTCCCTCAGGGTGACCCCCACTAGCCATATGAGCCTCCTACCTGCCGGCCCCTCCTGCACGAGGCCTCCACTTGCAGCCCCAAGCCCCCAAACATTTAGTGTACTGTAGGACCTCTAATCTCACCCCTGATTTAGGCCAGCTGAGGACAGTCTGAAACACTAATCTCAATTTTTTTTTTTTTTTAAGTGCAGCTGTACTGCTCCAATGCACTCAGAATAGGCTCTTCTACCTTTCAGGTCATCTGTACCAATGAGGCAGAAAAGCATGGTTTGTAACGATCATGGAATCTTTCAAAGCGCTTAAATATACTTAATTAGCAAAATCATTCAACAGGTCCCTTACCCACACCACTGATTTGAAACACCTCTGCAGGCCCTTCCTGGTGCATAGGAAAGCAAACCAGCCTCATAAAAACCTACTTTCTACACATTGCATTTGTGGTCTTTCTCTGGCAAGGGTGCATTCATGGCAAGAAGGACAGAGCGAGTCGAGTCTGTTTCTCCTGCACAGCCAGGAGCTCTAAAGCACACCAGCATTTCTGCCCATTCCTCCAAACACCCAGGTTTGGGGCTCAGGCTCCGGGAAAAGGCCAACTGCAAAGCTCACAGTTCAGACCACACCAGAACACCAGCACCTCAGGAGGGGAGGGAATGGTGTCAGCTCAAAAATTCTCGGAAAAGACTCTACCCTGGCATTACCTAGCATCAGGACAGGGCCTGCACCTGCTTGTGAGCAAGCTGGGAGGACAAAGGCCAACAGCTGGAGGGAAGGGGGTGCCTAGGGCGGTCTCTCCTTCCTTCAGCAAAGTTCTCCTGCTTCCCATCCCACTGGGTGTATATGGGAAAAGACACCAGAAAAGAGTTCTCACTTATCTATTTTGTTCTAGGCACAAGACACTTATTGCCCATGCCTCACCTACCTGGTCAAGGAGGTAGCAGGCACAAGGCCTGCGGGATGCCGGGGCCACTTACCAGTGGGGGCTGCGGCTGGGGGTGCTGCCCTGCTCCCGAAGGGGGTGGGTAGTGCATAAGCAGATTGAAGGCCGAGTAGACGGTGTCTTTGTACATGCCGCTGGCGCACTCCGGGGCCTTCAGGCCTGGAAAAACCACAGCTGGGTCAGACGCGCCCGCCCGGGCTGTCAGGGCCGGAGGGGTCTGCTCTCCAGAGTAAGAATTGCCGAGGGGTCCCGTTCAAGTGGGACTTGAGAAAAAAAGCGCCGGGAGTGCCTCGGTACCGAGTTCCGACTAAGGACCCCCGCGTCCAGGCCTCCCCTGGGCGGCCCCTACTTGACCCCCAGCCCGCCCGCCGGCCAAGGAACCTGGGCCAACGCTTTCTCCTCAAGACTGGGGATTAGTCAGTCACCTGGGCAGGAGGGGAGGCGGAGATGGCGGGGGTCTGTTTACTCCTATAAAGGTCAGGGCACCGGAAGTGACTCGAGCCCGGCGGCGCCCGGGAAACCCGCCCCCACCCCACCCCCCGGTTTTGCCGCCTCCTTTAGTTGCCGTGCGGGGTGCACCCCCCCGCCACCCCCGTCCTCCGTGCCACCCCCTTTCCCACCAGGACCTTAGCGGCTGGAGGAGAACCGGGCGGTAACTCACCGTCTTCCAGAGACTCTGGAAGTTTGTCGGGGAAAAGTCTCTGCGAAGCGTGTTCCCGCCCTAGAGCCTGCGGGGAGATCCAGAGGGGGCGTGAGGGGCGCGGGGCTCGCGGCCCGGGGCAGGAGGGGTCTGAGGGATGGGTACCCCAGGGGACCGGGAGGGCGGGGCGGGGCCAGCCGGGCACGGAGGGCGGCGGGCGAGCGAGAGGCGCAGGGCGAAGGCCGGCGCTCACCTCGGCCCCGACCTCCGCCTCGCCGCGGGCCCCGGCACCGGCCCCAGGGACCCCCGCGCCGCCCGCCGCGCCCTCGGACTCATTGACCAGCGACGACTTGAGCTCGGCCAGGTCGCGCTCGGGGCCCGCGGCGCTGTCGCGGCTCTTGTCGTCCTGCTCCTCGCCCTCGTCCTGGAAGGCCAGCAGCTCGTCCGGCGCGCCGAGGTCGTCGCCCCCGCCCGCGCCGCCCCCGCCCGAGTCCAGCTGCGGCATGGTGCGCTCCGCCCGCGGGGGCGCGGCGCGCGGGAGTGCGGGGCGCGGAGCCGGCCCGGCAGGCGGCGAGCCCGGGGTCCGGACCTCCGAGCCCGAAGCGCGGCGGGCGGAGCGCGGGCTGACTCCGCCTGGGCGGGCTGCGGGCGCGGGGCGCGGGCGCCAGGCTGAGCGGCTCCGGGAGCTGGCGGGTCCGAACATCAAAGGCGCCGCCGGCTCAGTGCGGGGGGCGGGGCGGGGACGCCGGGGGCGGGGCGGGGCGGGGGCGTGGCCAACCGCCCCGCCCCTCCTCTCCTCGGAGAGGCCGGGACGCGACCCGCGCGCGCAATCTTAAAGGGCTAGCTCTCGCGGGCGTAGCTGTGAAGCGTCCGACGGGCTTCACCCTTCTGAAACGCGGGGACCCTGAACGAGACTCTTGACCCTGCTTTCTCACCTACAATATGGGATTCCCCGCTCTGCGCCCAGGTTTCTCCACCTAGGCCGTGGGGGTGACCTGGAACGCAAGCCAAGGTGTGGATTGCGTCGGCCAGTACGTCAAAGGCTTGAAAATGGGGACTTCTAGAGGTTGAAGCCTGTTCGAAGCTGTTCTCCAACACCGGCTGGCAGGGTTAAAGTTCCTCAAAGTCCCATTCTCTGCCCTATTCTGCAACCCTAAACCAATCTGGGACTTCCTTCCAGGCTGCCCACATACAGTGCGAACACAAGCATTATGCCCCTCACACATTTACTGAGCGCCTGTTGCATGCGGTGCTAATGCATTACACCCTGTGAAGTGCTTCTCAGCCCTGTGGCATCTCTGAGGCGTGGAAGAGCCAAAAGGACGAGGAGGAAGGATCCCCCAAACCCAGTGCCGATCTTTCAGCCCCCCACTCCTCCCTCCCTCCAAACTAAGTTCCACGCCTAGAATCTGCAGCACAGGGATGCGAGGCATTGGGCAGCCACGTGGGCCGCGGGATTCCGACGAGGGGTGGGTCGTCCGAAGCAACTCAACACGGGAAGTCGCATTCCCATGGGGCCAATTGACCCTGAGCCTGACGCAGGCGAACTCTCGCAAGATCCAAGCAGCAGGCTCTATTAGAGACAGAGGAGCGCGGGAACGTGTGCTGGCTTCCATCGCATCTACAAGGCACCCGGGGTCATGTCCACTCGGGCCTCCACAGGACGCTTGGCCTTGGCTCGGCCACTGTATCTGGTTAAAACATAGATCCTTTAGGATCGTTGTGCAGTGAACCGCAGCCCCCAGCAGGTTTCTGAGTTGGATTCAGTGTAGACTTTCCCACCTCTCCCGAGGGCACAGGGGCAGAGAGTATTAGGGAGGGAGGGTGTCTTGGACGCCTCTCCCGCTCAGAGCCCCACAGGACCCCTGGCAGCAGCGCAAAGCGGGGCCGGAAGAGGGCCGCCCCGCCCCTCCCGGTCCAGGCCCAGCCTGGCTGGCTGCGGATCAAAGAGCCAGGGCCGTCCTTCTCGGCGTTCAGATTCTATCTGCGCCCGCTCAGCGGGGCGGCTCGGCCTCCTACCTCACGACTGGAGTGCCCACTTTTCCTCCCTTCCGGGAGTTGGGGGCTGGGGGTTACTAGTGGTCAGTTTGGCGACGGAGATGTGGAGAAGGTCCTGCCCATTATGTTCCCCCAGTCTCCGTTTCTGGATGTGAGCTTGCTACTGTCTCACGTTATCCCCATTGGGCGGTGGGGGTTGGGGGGAGGCTCCAGCAAGTCTTAGCCCAGTAGGGAGGGGAAAGGGTACAGGAGGAGGGGCCCATGCCCCCCCCCCCACTTCAGCTTCTGAGGTTATAGGATCTGGCTTGGATGAGCCTCCTTTGGGAAAGCTGTATGGGAAGATGAATCTGCCCAACTCAAAGGCTTTGGGGGTCCTCTTGCGTTTGAGAGTGATCCCAGCTTAGCAGGAGCCTCCTCCAGGACAAAAAGGTCCCCAGACCCATGAGTGAACATAGAACAGTGGGGGTTGTTATGTCCAGTCCATGGAGAAAGGAGAGAAGTCAGGGCAACAGTGAGGTGGTTTGTTTTTCTCAATAAGGCTGAATTTTTTCAGCTTAAAGTATTAACCTTTAATCAGAGATTATGGATTTTCTGCTTTCTTGGTGTAAAAAACAGCTTTTCTTTGCTAAAATAATGGTGAAAATTGATTTTTTAAAATGTTCTTATTTGGCAAAAGAAATACTTGGCCGTTCTATTCGCTCCCCCACCCCAGATCTCTTTGGACATTTTATAGAGCTGTGAAATCCCAAAGTCTGGGAACCACTGCTGTACAAGGTCATGGCTTTAACCTCTTGCCCTGCGGTGTGGAACCAGGGGAGGAGGCAAGTGAGAATAGGGGAGAATAGGGAAGAATAGGGAAGTGAGGAGGAGAAGTAAGGCAGGGACAAACCAGCTGAGTATCAGACATCTACAGCTACACTGAAATTAGCTTGAATGCCTTCTAGGGAGAATCGACTGTGTGTGTACCTAATCCGGACTCAAGCTGTGGAGAGGAGAGAGACAGTGGAGGGGGTCCTGTTCTCCAGGGGTCACTGCTTGAGAAGCTGAGAAGTTATGAGAGCCAAGATTGTTGGTGATTCATCTACACAGACCATGGGCAGAAGGAGCTCAGATATGGTGAAATCAATGTGGCTGGGGTGGTGAGGTGGGCTTCCTGGAGGAGGCAGACTTCATCTGGACCTGGAAAGCTCTCTAGGGCTCAGAGTGGTAGAGAGTTAAAGGAGTTCATGCTTGTCCACAAAGGGCAGAAGGCAGGTGTGGCCCTCAGCAGCCCCTTGTCTGGTTGGCACTGATTGCATCATCATCGTCAGTATTATCATCTTCTCAATGACTTCATCTTACTGAGTGCTGTGTGTCAGGCATCATGTCAAGAGCTTCACACACATTATCTCATTTAATCATCATACAAATCCTATGACATAGGAGCTATTATCCTCATTCATGAACAAGGAAAGCAAAGCTCAGACAGGTTGAATAAGCCACCTAGGATCTCAGAGCTTGGAAGTGAGAGTATCAGAATTCCAAACCTTGACAGTGGCGGGATCCTGAGCCCACACTCTAACTACCACACTCTAGTGTTCCGTCATGACCTCTAAAGTCCCGGGGGGGGGGGTGCGGTTCTTATCTGCTCTGTGATTTCTGCAAATGCTGATGAATGAGCTGCTACTAATAGAGTCCTGGCTTTCTGGGTGGCTTATGGTGCGTGAGGATTGGGGAATCTCCCTGCTTGGTCCATATAAGATGGCTCAAGCCCTTTGCTAGGCAGGAGGGCCCAGAGCATCTCCCTTGAATCACACTTCAGTCTGTACCATCTCTCCTCTGGGCCCACACACAGTGACTATGGGCTTCTTCCACAGAATGGTGGGTGAGCTCTGCTGTGGCTGCCCCTCTGGGGGTGACCAGGGAGTTTCCGGATGAGGGCCAGAGTCTTCTGCAGGGAGGACCCAGACTCTTCTGGACTCATGATGTTCAGGTCAGAGCTGAAGATAGCATGAGTCTTCATCTTCATGCAAACAAACCAGGTGGACGTGTGCTCTCCTCAGAGGCTGGAGATAGGACAAAGTCAGAGCTCACAAGGGTTGAGGGTCTGAGTACAAGAGCACCAGCTTGGATTTAGGCAGGCCTATCTGAGTTTCCCTGCCCTACTCTTTACCAGCTGGGGGATTCCAGACAAATCACTGACCTTCTCTGGGCCTCAGCTTCCTCCTGGGTAAAATGAGTATCACATCCAAGGCTGCCGCGCACTGAGTGAGATTGAGATGATTTCCGGACCCTGGAAAAGAGCTGAGTACAAGGCCGGGCACATTCCATGCGCTCTAATAAATGGGTGCTCTTGAGCTAGACAGTTTTCGGAAGTTGTTAGGCTAATTGGCTCTTCGTGTAACGTCATGTAAGACATCTAAGTGTTCTCATGGCCCGGGCCCACCTCATCACAGCTAAGGCTAAAAATGTACTTTTCCTTTCCTTTTCTTTTAAGTTCCTTAACATGAAAGGCCTGTGTGAACTCTATGACCTTTTCTAACGGGGAGACCCTTGAAATGTGGTGTTTCCAGAAAACAACTCAAAGGAGCCCCAGATGGGTTTGGTCAATTACAACGGGGAGAGGTTCGGAGCAGCGTGTCTTCCTGCCTGCCAGCCCTCCTGGCATCCTGCTGGGGCTTACTGAGTGCAGCCTGGAGGCCTGGCTGCTGGCTCTGGGCAGGAACACTTTCCGTGCAAGCCTCCTCTCTCAGGGCAAAGCCTGGCCACACGTCCTAGAGGCAGACTGTGGTTTGTTACTAGAAACACAGTTTGCTCTCTGGAAACTGTGTAGTTTCACTGTATGTTTGTGTTTGTGTGTGTGTGTGTGTGTGTGTGTGTGTGTTCTCAGGTAGGTGGCTGTGGCCTGCAGAATGGCAAAAACACACAATTCTGTGGTGCGACTGCTCTGGATCAGGTACTAGGCAGCTGCCTTTAAAATGAAGCAAGGGGGTATCTTGCTGGCTCAGTTGGTAGAGCCTGCAACTTTGGATCTCAGGGTTGTAAGTGGGAGCCCCACGTTGGGTGCAGAGGTTATGTAAAAATAAAATCTTAAAAAAAAAGAGAGAGAGAAAGAAAAAGAAAAGAAAATTAAGCAAGGGGGCACCCGGCTGCCTTAGTTGGTAGAGCATGCGACTCTTAATCTTGGGATCTTGAGTTCAAGCCCCACGTTGGGTAGAGAGGTTACTTAAATAAATAAATTTTTAAAAATAAAATAAAAATCATTTTTAAAAATAAAATAAAATGAAGCAAGAAGGGTTTGGGGTCATTTCTTCCTTCTTTATAACCTTCCCTGGGTTCTCCCCCCACCCCAATCCCTAGACTTTATGCAATAACTGAGAATTGCTCTTAAAATAAAAATTTAATGAAAAAAATTTAATGATAAACCTGGATATTAGCTAATCCTGATGACACCCCAGGGAAGTTTGGTGAAATTGGCTTGAGGGGTGGTGGTGCGATTACAGAGAGCTGCCCCTCAGCTTTAGAGGGCTTGTTACGGCACTTTCCTGCAGGCCAATGTCCCACAGTGTGCCAGCCACTGTTCCCAGTGAGTGGCGATGGTATTCGCTCACCAGGAGGAATAAATCATCCTGGGTTTCCACAGGAAAGGGTCTGGACTCAGAGGCGCCAATGTGTCAGCAGCAAAGGCAAGCCAGGAGTGGCTGTCATATGCCAGGCTCTGTGCCATCAGAGTGAATGGGTCTTCAAAGAGCTTGGTAGTGGGAGGTCTGTGTCCTGGTCACTGTACCACCCCCTGACCTGCTGGGTGAACTCTGGTAAGTCCTCTGCCTTCTCTGGGCTCAGTGCCCCTTACCTAGTTTCAGGGATGCAGTGAGGAGCCCACAACAATGAGAGCAGAGGCAAGAAAAGCAGTCTCACAAAGGCAGCAGGAAGTGGGGGACACTGAGGCCCAGTGTCCATGTGGGAGTTGCCTGCAGTTTCACAGAGGAATGTATCCATATTAACTTGTGTTTGGATTGTAGGAACAGCCCTAGCCACACTGACATAGGAATGTCTTACTAGGAAAATACCATTAGATATCTAGTTTTGAGACAGGGTTGTAAGGGCTTTGTTGCTTATTCCCAGGGCCTGTTACAGAGCTGACAAATTGCAGTGCTTAGAAACTTTTGGACTAGATGGATGGATGGATGGATAGATGGTTGAATCATTCACAGCAATGATCACTTAAAATCCAGAGAGGAGGTACTAGGCTGAGTACCTGCTTTCAAGGAATTCTTGTGGGAGACATCAAGCCAGATAGAGTTTCTAGGAGCCAGGGGCTCAGAATTATGGCTATTGTGTATATGTCTTGCCACATACCTGGCAGTCAGGGAGGGCTTCCTGGAGGAGGAAGGTCAAGCTAGGAGGCAAGTAGAATTAAAGAGAACAGGGCTAGGGTACCTGGCTGGTTCAGTTGGTGGAGCCTGTGACTCTTGATCTGGGGGTTGTAAATTCAGGCCCCATATTGGGTGTAGAGCCTACTTAAAAAAAAAAAAAAAGAGGACATAGCCTTGATAAAAAGCAAGGCGGTAGCATATGCTGGGTTATGATGGACTTTGACCCCATAGGGTCTCTGGAGCTTAGGTGAGCCAGGATTCTGGGGGAGAGTTTGGCCATCTATTGGCGCCTTACCCAGAATGTCACATCTTCATGTCCCAGGTCTCATAGTCTCCCCACCCCTACCACTTGGGACAATTCCTCCCAAGTAGCCCCTCACCAGACACTAGCTCTCCTTGGTTGTCCTCTCTCATAGAACACACTCCTGGGAGCATAATCTGCCATCTTCCACTTGGAGAGTACCCCCTTTTATTCCTAGCAGCTGGGGTGTTGCTAGAAAGACCGACGGGACACGGTGGGCATGGAGGACTTGAGGAGAGCCTACGCCAGATCCTCAGTCACTGCCAGTCCCAATGTGCACAGCCAATAAAGACCCTGAGAGGCCATGCACCAGCAATGTCCTGTCTAGCCTCCTTTAGCCAAGTGTCTCCCAAACTGATTTAACCATAAAACTATTTTTTGATGTATAACTCTCCCAAGAACTTAATTCCTCTGGAAGTCTTTTTAAAAATGTATATATTTTAAGTTTTTAAATTTATTTTGAGAGTGGGGGGAGGGGCAGAGAGAGAGAGAGAGAATAGAGAGAATCCCAAGTAGGCTCCATGCTGTCAGCACAGAGCCCAATGTGGGGCTCAATTCCATGAACAGTGAGACCATGACCTGAGCCGAGATCAAGAGTGGGATGCTTAACCAACTGAGCCACCCATGTGCCCCCCTCCTCTGGAAGTCTTTTGGGGAATGCTGGTATCCCTGGTTTCAGAAGGCAGGGAAGAGCACTCCCTATCCAAAACAGACTCCAACTTATGTCCCTGATATGGAAGAAATTAGCCGTAGTGGAGTCCTACACTGGTCATCACACTCTAACCGGGCTTCACTCCTGCCCTACTGGGTTCATTCTCAGCTTCTTGGGATTATGAACCCTTCATCTGTGTCCTTGCTGACGGCTCACATGGACCAAGCATACAGTGGTGCTTTATAAATGCTTGCTGCCCATGAGGTGGAGCTGTTGTGGAAAGGTCCAACCCAACTTGGTTCCTCAAGCTGGGGGGGCGGGGCGGTGGGGGAGGGGAGGCGGCTGGCAGGGGGAGGTGGCTATTCCTATTGGTTTGTTCTTTGGGAATTCCAAAGGGGCTGGATGCTTCATTTTTTCAGGGCTCGTTTCTGGTCTCTCCCTCATTTGGGAAACTTTCCCACCTGCTCCTGTCCACAGGGATCTCTATCCCTTCCAGAGTCCCATCGTCTTTAGAATTGGAGTCTTTCAACTTCTCATGAGTTTTTCTGTCTCTGTTTCCTGGGAGTGAGTCTCCTGTTTTTCCACTGCTATCTGTCTTTGTCGTCTGGTAGTCAAGAGCTGGACTTGAGGCTCACAGCCTGTGTGTAAGCTTGGGATCCTCCACCTTCTCATTGTGGTTGGGAACTTGAGCCAGTCACCTCCCTCTTAGAGCCCTTGTTTGCTCATCTGTTCAGTGGGGGCAATAATAATACTTGAGTCAAAGTGCCGGGAAGATGGGATGAGTTCTTGCTTGCAGAGTACTCAGCACAGGATCTAGTGAGGAGTAGGTACTTGCTAAGTGGTGTCCAATGTCATTTATTATTATTGCTCCCACCCAGAAGTGCTGTGCTCAGGACCAGACCCTTAGAAGGGGCTGTCCCTCAACCCTACAGTCTTGCTATGTGTGAGAAAGTGGGGACCAGGGTGGGGGAAGGCACCAGGAACCCTGCCTTCTGAGGCCAGCCTGAAGCTGCCTAGTGTTCAGCTCCAGAGGAGGCTCCTCCTACCAAAAGATGGCCATCTCCAGATGTCTACAGGCTGGAGGGAGCCGGCTGGCCTGCGCGGCCTGAGGGCAGAGACAGGAGTAATGGGAGGAAATTACATGGAGAGATTTCATCTCAGCTTGAGGAAACACGTCTACCAGTCACAGCTGGCCAACCGTGGCCTGCCCAGGCTGCCAACAGAGGCAGTGAGCTCCCCGTCACCAGAGGTGTGTGAGCAGAGGCTGGGAGTTCCCAAGGGAGAGAAGCTGCTGAGGAGGGTTTCTACCCTTGAGGCTCCTCCGAGGCTGTGGTCAGTCCCTTATACTTCCATGCAGCTTTGCTCCTCACTTGGCTCTGTGGAGCCCACAGCAGGCATCCAAGCTATGGCAGCCTCTGAGGTGAATGTGAGAGCAGAGCTTGGACATCTCCGGCTCCAAACTGGGGCTGGAAGCTGGAGGCTGGAGGCTGCAGGGGAGTGTTGTTGTAGGGGGCTGATCTCAAGGGAGGGTAATAACAACATCACCTTTTGCGGGAGGCAACTTAATGCTAGTGGCTGACAGCACGGAGCCTGAGCCCAATCTGAGCCCAGGCTCCCCCTAGGCCTACTGAGGTCTAGGAGGACAGAGATTGGTGATGAGGAGGGGGCTTGTTCTTAAATAAGTTTTCCCTCACTTGCTTCAACTTCTAAAACCATGGGCTAGAAGGAGAAAGATGGGAAGAAGCAGAGGAGAGGAGAGCCTGGGTTTCAGTTTCCGCTCTGCCACTAGCTAGCTCTGTGATTTTGGGCAAGTCACTTAACCTCTCTGTGCTTCAGTTTTCGTGTGTGTGCCTGTGAGCACACTTCAGTTTTCTTATCTGTAAGATGGAATGATAATAACACCTATCTCACTAGGTTCTTGTAAAGATTAAGAGAGTTATTGTTTGTAAAGTACTTGAAATAGTTTGTGGTCCATATTAAGTACCATATAAATATTTGTTAAACAGGTAAAAATTAATTGAGCAACTCATGTATGCCTAGCCTAGTTATATGCACGGAGATTTACAGCAATCGTCTTGTTTAGCCTTTACAAAATGCTAATGAAGTTGAAAATACTATTATTAGGGAAAGTAAATCTGAGTAGGTCAAGTTCTTCGCCCAAGGTCACATAGCTAGTGAGAAGCAAAGCTAAGATTTAAAGTCAGGATGGTCTGACTCCTGGACCTGGGCTCTCAACCACTCACTCAGCTCAACTGCACCAAGGGTTTGTAGCCATTCTAAGGTAGGTTTAATGACCTCCGGAGCAGGTCAACATATCGGCTGGCAGGAGGTGGTCAGAGAAGCCCCCTGCCCCTTCTTAGGCGGGAAGTCCCCTCTCCCTGCTGCTGCCCAGGAGAGATTTCTCAGACTAATTTGTGGCAACATTGCTGGGTGACTCTAATTACAAATTGCAACCCTGCTTCCTCCAGCTGAGTAATCTCCATCTTGGAGTTCTGGAAGCCGCTGGAGCTCCAGACTGGTGGTGTTTGCTTTGGCGATGACCTTGCTGAGGGGAGATGGACCACCCCAGACAGCCTTCAGACACAGGGACAGGAGCTGGGAGGCCTGGGTTCCCTATACAATCTCTCTGGGTGTGGGTGAGGCTATGGTTCTAGGGTATCTTGCTCACTCCCATTCTCTCTGCTGTATTAGTAGGACCCCTCTGTCTTACTCAAGACCACATCCCGTGGGCTGAGCCAGGATCTGGCAGAAAGCAGATGTCCAATAAATATGCATTAGACCCAAGAATGTCTCCATACATTTGCATGGCACTCTACTGTTTACAGAACTCTTTCCTATCTGTTATCTCATCTGATCCTCACAACAGCCCTGAGAGGTAGGTCTTTTAACCCCATTTTACAGATGAGGAAACTGCGGCTCCCAGAGAGGAAGTGACTCGCCCAAGGTCGCATAGCTCAAACCCTTGTCTCGGTCTCGGGGCTCCAAATTAACTTTAGCTCTGCAACGCACAGAGATGTCTTCCCCTTCCTTGTGTGAAGACAGTGACGGGACAGAAGGAACCCCAAGTTGGTGTTGGCTCCTTCAGAAGACTCTTCAGAAATGGGAAATGGCTACCAAGGGGACAGAGTCACAGCCTCCAGGGCTTCAGGAGGGGGAGGGCGCTGCTCAGGCAGCCCGGGGTCATTTTCTCATGTACCACAGTCTTCCCTAGCCTCTCCTGGGTGCCAGGACAGACAGGTCCATGCCCTCAGGCTTTCTATCAGGGAGGTGGGTCCAAGTCACTGTCCCAAAGGTGGAGCACCTGTCTCTCTGGAGACAGAGCACCAGAGAACCTTTCGGGATCCCCCTTCTCATGCTTCTGGCCGCTGGAGCTGTGCTAGGACCTGAGGGTGGCTCCCGAAGTCTGTCTCCATTCTGCAGGGGTGAAAGTGCCTCTCTTCACCTTTGGGTCACTGGTGGGCCTCTGCTGACTACTGTGGTTTTCCTTGTCAGCTTTGCTGTTTTTACTTTTTGTTTGATGCTCTATTATTACTGACATCTTTTAAAGGGTTTCCCCTTCTGGTCAAGCTTGGTCTTTGTTCTTACCATTTGAGAACTTCTCTCTTCTCCCTCTTTTCTTTCTCTTCTTAGCCCATGGTTTTGGAAGATGCTGAAGCAGGAGGTAGGTGGGGGGGGCTGGGTTATTTTATTTATTTATTTTTAAATATTTATTTTATTTTTTGAGAGACAGAGTGCAATGGTGTGCGGGGGGGAGAGAAAGAGAGAGAGACAGAGAGAGAGAGAGAGACAGAGAGAGAGAGAGAGAGAGAGAGAGAATTTTAAGCAGGCTCTAAGCTCAGCACAGAGCCCAGCACAGGGCTAGATCCCACAGCCCTAAGATCATGACCCGAGCCAAAATTGAGTTGGATGCTCAACCGACTGAGCCCCCCAGGTACCCCAGGGGGTGCTGGTTCCAAAGCAACTTACTCTTATAGCCCTCATCTCCTTGCCCCTGCTACCAGCAGACCTAACAGGCCCCCAGGATGGATCCTCCTCTTTGAACTGGGGACTCTTTTTCCTTTTCTGAGTGGGAGTTCTGGTGCCTCTAGCCCGCATTGTGCCCTGACCCATTCATTCTCTTTCCAACATTCTTCCCTCTCAGGGCTGCCCTCCCTGCTTGGAGAAGTTTCTGGCACAGCTGAGCCCCCTGACCAAACAAGTCACCTTGCTTCTTGGGGTCTATAGTGCCCTGGGAAAAAGGGCACATGACAAACTGGGGGATAAGAAAAGGCTTTCACGGGGCTCTTCTCATCCTGATTCAGAGTAGGACTAGGTCTGTGGCCAAAAACTCCCCTTCTGGAATTCACAGCCCCTCTGGTTTGAGTGGGGGTTTCTTCAGTTGCAGCAGGTTGGGCCACAGCAACAGACCTGATGCAATAGATTTCTAGGTATAGGCCAGGGGCTGAGACAGCTTTTCCCTCCTGACTGTGGGGCTAGTGCTTGGCAGTTGGTTTCTGGGAGTCCAGGCCTGCAGACCTGAGAACTACCAGTCTACGTTGGCCTTGGAGTCAAAGAAATGCTCCCCTGCCTCCTGCTAAGCCCTGTACCCAGGACCCCAAAGTGTGGTCCCAAAGCTTTTTGATCCTGCTCCTACACAATGGTAGGGGTGGGGCCTGGCTTGTCCCTGAACTACTCCGGCTAGGTTTGCTGGGGGAAAGCTCTTAAAACCCCTTTGGTTGCTGGGACTTGTACACGAGACAAAGCCACGGCATGCCTGCACCCCGGCATGGAAAATGCTGTCTTGGCCTTTCCTTTGCACCCGTAGAAAGTACCAAAAGTACCCTGGGCGCCAGCTCGCAATGCTAGTCAGGGAGCTGGGCTCTGATGCCTGCGCAGGCGAGGCTAGACCTGTCTTGTTCACTTCTGGGGCCAGAACTCCCAGAGAATGAACAGGCATCTGTGGGAAGTTAGAGATTATACCGTATGGACAAGGTGCCCCGGATGGCAGAGTCAAGGTCATGCAGCCCCTCAGAGGGGAGAAGAACAGCACAGCCCAGAGTGGTCAGGAGGGTCCCCCAAGGAGGGGCCAGAACTGCACAATGAAGAGGAAGTGAGTTGGGAGGCAGATAGTTGGGGGCCTTGTAGAGAAAGGTTGAGGGGTGAGCCTCCCCTGTCCCACCTTTCCCAGACCAGCCCTGAACACTGAGGAAGGCCGGCCTGCTAGAGCTCAGAGAAATGTGAGCCAGCACCCCCAAACGTGCAGACAGGGGAAACTGAGGCCTAGAGGGGCCAGGGATCTGCCTGGGTCTCACAGGCTGCTGGAGCTCCCCTTCCTCTGCTTCATAGCCCAAGAATTTAGGAGCCATCTGCCCTAAGCTCAGGAAATCTTCAAACATGCAGCAACACAAGACAAAAATTCAAAACCCATTTAGCATGTTAAGCATTAGTTACTTTTATTGGAAACAAAAACAAAAACAAACAAAAAACGCCCCAAAATACATAATGTTATTTAAAAATGCTGGTGGAAATTAAAACGTTAGGGGTAGGGTGGGGGCTTGGGACTCGCTCCATCACAAGCAGTTCACTTGCTCACTGCCTTGGCCCGCTGTTACCAGGTGGCTCCTTCCACAGCCTCTAGGGCTCTGGAACCCCGGGAGATCGTGATTCCGCTGGAGAGCACCCCCTGGTGGCTAGCTCTGAAGAGGCTGTGTCTGAACTGCAGGGCAGGAAAGTAAGGAGGCTGACAGTTGAACACCGGGCCCCTGCCTCCCCCACAGCTGTCACCACTGCACAGAGGATGGCACTGGATTGACTGGCAGAATTCATCTTCCTTATGAAGGAGCTGTGACAGGGTTCTCATCTGGGCTCTGGAGGAGGCCTGGTGACCAGATGTTCTGGTTCAAGTGAGTCGTCAAAGGGGGTCTTTATTTATTTTATTTAAAAAATGTTTTTAAGTTTATTTATTTATTTTGAGAGAGAGAGAGAAAGAGAACATCCCACGCAGGCTCCATGCCGTTGTCAGTGCAGAGCCCTACTCGGGGCTCGAACTCATGAACTGGGAGACCATGACCTGAGCTAAAATTAAGTCAGACGCTGAAGCAACTGATTCACCCAGGCTCCCCCCGAAGGGGGTCTTTTAGAACAGAGTTGCTCACACGGAGCATAGGGGGGTAACACCTCATGATTGAGCCCCGCCTTCAGTGTTGGTGACAGAGTCCTGGCACACAGCTGGTGAGGCTCCATAGTGACAGGCAGGGCGAGGTGTCATTGGGAGTGACGGGGTTCAGGAGCACTGACTGTACTCTGGCTCACCTTCTCAGGCTGTCAGGACAGTGACAAGGATAACGGTAGCCACAAAGGTAGCTCACGTTTGCTAGGTGCTTCCTGGGGCCAGCACCGGGGAGGCCTCACCACAGCTCCGTGAGGCAGGCCGTCTTTTTTTTGTTGTTAACGAAGAATCTCACAGGCAGAGAGAACAGATCCACATATCATCCCAACTGCACAACTGTCAAGATTTTGCCACATGTGTTTGGCTCATTTCTTTCTTTCTTTTAAATTAAGTATATTAAAGGGGCACCTGGGTGGCTGAGTCGGTTAAGCATCCAAGTTCAGCTCAGGTCATGATCTCGCAGTACCTGAGTTCAAGCTCCGCGTCGGGCTCTGTGCTGAAAGCTCAGAGCCTGGAGCCTGCTGTGGATTCTGTGTCTCCCTCTCTCTGCCTCTCCCCTGCTCACTCACACTGTCTCTCAAAAATGAATGAACATTAAAAAAAAATTTTTTTTAGTTAAATACATCAAAGCAAATCCCAGACATCATGTCATTTCACCCTTGTGTTCTTCAGTATATATTTCTAAAAATATGAACACTTTCTTACATAACCACAAAGCCATTATCACTTCCTCAAAAAGTGAATGATAATTCCATGGTGTTATTCTAATACGTGGCCCGTGATGTGGGCAGTCTTATTGCCCCCCTTTCACGGAGGAGGAAACAGAGACTCTGGGGGGACAAGTACCTTGGTCCAAGGTTACACAGCTTCATGGTGATGGGGATGAGATTTGAACCCAGGGAGCCTGACTTGGGAGCCCACCACTAACTCACTCTCTCTGGATCTTAGTTTCCCTCCCTGTGACGTGGGGAATAATAAGGGCTGCTTTGCTACTTCAAGGGATAATGCATGAGGAAACTATGTTGTTCTTGCTTCTAACGATAACAATGAAAATAATAATGAGAGGACACTATCAGAAAAATCACTAGTGGGGCACCTGGGTGGCTTAGTTGGTTGAGCGCCCAACTTTGGCTCGGGTCATGCTCTCACGGTTCGTGAGTTTGGGCCATGTGTCGGGCTCTGTGCTGACAGCTCAGAGCCTGGAAGCTGCTTCGGATTCTGTGTCTCCCTCTGTCTCTCCGCCCCTCCCCTGCTCCTACTCTGCCTCTCTCTCTCTCTCTCTCTCTCTCTCTCTCTCTCTCTCTCAAAAAGAAACATTACACATTTTTTTAATAAAAAAAAGAGATATGACATTTAAATCAAATGCTGCGTTCCCACTGATATGTCAGCTGTCTATCATCTCATTTAATCTTTACCGTTTCTTCATGACCAGCTTCCTTACAGGTGAGGGAACCAGGGACTCAGAGGGAGGAAGGGCCTCCCCAAAGTCAGGCCCCTGTCCGCTGACAGGAGCAGGGTTTGGGCCAGGCTGGTCTACTGGGGGTGGCAGAAAAGCCTCAGGTATGTCAGGAGCTGAAGGTGGCCTTTGCTAATGGCTTTGGAGCATCCTGCATTCATGAGCCATGAGATGACTGTGTGCAAGCAACAGAAATCCCCTGCAGAAGTGCAGTTTACTGCAAGGATAAGGGGTGGCTCACAGAATGGATTATAAGGAGGAAGCCAGGCTGGGAACATGATGGAGCAGCCCTGCCTGGGACTTCCAAGGCAGAACTGCTCAGGAGGGCCCATCTGGGCTCCCCCCCTGGGGACCCATCCACTTCCCACTATTTCTCTGTTTCCACGTATTTCCCAAGACCTTAGAACCCTGGGGGAGAACGTCGAGGAAGCCAGCCTGGATGGCATGGCCCCTGCCCAGTATAGCTGGGAGAATGTGGCACTTTCCTGGAGGGTTTGAGTGCTGGGCCATGCCAGGGTTTTTTAAAGGAGTGAAATGGGGAGGAAACTTGAGGGGATTCCCCTGAGAAGACTCAGGCGGCTCTGGTTTTCACACGTCATTTTGCTTCTGGTCCTAGGGAGTGTGAGTCACATGTGAAAGTCTCTTGTTTTGCGAGGCCTATGTCTGCTGCTGCCACCACCTTCACAGCAGCTGCCACCTCAAGGCAGGAGGCCCAGAGAATGGGCAGGACTCCCTGTCTGCCAGCCAGTGCTGCAGCTATGGGAGGAAGGCATTAGGGACGATAATTTTTGGGCCCAGTGCTGAGGGGGATTTTCCATCCTATGCATTACATGAAAGCAGAATGCAAATGACATAGCAATGAGCCTATGCCCTAGAAGCCCTTCTGCTGGGTCAGATGTGAAGGGGATGTGAGTCTGGTTAGCCTGTGCCTTCCAGAAAACGCTCCGTCCACTTGCCTGCAGGGAGAGCCACAGCCTCTGGCCTATCCACGGCCACCTACTCCTCCTCCTGCAGGAAATCTGCCTGGGTCTGTACCCCTGGGCACTCAGTACTCTCCAGGGGCCTCAAATCTTTATGAGAAGTAGGTAGGGCTTAAAGTCTAAATGACCAAATAAAAAGGATCCTGATGCTTCTGTTTTCTCCACTTGTGGCCTATGCACAAGGCTGGGCACACAGGGCCTACTGGATGGACAGGGCCAGCCAAAGGGCCAGGATGTCCCAGCAAGGCTTGGGAGATGTGGGATGGCCCTCTTCCCATGCAGCCTCAAACCCGGGACCGGACCCACAGATTCTGGTGAGACAAGGAAGGAGGCTGGGAAAAGCTGACTCCAGGGAGGGGGTATGGGGGCCATCTAGCAGCTGGCAGAGACCCAGCAAACTCCCCGCACATGATATCCTGCTCTACCAAGGCTGTCCCAGGCTGTTCAGACGGGGGTGGTGGGGTGGGCAGTGCAGGGAAGATAAGCCAATAGGGAATGTGGAGAAGAAGGGGGTGAAAAAGACCCCTGGGCCCTGGCCTCCTCACCATATATCTGAAGGGGACCTTCGGGGCCCAGAGAACCAGACAAGTTTTAACTTCTGGGAAGTTAAGGAGCAGGTCTCATCAAAGGGTAATTCTGTGGCAACCAAAGGGCAGGTCAAAATATAGTCCGTCCCCCAAACCAGGCCCAGCCAGATATTGGCTTTTTCTAGTGGCCCAAATTTTATTCCTCCGAACAGCTTTCCCTCTCAGAGTCTGGGCTCTACTTGAAGCACATTCAGCCCTGAGCTGGTGAGTTTCAAGGAGTTCTGTCTTTCCTACCTGTCTGCTTCTCCCCTCCTCCTTTCTCTTCCTTCCTGCCATCTTCTCTCCATGAGGGTCTGTTTCTCCTGCCTCAGAGTTCCCCACCCTACCCCCACCCCCACCGCCACCCTGCCTTCCTGCTCCAACTCAGGCAGCCCCAGAGCGCCTGACCTTGTTTATTTATCAGGCTGCAGGATCAGAGCCTAGGGTCCGGCCTGGCCTGCTCACTCCTGCTGCATAGACACCAACATCACAACTTTAAATCCAGGGCAGTTTTTACTTCCAACCTGGCTGGATTATTCTCCTGCCCCTTATGGACTAAAACGTGCCCCGTTTGGACTTTGCCTCCTCCCCAGTGCCCCAGTCTATTTGAACTTCCAGGGTTTAGGGTGGGCACCGGGCTGGCGCTGGTTATGACCTTAACCCGCTACTCGTGCTGGCTGCAGACAGCTCGGATGACACAGTCAGGCCAAGCTCATGCAGAAAGCTTCAGGATCATTTTCAATGAGCCAAGGATCATTTTGTGACGAGGATGGGGCTCGTGGTCAGGCCCACACAGGGCATCACCATCTGTCCAGGCACAGAGGGCTGGAGGGTGAAAGGGGAGTGCTGGCAGAAGCTGGCAAAGGATTGGTCTAAGAGAAAGGAATGCTGGGGTTGGCCAGACCTGTCCTGTTCGGGTCCCCATGGGAAAGTCCCTAGGACCCTGGACCACAATTGCAGGGAAAATGCAGCCATCATCTCCAGAGGCTGTTGGCCTCATTCTGGACAAGCACACTATTGCTCCTGTCCTCTCCCTCAGCCCTGAGGAGCACCTTGAGGCCCAATCGCTGTCAACCTCTCCACCATAGATGTGGGTGTAAAGAGCAGCCACTGGACTGACCTCTCCAGGGTGCACCTAGAGGGCTTCTAGGAAGAGGCGGCTTCCCTATGCCTGTGCCCAGCTGCAACTGGAAACACACCCTCACCATTTCATCATTTGAAGATTTATTTAAAAGAGTTTTGTGTTGTGGCTGCTCTGGGTGAAGTTCTTGGTGATCTGATTTTAAAAGCCTTCCTCTCCCCCCTCCCCGACCCCCCCAGCCCCCCCCTCGACCCCCCCCCCCACTCTCTATGAGTTACCATAGAGATACTTTAGAGGCAAAGCAAAGTTAATGAGCTCGATTGGGCCTTTTTGTGTTCCTGAATGTTTTCCATTTCTGAGCCCTTAACATATAATTAGAGAGATTATTTAGCAGGAACGTTTTCTTTTATTGTAAATTAATTTCAAAACCAAGTTCTGAGGTTAAATAATGATTGTATTTGTTAATCAATCCAACCTGGGTTTCCTTCCCAAAGAAAACAGGATGTCATTGTCAAAATGTTGGGAACAGGATGTTTGAGAACTTGGGGGTTTCATTGATTGCGATGATGTTAAGGGTCCTGGCAGTCAGTACTAATGTGTGCTGACATCTTTTTATTAGACAGGGATGAGCTCTGGGAGGAGGTGAAACTCGAGATGCTTTGGGGAAGGGGTGCTGGGGGGCTGTGACCTTCCAGCTATGGGCGAGGCCCCAGGAGATTCACAGCTTCCTGACAGGGGGCTGCCAACCCCTTTGCCAGGCCTCGGTTTGCCTGCTGGAGAGCCCATGAAACGTCTAACCAAACAAGGTAAGGTGGATGAGAAGCTGGCCGCTTAGGCAGTCGGATGGGCTAAATCACTTGAAGGCTTCTTGCTTCTCCAGCTCTGTTTGTCCGTCAGGGTAAATTCTGCTGTTTTTCTCAGGGTTTCTCAATCTTGGCACTATTGACATTTTTGGCCAGATAATCCTTTGTTGTGGGGACAGGCCTGTGTGTTGTAGGATGTTTAGCAACATTACTGACCTCTACCCACTAGATGCCAGTAGCACACATGTACCCCTTCCCTCACTGTTGTGATACCCAAACTATCTCCACATGTTGTCAAATGTCCCTTTGGGGACAGATGTACCCCCAGTTAAGAACCACTGAGTTAAAAAATGATACATATTTAGGGGCACCTGGGTGGATCAGTCGTTGAAGCGTCCGACTTCAGCTCAGGTCATGATCTCACGGTCCCGTAGGTTTGAGCGCCGTGTTGGGCTCTGTGCCGACAGCTCACAGCCTAGAGCCTGCTCCCTCCCTCCCCCTGCTCCTCCCCTGCTCACGCTCTGCCTCTCTCTCTCTCTCAAAAATAAATAAGCTTAAAAAATAATAATAATATGTATTTATTGTCAAAACTAAGATAGACGTCATCTGTAATTCCAGTATCCAGAGTTGACCCCTGTTAAGATTTTGACGTACTTCTTTCCAGACTTTCTCTTCCACACATGTATGTGTTTTTGCCTTTTTGTGAAACTGAGGCCACAGAGTGTGCTGTTTTCTAACTTGCCAAGGCACAGGCTACGCGGTGGATAGCTCTCCTCATTGCCAGAGCTTCCTTGCTGCACCTTCTTTTCAAGCTCTGTTGAAAGCTCCCCTCTTCAGTATCGGCTGGCTGGGGGGCCTGGAAGGGTGGTACAGAGGTCAGTGGGATCTCATCGTAAGCTTTAAGGGTCCAAGGACCGGTGTGATCACCCAGAGCTGATCTCCGGGGAGTGACACGTATACACACTAGTGCGCTGCTTACAATCACATCACCCCAGCTCCGTTTCCACCTGGCCCAGAGCCCTGGCTGTGCTCCGCATGGCCTTGGGTTTTGCTGGTCAGGCCTGGCAGAGAGCCCACGTCACAAGGAGGGGGTGCAGGGTGGGCCAAGGCAGCCAGGAGCTCTCAGGTGCCAGGTAGCAGGGGAAGGAGGGCTCTGACGATGCGATGGGTTGCGGGCCTTCCGAGTGTCTCATGGAGGCAGGAGCCTTTCTCAGGGAAAACACCCACATCTGCCCAGCTGTGCGTGCAATTCCACAGACCCCAAGTGAGGAACTTCAGAGGGCAGGGATTTTCCTGGGGACTTGTGGTGACCTAGAGTCTTACCCTCTCTCTTCCAGGAATATCTGTCAAGACCCTGGGAAGGCTCTGACCTCACATAGGACAGTGCCTCCCTCACAATACAGCAACGTCAGTAGAGGATGGGTGCCAGATGCCTGCATCCTGAGAAGTGGGACTGAGAGCTGAGCTTCTAGCATGAGAATGCTGAACAAAGCCCTCCCTGGCTGGTCCTGTACTATGGGCTGGGCTACTCACCTACCGTGCTCTGCATCACCCAACCCGATGGAGAGAAAGGTACCATTATCTGAGCGAGTTGCCATTTTACTGGGCTGGAAACAGGCTGAGACTTGCCCAAGGACATACAGCCTTGTGAGTGGAAAGCCAGAATGTGCACACTCTCAACCCTGAAGCTATGCTGTCTCTAAAGGAGGGCAGGGTGGGTTTGCCTGTGTGTGAAGGACGGGTGCATACTCTGCGAGGACCCCCTGGGACCTTTGGTCCTGGGCCCATCTTCCCAGCCAGGATCTAGAGTGCTTCTGGCACAGAAGCCCAATGGAAGAAGGTGGATGCCAAGGGCTAGAGGAAAGAGGAGGGGAATCAGTGTTTTGTGGGCATAGAGTTTCAGTGTGGAAAGATGAAAAAGCCCTAGAGATCTGTTGCACAATGATGTGAATATACCGAACACTTCTGACCTGTACAATTAAAATGCTTAATATAGTCAATTTTGTGTTATGTGGGGTTTTTTAAAGTTGTGTTTTTTTGTTTTGTTTTGTTTTTGTTTTTTGAGAGAGAGTGCACAAGCGAGGGAGAGGCAGAGAGAGGGGGTCAGAAGATCTGAAGCAGGCTCCATGCTGACAGCAGTGAGCCTGATGTGGGGTTCGAACTCATCGAACTCACGGACTGTGAGATCATGACCTGAACCAAAGTCAGACGCTCAACCGACTGAGCCACCTAAGCACCCTAGTATGCTATGCTTTTTTTTTTTTTTAACCACAATAAAAAATAATGTGAAGAGAAAACAAGTCAATTATGGAGGTCTGAAAGCTGCAAGAGAAGAAAAAAGGATGCTTTTGGCTCTGGCCTGGCCTCTTTCTCCTGAAGTTGGGTAACACCACAAACACTCCTCCACCTGACCCCTCACCCAGTGCCTTGCAGGGTGTCCAGGTGCTGTGGAAAGACCGATGTTCCAAGTCACTGGCAAGGGTCTTCCAGGGACCAGACAGCCTGGGGGGCACCTGGGTGGCTCAGTTGTTTAAGCATCTGACTTTGGCTCAGGTCATGATCTCATGGTTCCCGAGTTCGGGTCCCACGTCGGGCTCTGTGCTGACAACTCGGAGCCTGGAGCCTGCATCAGTCAGATTCTATGTCTCCCCCTCTCTCTGACCCTCCCTGCTCTCTCTCTCTCTCTCTCTCTCAAAAATAAATAAACATTAAAAAAATAAATAAAATGAAAAGAAACAGTCTGGGGGAAATCTATGAGAGGGTGGAGCTTGGACCAGCCTGGGGGCTGGAAAATGGGAAATGTGTGCCTCAAAGGAGTTTTTCTTGCATTTTATTTCATTTATCTTACAAGAAGGCGACATAGGTAAGGGACAAACTTCAAAAGGTACAAAAAAGAAGGTACAAACAATTATGCAGTGAAAATTATTTCCTTTCTACCCCTCACCCCCGCCCCACCTCTTCCCTGAGGCCGCCACTCTTTCTGCTTTCCTGTATATCTTTTCAGAGATAGTTCATGCACCTACAAGCATATGCGTTTGCATTGTGTGCAATCTTCTTTTCCTGCCACAAATAGCGTATTAAACATACTGTCCTGCACTTTGGTTTTTTTTCACTTAACAACACATCATGGAGATCATGCCCTTATCAGTCTGCAGAGGCGACAGTCGATCTGCTCCAGGAGTGGCGGAGCATTCCGTTGTGTCCGTGAACTTTCCGTTAATGACTCAGGACTCTTTGGATCATCATGTAGGTTGTTTCCATATTTGTGGTGACAAGCAGTGCTGGCCGTGGATCGTGTTGTCCACTCAGCACTTCCCACACATGCAAGTATATCTGGAGATGAATTCCCAGCTGTGGAAATGCCGGGTCACAGAGACTGTGTGCTTCGCCTCCTCCTCCTCCTCCTTCTTCCTTTAAAAAAAATTTTTTTTTTAATGTTTATTTATTTTTTTTGAGAGGGAGACAGAGCACAAGCACAGGAGGGGCGGAGAGACGGAGACAATCTGAAGGAGGCTCCAGGCTCCATGCTGTCAGCCCAGAGCCCGACACGGGGCTCAAACCCACAAACCCTGAGATCATGACCTGAGCCGAAGTCGGACGCTTAACTGACTGAGCCACGCAGGCACCCCAGCAGTTGAGTGCTTCTGACTGTAATGGCAATGGTCAAGTTGCCTCCAGATGGGCAGTTCCCCCTTAGGATGGTCCCGGCTCCCCACTGCCTCACCAACGCTTACTTTTATAACATGTTTTGGTCATTTCGGTTCTGACAGGAGAAAGATAGCGTTGTGCTATATTTACATTTCTTTCATGTACCAAAGGTAAGAATCTTCTCGTATGTTTAAGAACCATTTTTTAATTCCTTATCTGTGAATCACCCCGCCCCCCGTATCCTTTGCCCATTTTGGGGGCGGTTGGCAGACTTCTTATGAGTTCGTAAGAGTGCTTATTGAAATACAGGAATATGCCTATGATTGAAATGCTTTTTTAGAGAAAGAGCCACAGGGCATGAGTTTCCAGCCTGTGCCCTGCCCCTCATCCTTTCCTGAAGACCTCTGCTAAGGGCCCAATGAGGAACTGGGTGAGGCCCTGAGAGGAGGCCCTGGGACTGCCTGCTCTAGGGCTGGACTCTGGGTTGAAACAGCCACTCCTAGGGAGAAAAGTCAAACTAGCCATCATGCAATACAGACAGCAAGCCTGGTTCCAAGCTGCTGTAGGAGGCACAATTCCAGGAGTGTCATTTACATAGACTGTAATGTGAATGGTGCCCCCTGGAGTTATGTGACACAGTGGCCCTATTGGGCCCAAGTGGAGCAAGCTATGGGCAGCTAGAACTGGTCTCTGCTTTCTTGTTACTGGGCAGGACATGTCACTTCCTGAGGACCTACTTCCAGCCAGGGTAAGTTCATATTCATGGGTGCCTTGACCTACATCTTGGCAGAACAAGACAGCCACATGGGGTGTCTATGTTGTTGTGGGCTTGGCTTCCTGCAGAGATTAGCTTCCCAGCCTTGCCAGTTCACCTGGAAGGGAGTGCCCACGATCCTTTTTCCTGAGGCAGGACAGACGCCTTAGGGAAGCCTTGAGATCTGAGAACTGGCAGAAAGGGCTGGGGGCGGGGGGGGGGGGGGGGGTAGGGGAGACCTCAGTAGATCTGATGGCTGCTCCGGGCCTTGTGTGTGGCCCAAGTCCACAGAGAGCTGACAAGTAGGGGCAGCTTGTCCAGTTCTGGGGTCCAGAGTATCCCTCAGCAGAAGCCCAGTGGTGCCTGGACCTGTTGCCAGATGCGCAGAGAGAACAATGGGCAGGGGGTCTTTCGCTGCCTTGCTAGAGGCTAACCTCCAGACCGGCTCCCCATCCACCTGGCCTGCCAGTCTCAGAGCAGCACTGCCCTGGGCAGCAAAGGGTGTGGAACTCCCTAGGGAAGCCAAAACCCCTTTTCTCTGTTCCAGAAAAAGCCAGCATGGGTGGGGTGGAAAGCCTGTGGCAATGAAAACAGAGTATCCTTGATTGCATGAATGGGAGACAAATGGCCCACAACCCCCTCCCACACTCCTTCCACACCCCTGCCCAGCCCCCAGACTAGGGATTTCATAATGTTGAGAGCCTTGGCAGAGGTGGCTTCTGGAACCTGCCTCAAATCCCAAAGCTAACGCTGCTCAGTCAAGCTGTAGACCTGGGGCCTGGGCTGGAGGCAGAGGCAACATTTTAGGTGCCTTGTCACCTGGCATGAAGAGTGAGGGCACCCTGGGCCTGGCAGGGAAGGCCCTGAGAAGGAACCAGAGTCAGTGTGGGAGTCAGGCTGTCTCCAGAGGAAGCGTGCCCCTCAAGCGTGCCCCTCACTGAAGCTCCAGTGACAAGCCTTTGTTCCATTTGGGTAGAGTCTGACTCGGTAACTAGTGTCCGATGGCTGCTTAGGGCTCAAGGGAGGGTGGTGGTCAGATTCCCTGGCCAGGGCAGAAGGCCAGAGCTGCTCTGGCTCTTTCTTGGAATTACTGTGTGGCTCTGGCCTTATATCTTGGGCTCTCTGAGACTCTCATCAGCACTGTCCGATAGAAATTTCTGCAGCGATGGAAATGTTCTCTGTGCCATCCAGTATGGTAGCCACCAGCCACATGTGCCTTCTGATCAGTTAGAATGGGGCTGGTGTGACTGAGGGAGTGCGTTTTAAATTAGGTTTAATTTTAATGAATTGAAGTGAAAAGAGCTGCACATGGCTAGTGGCTACTACTCAGAGAAGCACAGCTCTGGTCCCTGTGCCTCATCAGCCTCTCCCAGCACACTGGGGCCCTGGGAGAATGGGAGGGGATGGCCGCATTAGGTATAGAAGCAGGTCCCCTGGTGATTTCAATAAACCCCAGTCTTGTGAAAAACTCCATGAGAAAAAGGTCAGAAGCAATCCAGGAAACAGCCTACTCCAACCTCTTAGATTTTTGAGATGCATATTAGCAATTAAATAAAAGCTCTGAGATATTCTGTTCAGAAGAAGCTCATTTGGTTTTATTTAAGCTCCAATTTTCCAAATGTATTTGACCATAGTATATATATATATATATATATATATATATATATATGTATTTTTTTTTTTTTTTTCTGCAGTACATTGTTATAAGGCACACCTGTTGAATGCTTTTGAAATGCTGGGAAAGGGGCTAGACTCCAAGAGAAACTAGTGTTCCCAAATGGGGCTACCCCTGGTTCCTGCACCTGTGTGTAGGAAATGCCAGAGGTCTTGGTTAAAATTGAAAACATTTCTCTGGGTTGTCACAGCCCTTCCCGGTCTGGCCAGGAACCCAGCAGTGGCCTTGAGAGGCCCCATCACTGTGTGCTCTGCCCAGGACATTGCAGCTATGGGGCCAGGGGCAGCTCCTTCCCACTCTGTTCACCTGCCTTAGAGTGTGGGGACATGGGCCTCTCTTGTGGGAAGCACAGAGGCAACCACCCCATCTCATGTCTTTTCAATCCTACGGCTTTGACCAAGGAGGTTGGACTAGGAGAAGCTCTATCGTTGTCCCAGTGTCTGCGCTGTTTGGACCACGATGAGAAAAGAGGAGAAGCAGGCAAGGCGTATGTCAAGTGCTCACGCCTTTTGCCCAGGTAGGCAGTTTGGAGGTCGAGGCCCAGAACAGACTGGGACTTAAATCCGTGTGTCCCTGCAAGGAGGGTCCACGAGCTCCTGCTGGAGATGATTCGTTCTTGTTGGGACGAGGTGGTGCCCAGCCCTGTTGATTGTGCTTTAAACCAAGCAGCAAGGTGGCTGTAGCCCACCCACGTCTCCGCTGGCCCCCGTGGTCTGGGATCACACAGCCCTCATCTATGGGACACCTCAGTGGGCCTGGAGCTTGGGACTACGGGAAAGTAACAGTTACTCTCAAATGAGGCAGGGGATTCCAGCTGGGGCACGATCAAAGGTTTCCCACAGTGTTTCCCAGAATAGGGGATGGCCAACAGGAGAGGGGCTGCTGTGGCCACTTTCTGTCCCTCTCTGGAGGTTTCTATCCCCCTCTTGGCAGAGGCGAGAGTGCCCTCACCCCTACTCCACCTAGAACTGTGTGCGTGTAGGTCTCTGCCTTGCACGGAGACCTATTCTCTCCTGCCCACCCTACTACTCTGAGCCTGATATGAGGGACATTAGTGGGAACTCTGGAACGCTTCCTGTGGCTGACTTTGGAAAGTCTAAAGTCACATCCAGGAGACCTGGTCAGGCCCTCTGGGCAATTACAGGTCTGTAGGGCTTGGGACTAGATGGGATTCTCAGCTCTGCCTTGTGTAGCACCAACCTGGCCCAGCCTGGAGTCCCTCTGCCTGGCCTGTTTTCCTGTGGACACACTGCATACACGCAGGGCGATCGTGGCAGTTCTGTGGGTACTGCTCATAGGGGACACATGTGGCCGTGCAGGGGACACATGTGGCCGTGCAGGGGACACACACCCGTGCACATGTGTCCGTCTCGTCACGGTGCACACCTTCCTCACTCTACGTCAGTACTCCCGATATGTGGTAGTCCAGCCTGATGAAGACTAGGCAGTGATCTTACCCACAGGAGAAGCAAATGGCTTCCCCCAGGGCAGTTGAAGCAGGTTCCATTTACATCAAACTTTGCAGCTCGATCCAGTGAGGTGCACCTGTGCTCCGATGACTCACGTGCCTTCAGGTTTGCCAGGGGCCAGGGCAACTGCCATTCCCAAATACAGCAGTTCGCTAGCAGATTTATGACTCAGGACGGGGAATCCATAAATCACCTTTATCCCCTGGAAGGATGATTGCGCGGGAGCTAGAAAGAGGCCTTTGCTGCAGGTGTCTCTGGCAAACCCTGGTCAAATCTGTGAACCGTCCGACAGGGAAATTCCAGCAGTTCTGCTGGTCCCTGAGAAGAGGCAAAGGCTGCAACCAGGAAAGAAGGTTCGAATGAAAATCCCTGATAACCTGAGGCCCGGGAGTGAATGTACTGGAGCATACGTCCATGCTATAGGTACAGCCCTCTGTTCTGTGGCAGGGGAGCAGTGGAGATGAGTGAGGGGAACAGGCATGAGCTGTGAGGTCTAGAGTCAGTGCCGGAGATCACCCCGAGAGACCTGTGCATCTTCTAGATGAGGACACGGAGCCGAAAACTCAAGACATTACCCCAGGACTGGACGGCATTTGAGGGGCAAATCCCAACGTTGGTTTTCTGAGCCTGGCCCCCCTGCTGGAGCTTCTACACACAGCTCCCTCTCCAAAACAGAGAGAAGCCCAAGACAGTGACTCAGAGGCCTCCGTGGCAGTTTTGCTGATAAATTCTTTGTTTTGAAGTGAGATGTTCGGCCTCCATTAAAGTCTTTAGGAAATTATAGTGATTTTGACTTTTTCAGACATGTTTGAATTACTCACAGTCTGGAATTCCCAGGCAGGGGGTGAAACGCAGAGAGGCTGCAGAGAAGTTGGGGGACACAGATTTTGGAGTCAGGTGGATCTGAGTTCAAGTCTCCACTCTGTCACTTGCTAACTGTGTGAGTAAACTTGTCTGAACCTCAGTTTCCTCACCTGGTTTTAGTAACTAACAGCTGCACTTAGTTCAAAGGTTGGTGGGGACAAAATAAAGTCAGAAGCAGAAAGCCAGTGGCCTCTAGGAGGCGTGAGTAAATGGGCACTGGGGTCATTCGCTGGCCACTTGATTGAGCAGGAAGGCTAGGGTCTTGCTCAGTAAGCAGAGAACCAGCCAGAATCACTGAGGCCTCAGGCAGAGTCTGCTTGCCCTTATCAGTCAGGAGCTGGGCTGCCTGGCTTCAAATCCACCTTTGTTGCTGACCTGGGGCCAAAGGACTTTTCCTCCCTGGGGCTGTTTCCCTGAAGGAAAACTAAATGGGGATAATGACAGTACAGGTCTATTGCAGAGACCTCCGTGTTCAGGGCTCAGAACGGTGCCTGGCTTACAGTTGGTGCTCATAGATGACCCTTTTGCCACTGTTCTTTGCTTTTATTCTCTTCTTTCTGCCTGTACCTGTGTTTTCTGCAGGGTGGCAACTGCTCATGTGACTACAGAGCTAGTGGAAGAGTTTGCATAACTCTGTTTCAGCCAAATATGGTGTGAATTTGCACTTTGCTTGTTCAACATGTGGCCGAGCCTTCGCCCAGGCTGTTCCTAGCCAGGAAATCCTTACTTCTCCGTCTCCACCTATTAGCATCCTTCCAAGCCGCAGGGTGTAAGATTGGGAGAAGAGCTTTCCTGATCTCACCAGTCAGAAACATTCACTGAAAGGTCTGACAAATATTTATTGAGTGCCTACTTCTTTCCGAGCACGGTGCTAGCGTCAACCCCTCTATTCTTTTTTTCTATCCCATGTCTGTACTTGAGCCCTTATTTATTCCACCCTGTCCTAGCATTAATTTTCTCTCCAGATTTTAGACAGTAAAGGGCCTTGTAAACTTGCATAAGGTTCCATGGCCAGTTTGTGCCCCGGCAACCTCTCTGTCCTGGACTTTTCTCCCTGAGCACAGACCCACCTAGGGAACAGATGTGTTAGTCTCCCATCCCCCAGCCAAGGGCAGATGCATCTGAGCATGCTCAGAAGGGCCACGGGGTACCACCATGCAGTTGGGGGTTCAAAGCCCTTGAGAGGTAGCCCCCGAAGGAAGATGAAAGCTGGAAACTGTTATTGTAAGTGTGTCTTCTCCTCTGTGGGTTGCATGGGGATCAAAGTCTGAAGGAAGTGGAAGGTTGCTCTCTGACAAAAACACCATATTTTTAGAAGTACTCAGTGGTTTAGGATGTTTGCCCCAGCACTGCCTTTCAGTGGCAGGGGGTGTGGCTGGGAGTGGAGGCCCAGGGCTCCCACCTTGAGCTCCCACCTTGAGCTGAGGCTCGGTGGGAATGGGTCTCCTGGCAGAGGACCCGAAGGTGGAGGCTGAGGGTGGCAGGAGTAGCTGTCCTGAAGACCAGAGCCCCCAGGCCATATAGTTGCGGGGGGGGGGGGCGGGGAGGCGGGTGTGCAGGCTGGGGGCTGTGAGACCTCTGGTTCCATCTCCTCCTTTCAGAGTCGGGAACGCTGAGGCCCAGAGAGGAGCAGGGTCTTGGCCAATGTCCACCCCACCCCCACTCCCATCTGGGGGTTTAGGACGTGCACACACGGAACCGTTAGAGAACAATGCATGTATTCTGCAATCAGAGCTAATTGGTGCGGTTCAGGGAAGGGGGAGGAGTGATGCCAGGCATTTGGGAGCAGGATATCAGTGGCTCTCTGCACCAAGTGTCCAGGAATAGTCTGTGGAGAATGAGAATAGCTCCCGGGGCATGGGAAGGGTTAAACTTGGGTAGGTGGGAGGACTGCGTGGGCAAAGGCCAAGAGGTAGAAACCAGCTGGGCCTGAATGAGGGGTATTTGGGGAGGCAGGGCAGGAGACAGGAGGCGACCTGCCCGTGCTCCCAGCACTTCGGAGCCGGCCTCACCAACTCCTACTGAACTTCATTTTCAAAGGCGCCTGGGAGAGGTGAACTGGCTAAGCCCTGCACTGAGAGGGGAACAGAGAAACGCACACTGGGGGGCTGCCCGGCCCTCCCCACCCTCCCCAGTGCCTCTACCTTATAATCAGGGTGGCCCTTTCCTTAATGTTTATGCCAAACTCCCAAACAGCCAGGCTGGGTTGGTGAGCTATAATTTATATCATTTTTCATATGGGTTCTGGGCTCCAAAGGCTCAGACTCCTTCAAATGGGAACCACATTGGAGAAGGGGTAAACCAAGAGGACGGAATGTTAAGCAATCTGGTCCCAGGAAGCCACCTGCTTCTCATTTGGGATGTGCTTTGGTTTATTGTTGGTTTCCCGTGCCCAGCTGGGTTTCAGAGGTGGCAGGCCAGCCGTGGATCACTGCCCTTGCCAGGCGTCTGTGCCGAGGCCGGGGCGGACCTCTGTTGTGAGTCTTCACAGCCTCCGGTGTGCCTCCATGCAAAGCTCTGCGGAGGAAGTGGGGAGCACACTGCTCTTTGTCCTTGCCTGTCCCCACAGAGCGAAGCCAGCTGGAGACGACTGAATCTGGGCAAACTCCCAATAGGCTGGCGCCACAGGCTAGTTCAAGGGAGCGATGACTCTGGGCTCCCCCATGCATTGCTTCTTGCAAATCGGGAGGCAGTGCACCAGAGCAGGCCAGGAGGTAGGCTGCAGCGAAGATGATGAGCCCAAGCTGCGTGCAACAACATGGATGGGTCTCAAACACGTGGTGTCGATCGAGACAAACTGAAAGAATACGTATGATTGATTCCATTCACATAAAGTTCAAAACCAGGCAAAATGAACTCTTCTCCAATGTTACAGGAGGTATGCTTGGGGGATAAAAGTAAAATTGGAAGGGTTTGCCCTAAAATCTGGGATAGAGTGGTGAGCTTTGCTGAGGAGAGAGGGGACGGGGTCGGGCGGGGCAAGGGGCGTGATTCCCAGGGCAGGCCACCTGCTAGTTCTTGATCCTAGAGGGGCTACTGGAGTGTTCACCCAAACTCCTTATGCTGTACATTTATGCTTTGTGTCCTTTTCTGAATGTGTTATCACAATAAAAAAAGGTCAAGACAACAAAAGCAGAGCGAATGAAATGACGGAGCATAGCCCTCACTGCCTTCCCCAGGTTGCCTCTTCTCTCCAACACACTTTTCTCCAAGGGTCCCCGTGCCTGTGGTCGGCCCCCTCCGCAGTGTCCCACCCAGACTGGCTCAGGCGCAGACCTTCCTTGGCACCCCTGGGGTCTCAGGCCAGGGCGGCTGCCTGACCCTCAGAGAGCCCGGAAGCTCAGGAGTTGTGGGGCCCCTTCTGTGGGGTCCCCGGGCCACTCTGGAAGTGCCTGCAGGCCGAGTAAATGGACCAGAGGACCTCTGGGGATGGCCATCCAGTAGCTTCTGGCAGCAATCCGCCCTGACAGTATCAGCTGTCTCTGAGGGACACCCTGGAGTACCTTCACTGTTAATGAAGGGCAGATCTATAGAGCATGCATGCTTTTTGAAAAACAAATCTCTGATCTTCAAAGTTCTGTTCACTCTGTTTATTTTCTTCAAGGAGAACTATTGATAGATGAAGGCAGGTATTGCCTTTCAAAGGTAAAAGGAATCCCTCAATGTTGGTGTTGAAAAAACCATGTAAGAAAATAAATTCTGTGTGTGTGTGGGGGGGGTGGTTCCTGGGAGGGAGGGGGCTGGGCTCTGGGAGCTGGCTTCCTCCTCTTCCTTGTTTCTGGGGGCAGATGACTCTCCCCAAAGCACCCAGGCCTCCGGGCTCTTCCTCGGACCTTTCAGGTGAGAAACTTTCCATTGTTGCCTTATCTAGCGGCAGTCCGCCTCGCCTCCTTGCAGCGACCACAGGTGCGCACAGATCTGAGGCCCTGATCTGTTCCACTCTCTTTGTGCCAAGCAGAGCTGGGGACGCGAACCCCAGCATGAAACGGCGCCCACAACCGCAAGGCCGGGTGTGCGCCCTCTGAAACTGTAGGTAAAGACAATTACCGGCAATTTCCATAGCATGGTTTGTTTTTTGTTCAAAGCCCATGGAGGTATTCTCAGCAGCAGGCCCAAAATATATAGTATTCCCACCGCATGCCGCCCTCGTAAATGTGCGATAAAAGCTGTGGTCGCTTTGTCCCGGCTCTTCCTTTTAACAGTCAAACCTTCAAGTTTGATGGTGAAACTGCTTTTTTTCTTAAAGTGTACTTTGATGGCTCAGATAACGCTCCACGATAAGGAGCTGCCTTCAAAACCACTCACTGTACCTCGTGCTCACCATTAGGATGCGCGTCACAAGGGAAAATCAGGTGCCTGAACTTATGAGAAGTGGGATAGGAATGTGCTGAGTATGAATTCTTCTCTCTGCTGCATGTATTGGAGATTATGCAGAAAGAAAGAAAGGAAAGAAAGAAAGACGGAAAGATGGAAGGAGGGAAGAGAGGAAAGAAAAAAGAATCAGGCACTGATCAGAAGGGGGTTTTATGAGAGGAGAAATGGCAGGGGGCAAGTCCTAGAAAGAGCTATTTCCCTCTACAAAAGTTGCCAAGAATCTGCACATTCATGCCCATCAATTTTCCTTAATTGCAAAGATTCCGTGAGGCTGTGTTAAGTGGCCCAGAGGGTTTGGGAATGTCTGCATGCTCCTGGGGAGGTCCTGAGGTTCTGGATTCATCAGCCACGGCGTCTCCTGCCATTCAATTTGACTTCTTCTGTTAGTTTATCAATATTTGGCATCTACCAAGGACTGCCCACACCTGGAGTCATTACATCACGATAGAAACAGACCCTTGTGTTGTGTAAGCCTTGGTTGGTTTTTCAAAGCAACTTCATATCCCTTATCTCCTCTCCCGGTGAAGAAGGTTGATATCAACATGGCGGCCAGCACAAACCACAATACATGTCATACTGTGCCCATTTTACAGATGAAGTAAGAGTGACTAGGGAGGCAAATGCAGAAAATACCCCAAGGCCAAAGGAGGGGCTTTTCAGTGGAGGTCTCGTAATTGTGTCTGCAAAGAACAGGCATTTTCAAGACCTCTAAACTTTGTGAGGAATCAGTGGCTTCCCAAGTCTCTTAGGAGAGACCATCTTGGCTCTCAACTTCATTTTTGTTTTTATTTTTTTATGTTTATTTTTATTTGAGAAACAGAGAGAGAGAGAGCAGGGAAGGTGCAGAGAGAGGGTGACGGAGGATCCGAAGCGGGCCCAGTGCTAACAGCAGAGAGCCTGATGCCGGGCTTGAACTCACAAACTATAAGACCACGACCTGAGCTATAGTTGGACACTTAACCGACTGAGCCACCCAGGTGCCCCGTCTCAATTTCATTTTTAGCTTTGTCTTGTGCCCAGGGATCCCAGAGATCACAGAGACACCTGGCTCGGGAGCCAGAGGGATTCAGCCTGGCTTGGATCAAACTGAGGCTCGAATCTGGCTTATCAGCTGTGTGACTTTAGGTGAGTTACTTTACCTCTCTGGGCCTCACTTTCCTGGTCAGGAAAGTACGGGTGTCCTAGGAAAAGCTCTCTAGGGTCCCTGCCCCACCGCATGGCAGTTGGCGTTGTGATTCTGTGACTTGCCCTGGATTTGCATAAGCACAGCATCTTCGCGGCTTCGAGGCACTTTCACATGTCTTTCAGCAACTCATTTGATCTCAGCCACAGCCCTGTGTGGTGGGCAGGTGGGCATGCCATATTTTTATATCACTATTTGAGAGATGGAGAAATTGAGGTGCAGCACTTTGGTAAGGGATCCCTGGAGGAACTAAGAGTCAGGCCAGTGTGCTTCTGGATCTGCCTTTGAGTGCCTGGCCCTCTGTGCGTCCTTGCAATGTGCGTCTCTACTGCCAGACCCTCAGCCGCCCACTGAACACCTGACAGCATTTCAGGCGATGCTCTCTGAGGCAGCTGGTAGGGTCTTTCCAAGGCAGAGGCAGAGGAATCCCTGCTCCAGCTGACTCTTCCCACCTCAGTCCTTTTCTTATGTGTCCACGTGCCCTGCCTTGGATCAAACAGGTTTCCCATCCAGGGATTGATTCCCTCATTTCTCTTTGTTCTTGAATTCCTAGCTATCCTTAAAGCCTAGACCAAAGAGCCCTCCTTTGAGCCAAACACTCTACATACACTTACTTATTTAATCCTGTTTATTTATTTGTAAAAGGAATAGAAAGACCCATGGTCATATCATTTATCCCTTATTTTGCAGAGGAGGAAACTGAGGCACAGAAGGTTAAGCCACATGCCTGAGGTCACACAGCTAGTAAGGGCTGGAGCCAGGAATTGAACCTTATGACTTAAAAGACCCATTCTGGACCCTAAGGTACCGTACAACACTGATTTTATCCCATTCACAAGGCAGCTGGGGACCACCCCTCCACCTTAGCCCTTTGAGTGTCTGCACAGTGTGTGTTCCGTGAATCTATCTTGACTCCCTCTCTGGGCCCTGAGGCCTGCAGGTGCCATCTAGTCTACACACCTGCCTGGCACATGGTGAGTCTTGGTAACCCCTTGTCAGTTGAAGGCTCAGATGGTGAGGAATTGTGGTGCTGAGAGGCGCCAAGGCCAGCCGGGGCCTACACCTGGGGGCTGCTTCTCTTTCCAGTGGGTCCCACGAGGCCAGGACACTGACTGTCCCAGGGCTCTGGGGCCTAGCACTTACAGAATAGTAGTGCAGGGCATAACCCATTTTGCTTTTCTCACGTTGACCACTCGCTTGGTCCTGATTCTTCTAACTGGGTAGAATAATGTGCTGTTTTAAAGCACAGGGTCAGGGTTAGATATTCTGTCCCACATCCACTGTGTGACCCAGGGCAAGTGACTTCATGTATTTTATCAATCTAAGGCTCCATCTATCATAAGGTGCATCGTATTTTATGTCCTAACAGTTAAGAAAAAATGTTCACCGCCAGTTAAAGGATAGTAAGCCATCAACTGTAAGATGCATCTCAGTTTCAAAGATGTTAAGATTTATAAAGGCCCTTCACAAAAGAAAATATACAAACGGCTGGTAAGCACGTGAAAAAATGCTCAGCATCATTAGTCACTAGGGAAATGCAAATTATAACCACAGTGAGATACCACTACCATATCCATCAGAATGGCTGAAAAAAAACACACACCCCAACACTAACCATGTCGGGTGTTGCTGGGGATGTGAATCAACTGTAATGTTGATGGGACTGTAAAACCACTTTTACAAGAGAAATGAAAGAGAAGTGAAAACGTATGCACACAATAACGTATACTCAAATGCTTATAGTGATTTATTTTGTAACAACTAGAAACTGGAAACAACCCGAATGTCCACCAATAAGTGAGTGGATAAACAAATTGTGGTACATCCATACAATGGAATCCTACTCAGCAAGTAAAAGGTGTTAAGTAGGGGCACTGGGTGGCTCAGTCGGTTAAGCATCCGACTTCAGCTCAAGTCATGATCTCACAGTTTCGTCCATGAGCCTACCATCGGGCTCTGCGCTGACAGCTCAGAGCCTGCAGCTTGCTTTAAATTCTGTGTCTCTCTTTCTCTGTTCCTCCCCGACTCATGTTCTGTCTCTGTCTCTCTCAAAAATAAATTAACATTAAAAAAAAGGAGTTAAATGTTGATACAGGTAACAATGTGGCTAAATCTCACAACCTTTCTGTTGAATGAGAAAATGCAGACAAGAGAGTACATGCTCTATGACTGGATTTATAGAAAACTGTAGGAAATGTAAAGGAATCTATATTGTCAGCAAGCAGGACAGGTTGCCTGGGACTGGGTTGGAAGGAAGGAGGAATAGATTACAGACAGGCATGGGAAACTTGGAGGGAGATGGGACCGTTTGTTATGATGATTGTGGTAACGATTGCATGGGTGTAAACATGTCAGAACTTAATTGTATACTTTAAATATCTATAGTTTCGTATACTTCAGCTATACCTCATCGACACTGAAAAATATGTACATTTTAGAATAGAAAGATTTGCTTGTCTATGACCCAGGAATGCTGTTGTGAGGCTCACATGAGATAAGGCATTAGCCCAGCGTCTGGTATTTTACCTCTGTAGATGGCTTGCACATTTTACTTCCATATGAGGTCCCTGTACAGACAGGGGCCGGGGGTGGAAGAGGCCAAGGACTCTGCCCTAGGTCCCGCGGTGAGTTTGTGCAGTGCAGGCCAGCTTTCCTGGTCCAGACTGAACCCCAGGCCCCATGGCATCTTGCACTGCTCTAACCTCAGGTGGGGCAAAGGGGCCCATCCCAGCCTCTAAGGACCTGGGAATGGTGTGTGGCCGGCAGGAACCAAGGCCACTGGGGACCGAGATGTGAGAAGCCCTCAGCATTTGGTGTTGGGTCCTTATGCAGGACGACTGACCGTAGCAAGCAGTGCAAGTTGATGTTGCCTCCCTTGCGGCCTGCCCATGTGGATGCAGCAGTCCTGACACACCGCCTGCCTCGGCCGGGCCCCAGGTCTCCTGCAAGTGGGTGATTCAAAGCCACTCTACAGCAAGTGTGAGAAGCCCCCACCGCAGACCGCCTTCGGAGCAGGCCAAGATTCGACATTACTCACAGCTTCCAGTACCTGCCTGAGTTCAAACAGGAAGCCTGGTTTTTCCTCTCATGTCAACAACAGCCTTTATTTCTCTCTTTCTTTTCTGGCCTCTGGGCTCTCTTGTGGAGGTTTCTTGGGTGAAAATCTGGGGTGTCAGTGGCTCTTGGGGCCCCAGCAGCAGATTCCTTGGCCAGGAGCTACTCACCTGGGAAAGTCTGGGATAAAATGACCTAGTTCATGTATGGCTTTGTAAACAAAGGGAACGTCTGGTCAGGCACACAGTGGGCCTTCAGCTGATCTAGGTCCCCAAACAAATGCAGCTCCTTCTAGGTCCCAGACCCAGCAAATACCACGTCTCCCTGCTCACCTGCAGACACACTGCAGGCAGCTTTCTGGCTTTCTGCCCTCTCGTTCCCCACCTCAGGTGGACACTAAGTCCGTCCTCTTTGGTGTTTCCAAACTCCGTCCCCTCCTCCCCATCCTTTCCGTGATGGTTTAAATCCAGATTCCTGGCCCCCTTTGCCTGTTGCTGTCACTCTCTTCTCTGTCTTACCTGGCCCCATTCCACCCACAGACCACACAGTGGCCAGAGCCATCCTTCCTAGATGCTTGACGGACCACATCACAAATGGACTTTCTTTGCTTACTATCTTGCACACCCTGTGTGGTAAATCGCAAGTCCCTACTGTGGCCTGCAAGGCCCAAGGTGGCCTCCCATCTCTCAGGACTCATTTTTGCCCCCAGAGTGATCTCCATGTGCTGAGGCTACCCTTCCACTTCATGTGGGGTTCCCTAAGCAAGCCTCAGTCTGCCTGGCCCCCCAGGCTTCGCATCATGCTCTGAGTAGGTCCCTGCCTGTCCTGGACATCCCACTGCAAAAGCTGTCACCCCAGAGCCCTGCTCCACTCCCCTAGTCCTTTGCCTTTCCCGAGGGAGAGCGAGAGTCGATTTCCCTGCTGTACATGTGCATATGGCTCGGTTTTGCATGTGCTACCCGTGTATATCTCCAGCCTCTGAGGGCAGGGCTCTGATTTAGCCCTGTGTCTGCAGGCCAGCCCAGCCTTGTCTCATCAAGGAGGGTGTAGCACAGACTGAGGGCTTGGCAGCTATGTGCTGGACTGCCACTTCTGTGCCTTTCATAACCTCAGGGGATCTGACAGGTCTGGAAACAGCTGACATGTGACAGCGGCTCCCTACCTCTCCCTTGTTCCCCAGACTCCCTGATGCAGCTCGCCCTATCCTGATGCAGCTCGCTTTATAAGGAACACATCCTGTGGCATTGATAATTAGGGGCCAGAGCCAAAGAGGAAGGGTCTCTTTCCAGGGGACTTTCTGCGGACACTGAATGCCTTTTATGTCCTTCTCCAGCTTTAGCTGCACATCTGACCTGTGGCCAATGCTGGAACACTCAGACAACCCAAATTCCATTTTTGCCAAACTCCAAAGAAAGTATTTCTAGAGAAACCTGGAGAAACAGGTGCCCCCGTCCTCAGCTGTACGGGACCTGGGAAGGCAAAGGGGAGGCTTCTCTCTCCTCAGTTTTCTCATCTGTGCAATGGGGAGTATCTGCCTCACAAATGAGGGAATACGTGTAAGCTCTTAAGCAGAGGTGCACACACAGTAAATGCTTTTTGTTAGTGCTAGTTAGCATTAGTTAGTGCTGGTTAGCGTTAGTTGGTTACTGCTATATGTTAGTCTTGATGATGATGATGACGACGATGAAGGCAAAGGCCTATGGACATTCCAGCACAGTAGGAGATGTACAGTCATGATTCGGGGAGGGCAGGACAGGGGGCTGAGCCATAGATCCCTGCCTCATGAGGAATCAACTCTGTGAGGGGGGTAAAGGCTGCATCTGGCACATGGTAGATACTCAGTAAGTGTGTATTGAAAGGATTTAGAGTTTTTGATTTTTCGGACCAAGCTGAGGTTTTCCTCCTATGCCAGAGAAGGGAGGCTTTCCCGGGCAAATGGGAGACTAAGGAGGTTTAATCTCTTGAAAGAAGAAAGACTTCAAGTGCTTATTTATAAGGGGAGTGCTAATCAGTAATAATTATTATCTGGCCATCAAGTCAGACCTCCCCCCAGAACAGTTAGGTAACCCCATAGGCCCCGATTGGGCTAAGAGTGGGCAGATTGCCATTTCTTTAAGACAACTTGATTCTCTTGTCTTTCCTGCTTCTTCTTTAGCCTCCGGTACCTAATGGCCTTGTGTCCTTAGATGAGATGACGCCCCTAGAGGCTATTTGGTTCAGCTCTCTGCCACACAACTAGAGGCACACGGCCAACATGGAAGGAAGGGCATGTCGTGAGTCCTGTGAAGGCTGCCATAGTGTAAGAATTCTCAGCCTGGGCATGGAGTCCCTCCCATACACCATGGATCTTCCTTGGAGTGGAATCCACCAGGTAGCAGTCTGTTCTGGGTGCTGGGGAGAGAGCGATGAGCAAAGCTGATTCAGCCTTGCCTGCCCAAGGCTCAGGACCAAGTAGCGAAAATGGGGAAATGCACATAGAACAAATATGAGGCACACATAAACGTATCATTGCAACATGTGCTACAAACAAAAGAGATTTCCAAGACTAAAATGAAGGCTGGGTGCCTGGCTGGCTTAGTCAGTAGAACATGAGGCTCTTGAGCTCGGGATCATGAGTTTGAGCCCCACATTGGGCTTAGAGGTCACAAACACACACACAAAAAGACTAAAGTAAGTGCTGACTTCAGCAGGAAATGAAATGACCTCGTCTTGGGGACTCAGGAAGGACTTCGCAAGAAGTGACTGTTCAGCAGAGATCTAAAGCCTACAAAGGAGTTATCTTGGTGAATGGGAGTTTGGGGAGAAAGCATTGCAGGCCAAGGACACAGTGTGTGTAAAGGTTCTGAGGTCTGTTGAAAGGAAGGAAAGCTGGAGGAGTTGCACTGTCAATAGTGCAAGGTGACAGGTGATCTGAAGAAGAGGGCAAGGGCTTGTTCTGGCCTCTGGGGATAGTCACCACAACATCCATGACTGTTCTGTTTGCTCCATCTAGCTTTGCATGGAAAACAAGGCTTCCTGGTGGATGTTTTCACAGCTTATGTGAGAATGATCAAATACCAGATCTCCGCTTACCTGCTTGGAGTTCCCTCCATTATCACATGATTCTTTGCAGGGTGGGGTAAGCATCCTTCTTCCCTAATTTCTTTTTTAAACTCCAAGTGCTCTTCAAAAGGGAACTAACAGTCTTCCCACCACGGAGTGATGGAGGTGGGTTTGGGGGAACCAGGAGCTGAAGGGGTAAGGCTGCTACAATCACCTTCTAGGTGAAACTGATTTGGCCTGACCAGCAGCCCCTCAGACAACAAAACGTCCTGCCTTCCACTCACACTACTCAGCACTTCTCTCTTCTCAGAATGACCTGGCATTCCTGAGCTGGCGTCAGAACTCTGGCACCTGACTCCCACCCAAGTTCTCTGCCTGACATCGGGTTGCAGGACACCCCCACCCCTGCATGCTTGCTTCTCGGTTTGACTTCCTTTTTCAAATCGGATTTAATTTCAAAGTTAAAAAAAAATTTGTTTAAAGTAGCTTTATGCCCCAACATGGGGCTTGAACTCACAACCCCGAGATCAAGAGTCACATGCTATACCGATGGAGACAGCCAGGTGCCCCAAAAAGTTTTTATTCATTCTTTAAAATTGACTTTTACTGATGTAAGTAATACAGACATTGAGGGCTGGGGGAAACATGGTTAAAGTGAAGGTTCTCCCATCCCAGTACCCGGCCTGGCAGTTACCCGCTGGGTGGGTCTTCTTCCAGTCTTTTCAACGCATTTTTCATTTATATGTATACAGATAATGAGGATAGATAGTTTGTTTGGTATACTGTTTTTTTTAAACATGAATCTGAGTTCTGTGTATTATTAAGCAACTTCTTTTTCCACTTAAGAGTACATCTTGAAGATCTTTGTAACAGCATCATTGCACATCATTGTATGTAAACCCACCTCATTCTTTTTTTTAAATAATTTTTTTTGATGTTTATTTTATTTTTGAGAGAGAGAGAGAGAGAGAGAGACAGAGAGAGAGGGAGACACAGTATTGGAAGCAGGCTCCAAGCTCTGAGCTGTCAGCACAGAGCCTGACACAGAGCTGGAACTCACAAACCGCGAGATCATGACCTGAGCCGAAGTCAGACCCTCAACCGACTGAGCCAGCCAGGTGCCCCCCACCTCATTCTTTTATAATGACAGCACAGTCTTCCCAAGTGTGTACTCCCATAGGTTAATTAACTATTCTCTCACTGATGAATATTCATTTATACTGTTTCTGGATTGTCACCATCACAAGCAACACTGTGACAAACATACTTGTATATGACTCTCAGCCTAGCTCAACTTGAGGATAGCTGTCTTGTTTGGTGATGAGATGTTTGTTAGGGGAGGTATTCAAGTAAAAGGTGAAATGATATGCCTTCCCCACCACTGAACAGTGATGCTCAAAATTTATTGTACATGAGAATTACCTGGAAAGCTTTCTGAGCTACCAATTGCTGAGCCAGACCTCTGGAGTTTCTGGGTTAGGAGGTCTGGGCTGGCCTGCGAATATGCATTTCTAACTAGTTCCCAGGTGAGGCTGCTGGGTCAGGGAACTTATTTTGAGAATCACTGCCTTCAAGGTGTTGGCTGCTTGGCTTCCCCTCACTTAAAGAGTCATATTACCCTAGGGAGACAATGTTCACGTTGAATTCACTCTGGGCTTCTCACTCTACTGAGAAGTGAGTGTTCAAACTGGCTTCCCCTTCTGGGTGGCAGGGCCCTTCAGGGTACTGGTAGTAGGTCCAGAGATCTGTCTAGCAAGGCTGTCCCTGCAGATGTTCTGGCTGGTTCTGGAAGCCTAGAGCCTCTTATCTCTAGATACAGCCTTCGAGGCCAGCCCTTTCTGGGCACCACCCCCCACCCCTGCACCTCACCCCATTCTCCCCTCTGGAGCCTAAGGAAAGGCTGAGGCTGGTGAGGAAGTGCTCTGAAAGGACAGGAGACCTGAAAGGACAGGAGACCACATCTCCAGAGAGGGTCTTCTAAAGGCATTGAGGTTTCAGGACATCCAGGCACTCTTTGTTCCCTGCTGCACTGCATGAGGTCACCCTGGGGTTTGGGAGGAAGCATCACTGGGTGGGGGTGTGGGAACCTGGAGCCCTGACCCTTGGAACTAACAACATCCCTTTTTCCTGGGCCTTCATGGTGACTTTGAGAGGGACACGACTGCACCTGAGGATGGTCAAGTTGTAGGCTGAGGGTCAGACCTCACTGGGCATTTGGCCAGTGCCTCTGGCTAGAGCTGAGTTTGGACACGCCGCAGCCCACCAGTCTCCTTGCCCTTTGACCCCTGGGATATTGTTCATGAACATCAGCAACCTTGATCGTCAGAAAGAAGCTTCCTCTAGACTCCTGGCTTCTTTGTCTGTTGCAGTTACCAGAAGGCAGAAGAGAAGAAGCCCTAGCCACTGTGCCACACATCTGGTGGGAGGGATGGGAGCTCCTTTGGAGCTTAGGAGAGCTGCTCCGGGCCCCTCTCTGGTGGGGGCAAAGTTTGGATCCAACTCTAATCCAGTGCAGAAATGTTGTTTGAGGCAGGCTGGTGTGCCTTTGTGCCTCTCTCTTAGGGGGAAAGAGAGACAGACAAAATGCGAGAGGGAGACAGAGAGAGAGAGAGAGAGAGAGAGAGAATGAGTGGGTGAGGAGTAGAGAGAGAGGGGGGGAGAGAGAGAATCCCAAGCAGGCTCCACACAGTCAACACACAGCCTGACATGGCGCTTGATCTCATGACCCTGAGATCATGACCCTGAGATCATGACCCGAGCTGAAATCAAGAGTCAGATGCTTAACCCTCTGAGCCACCCAGGTGCCCCCGGGGGGTGATGTCTAAAATCTTGAATACCTTCTCTGATGGGTTCATGGTTGTCTTCCCAGCACTTGGCACATAGTGCCTAACACAGCCTGTTGAATGGGTGAATAATGAACGTAAAATAATACTTAGAAGGTGTCTGCAGGATGGGCTCAGGCTGCTCAATCCCTGGATATGGGGGCTAGACGGTAGGGCCAGCTACGAAGCTGTTTGAGGCCCTCTCTGCACCCCTGCAGCTGTTGGAGGTCTGAGTCCCACAGCAGGAACAACCACTGCACAACCTCAAATGTGAAAGGAGCCCTGGGCAGGCTCTGTGGCCTGTGCAGGGGTTACCCTGGAACAGGCCTAACCACAGGGGGGAGTGGGAGAGGGGACACCACGGAGGGGGTAGATTGGCTCTCAGCGGAAGCCCTATTCTGGCGGCGTGAGCTCCAGTCATGGCCATGCTCTGTCCAGTATCCCATCAGCCACCGGCCTTAACTTGCTAACTCTGCAGTAATACTGGAACTGGGGGGTTGGGAGGGAGAGAATTTTAATCCTTTCAGACTCAAATCTTAACTTCTCATTTCTTTCAAGACACCCGCTCCTAACCCAAAAAACGAAAGCCGAGGCTGGGGGAATTCTGCACAGTGGAAAAGCTCAGAGTGTTACTTTTGTTCTGGGTCTGGCTGGTCCTGTGCAGCTCGCATCTCAGATCCGAGGCTCCCCGGGCGAATGGCGTTGCGAGTCTGCAGGTCGGGGTCCCGAGTGGGACTGGGTCGAGGACTTGAAGGGTGTCCCCCGAGGCTGGGAGAGCAGGATGTCCCCAACTGCGTGGAGCCTGCACGCCTGCTCGGCCACGCGCGCCCCTCGCCTGCTCGGTGGGGAAGGGGCAGCCCTAGGAGGCTTCCCTTTGTGGGCCTCCGAGTCCGGCCCCTTCCTCCGCCCGCCCCAAACGGAGCGCTTTGAAGTGGCCGCGATCTCAGCCCCCTTCCCCCTCGCGGCGCCGCCCCCGCTGTGCCCGCACCTTGGCAGTGGCCGAGTGCTTTGCATGGAAATGCGCCCTTGGCACCCGCTGGGCACTCTTTGTAAATTCATCCCCGGGGAGGCCCAGCCCTGGGGCCGCTCCGGGGGGGGGGGGGGGAGGTGAGGGGGGATCGCCTGCGGGGTCCCGAGGTCGAGGTGTGTACAGTTAGCCCCCTCATGCTTCTTTCGTGATTCAATACCTCCTCCCGACTTAGGGCGGGACTTTCAGAGTTCCTCAGTGGCTCCTCTGGAGGAAATGGGGCGGGCTGTGGGGTATGCGGGAACTAGTTTTCAACGGAAAATCCAACAGGCCCTTTTGGCAACATATTTGTACCAGTGCAGACCTTTGATCTAGCAAGTCCATTGCTATGAAAACAACCATAGATGTGTGCAAAGATGTTAGAACTGGGAAACCGTGGAAATATCTAGCAGTAGAGATTGTTTATATTCTCTAATTAGTTTACCACTGGTCATACACCGTTGGAAAAATCCACTTCAAATCATTAGCAGTGACGATATATTTACTACCCAAAAAATGCTCTTGATATTAAATTAAAGCAATAACACTATATCCCTGTATGGAAAAAAGACTGGAGAATATAGGATACCAGCTTATTAGTTTTCTCTGGATGCTGAGATACAGGAGACTATTACTGTTGTAGGCTTTCCTGAGATTCTTTATGCTTCATGCCATAATCATGTATTTTAAGATAATTTTTATTTAAATAAAACTCCTGTTTTAAGATTATAAAACAAAAATTTACCAGACTTCTCAGTAATTTCTTTTCTTCAAAAAAATTTTTTTTAATGTTTATTTATTTCTGAGACAGAGACTGAGCATGAGTGGGGGAGGGGCAGAGAGACAGGAAGACACAGAATCAGAAGCAGGCTCCAGGCTCAGGGTTGTCAGCACAGAGCCTGACACCGGGCTGGAACTCACCAACCATGAGATCATGACCTGAGCTGAAGTCAGTTGCTCACCAACCGAGCCACCCAGGCGCCCCATCTTTTCTTCTTCTTCTTCTTCTTTTTTAATGTTTATTTACTTTTGAGGGAGAGAACATGAACAGGAGAAGGGCAGAGAGAGAGGGAACAGAGGATCCGAAGCAAGCTCTTTGTAGACAGCAGGTAGAGAGCCTGACATGGGGCTCAAACCTATAAACCGTGAGATCATGGCCTGAGCTGAAGTCAGATGCTTAACCAACTGAGCCACCCAGGCACCCCTATTTTTCTCTTTTCAAAACAGGCATTCAGTCTGTGGGATGGGTGGGCGATTATTATTCCCATTTCACAGAAGGAAAGACTGGTGCCTTGGGAGGTAATGGGTAGCTTATAGGTACAGGGCAGCGCAGGGCCAGACCTGGTGTTCTTCCACAGCACAAAACTCCATCCAGCTGGCAGAGCACACGTGGAGTCATGGAGTGGAAATGGGGAGGGGTGGGGTGCAGACCAGAGCCACAGGCCAGATGCCCCATCAGGGTGTGGCCAGGACCCAAGCATTCTTGGCTTCCCTACCACCTTCAGCATGCAAACCACCCCACTGCAACCAAATCTGCAACAATGGTGAAATGAAGAGAATTATTAGATAGTGTTAAAGCACAGGAACTTGAGTCCCAGACCACGGTCCAGTCTCTCAGATGTCCTGGGTCTGGTCCGACGCTACTCAGGGGAGCTTAGGGTGATGGAGGGAGCTTCCACCAGACTGGGACTTGTCAAACATTCAGCTTTCTTCCTTTCCCCCCTCCCCTCTTTTGTTTTTTGTTTTTTGGTTTTTTTTAGTCAGCTTTCTTCCTAAAAAATTAGCTAGCTATTGGGGTGCCTGGCTGGCTCAGTCCGTAGAGCATATGACTCTTGATCTCTGGTCATGAGTTCAAGCTCCACGTTGGATGTGGAGCTTGCTTAAAAAAAAATTAGTTAGCTGTGGGAGAGTCCCTCCACCCCAGTGAGGGCATCATCCCCTCCCCCTCCCCCATCCATTATGGCTGGTCTCTCTCATCCACTTTAAGAACAGGGGACAGTTGGTGGGGGGACAAGTGTGGAGGAGAGGTCTGTTGTCTTGGGATGTATTCAGAGGGTTTGAGCCCCAGTGAAATGGCTACAGGCATTGAAATGGGCCCCTCAGTCTTCATCATAAGGTTTAGAGAACACTAAAAAAAATTTCCCTTTTCTCTAGTTAGCTTTGGTGATCTTTTGATGTTCTTGTTTCTAACTTGGCAGTTTATAAGTCATTCTATGCCTCTGAGTTCTTTAACATTCATCTTTGCGTTCCTCTGAAAGCACAGTAAAATCTGGGGGGTGTCTGTGTGGGCGGGAGTTTTGCTGGGGCCCCCAGAGGGTACTGCTACTAAGTAAAATTCGCTTTTACTCAAACACACAAAATAACCTCCTGGAGAACTTTTCTCTGTTCTAAGTTCGCTTATACCTCAATCCTTAGATGGAAGAGGCACAAGGATTTCTGAGCAGAAAAAATGGAATCTCTCTATACTCAGCCACATTGTAGTGAAAAGTCATGACACCAGAGACCATGAGAAGATCCATAAAGAAGACCACAGAAAGAAGAAACATTCCCTACAAAGAAATGATCGTGAAACAGACTTCTTATCAGCAATGAGAGACAAGAATGCCATTTTCAAAGTGCTGAGGGAAATAAGTGCCCTTTTATGCTAAAATTTTATGCTAAACTACCTGTTATTCAAGAATGAGGGCAGGGGCCCGCCTTGGGTGGCTCAGCCAGCTAAGCATCTGACTCTCAATTTCAGCTCAGGTTATGATTTCGCAGGTTTGTGAGTTCGAGCCCTGCATCTGGGTCTGAGATGATGGCGCGGAGCCTGCTTGAGATTTAATCTCTCCCTCTCTCTCTCTCTCTGCCTCTTCCCCACTCAAACTCTCTCTCAAAACTTAATAAATAAACATTTATAGAAAAAAAACAGAATGAGGGCAGTGGAGGAGGGTAGGAGGTGGGCTAGATGGGTATTAAGGAAGGCATTTGTTGGGATGAGCGACAGGTGTTGTACGTAAGTGATGAATCACTAAATTCTACTCTTGAAACCAACACTATGCTATATGTTAAACTAACTTGAATTTGAATAAAATCTTGGATGGAAAAAAAAAGAATGAGGGCAAAATAAAGATATTTCAGACCAAAAAAAAAAAAACCCCAAAACCAGTGATCTCTTACACTCCCTCATGGAAAGATCTGCTAAAGGATATTCCTCAGAAAGAAACGAATTAATCCTTGAAGGAAGGAATTGAAGGGAAAAAGCAACATGGAGAAAAAGCATGCATGTGGATAAATCGAAGTAAGCCTGTATCTAAAAAGCAGCAATAATAAAACTGGCAACTAACTGTGGAGCATTTAAAAACAAGAAAGGATCAAGTACTAGGCAACAATAATGACGAAGATGCGACAGGGCAGGTGCCTGTCCGGCTCCATCGGTGGAACCCGTGACTCTTATTTTTGAGTTCGAGCCTCATGTTGGGTATAGAGATTACTTGAAAATAAAATCTTCAAAAAAACCAAAAAGGATGGGACAGGGTCATTGGTGTAAAGCATTCTAAGATTCTTTGGTTGTTTTGGAAGAGGATAGAACAGAAAGTGAATTTATCATGATGTTAAGAGAGCATAAGCTGCAAGCCGATTCTTTGTACTCTTTTCTCTCTCTCTTTTTTAACGTTTATATATTTATTTTGAGAGGGCTGAGAGGCAGAGAGAGAGAGAGAGAGAGAGAGAGAAAGGGAATTCCAAGCAAGCTCTGTAAGGAGCCCAACATGGGGCTAGGACCCATGCCCACAAGATCATGACCTGAGCCCAAATCAGGAGTCAGATGCCTAACCCAGGTGCCTGTGTACTCTTTTTTCTTAAAGAAGTCTCCCAAGTTGAATAAGTCTCAGGTTCCATAAGACCTAGACCTGCCTCTGGGGTAGGGTTAATGTTCTCTTTTTCTTTTTTTTTTTTTTTAATGTTTATTTTTTATTTTTATTTTTAAGAGAGAGAGTGAGGGAGACCAAGGATCTGAAGCAGGCTCCAGGCTCTGTGCTGACAGCAGAAAAACCAATGTGGGGCTTGAACCCCACGAACCATGAGATCATGACCTGAGCAGAAGTTGCACGCTTAACCGACTGAGCTACCCAGGCACCCCAGGGTTAATGTTTTCTATTTATGATTTTATTAGAAGAGTTGTATAAGTTTTTAAAAACATAAAGATGACCTCCTGAAAGTATAAGGAACAAAATGCATAACTTCTAACCTGGTAGGGAAAAAAAAAAAAGATTCCCCAACTGTCACGTGATAATAAAGTTTTTTTTATTGAGATGTAATTGGCATACAACCTTCTATTAGTTGCAGGTGTACAACATAATGATTCAGCATATGTATATATTGCAAAATGCTGATCACAGTCTAGCTAACATCCATCACCACATATAGTTAAAAATAGTTTTTTTGCTAACAGAATTTTTAACCAAGCAAATTTAAAACCTACATCTCTCATCCTTCTTTAATTATAGACATGGCTGATGGCAAGTGACCAGAAGTGATGTTGCAACTTGTAGGTTGCCATTTGAAAGGAAGGGAGATTATGGGGCACCTGGGTGGCTCAGCTGGTTGAACATCCGACTTTGGCTCAGGTCACGATCTCAAAGTTTGTGAGTTCGAGCCCCGCGTCGGGCTCTGTGCTGACAGCTCAGAGCCTGGAACCTGCTTCAGATTCTGTGTCTCCCTCTCTATGTTCCTCCTCTGCTCATGCTTTGTCTCTCTCTCTCAAAAATAAAATAAACATTAAAAAAAGGTAAAAAAAATTTCCATGTTGTTTAAGCCATTTTAAATTTGACACCTTAGCAAAAGCAGCTGAATCAATTTACTAATTTACTAAGTGTAAATGCAGATATGTGAGAAAGTACAGTAAAAGTGAATGAATTAGACTCACCAGTTAAAAGACAATGATATTCAGGTCAGAATAAAACAAAACTGAAATAAACACAGCCACATTTGCTTGTTATGTATATTCACAGTGTATTACCAGGATTGAATAGTTGCAACGGAGACTGTATGGCCTGCAAAGTGAAAAATAATTACTACATTGTCCTTTATGGAAAAAGTTTGATGACCCTTGAACTAGGTCATGTAGAGGCTGCCCTTTAGGCAACAGGCTTGAGCAATGCCTGAGGAAGGAAAAAGGGCCCACGGTGACCCCCGGGCTGAATGCAAACAGGCTCATGAAGAGACCCGTAGCCATAGGCTCTACCTACTCAATGGGCTACTTACAACCAGGCATAGTGACCAGAAAAAGGGAAAATTCGATACGTTCCCATACCTCCCCATTCCGCCCTATAACTGTGCCTGCCCCCACCGTCCTCCCCCATTCCCACCCTGCCTCCTCGCAGGACAGCTTCTCCTTTGCTGTCCTGCCCGCTAAACCCTTGGGGTGTATTCAATAAATTTCTATCTCTTTTGGGGCGCCTGGGTGGCTCAGTCGGTTAAGCGGCCGACTTCGGCTCAGGTCATGATCTCGCGGTCCGTGAGTTCGAGCCCCACGTTGGGCTCTGTGCTGACAGCTCAGAGCCTGGAGCCTGTTTCAGATTCTGTGTCTCCCTCTCTCTGACCCTCCCCCGTTCATGCTCTGTCTCTCTCTGTCTCAAAAAAAATAAACGTTAAAAAAAAAATTAAAAAAAAATTTCTATCTCTTTTGTTCTGCCTTGGGTGAATCCTTTCACCAGCACCACCCCCACCCCACTGGCCATCACCTGATTGGAGCACCCCACATCTGGTGCTTTCCCCCATTCCAGATGAGCCCCACATGTCATAAGGCATATCAAAAATAATGATCATACCACATTCTCTGATCTTAACAAAATAAGATTAGAAATTAAAATAAAAGAAATAGTCCAAATAACCCCATTACATTTGAAAACACGTCCAAATAATTCACATGGAAAAGAAGAAATCATGAAGGAAATTACAAAATATTTGGAAGTGGAGGATATGGAAACATCACATAAGAAAATTTGTGTTGTGGAATGTCAGCTAGAACAATGATTAGAGAGAAATTTGTATCCCTTAAAAATATATTTGAGAAAGACTAAAAAATTAATAAGCTTAGTACAATAAGTTCAACACAGGAACTAGAAAAAGAACAACAGAACAATCTGAAGAAAGTAGAGAAAGGGAAATAAGAATGGAAGCAAAATAAAAACAAAGAAGCAGCAGACAGATAAGAGCAAAAGTTAGTTCTTTGAAAAGATGAAGACAAACCTCCAGCAAGATGGACCAACCAAAAAAGAGAAAAGCAATAAGTAATACTAGATTGATTAATTTACTACATTAATTTACAAATTGAATTAATTTAAAATAATTAAAAAGTGAATGTAATAAAAGATCCTATAGAGATTAAAAATGTTTTGCGGCGCCTGGGTGGCGCAGTCGGTTAAGCGTCCGACTTCAGCCAGGTCACGATCTCGCGGTCCGGGAGTTCGAGCCCCGCGTCAGGCTCTGGGCTGATGGCTCAGAGCCTGGAGCCTGTTTCCGATTCTGTGTCTCCCTCTCTCTCTGCCCCTCCCCCGTTCATGCTCTGTCTCTCTCTGTCCCAAAAAAAAAAAATAAAAAATAAAAAATAAATGTTTATTTATTTTTGAGAGAGAGAGAGCCTGCATGAGCATGTGCACATGGGGGAGGGGCAGAGAGGGAGGCACCCAGGCACCCCAATCCTGTAGAAATGTTTTAAAAATGTTTATTTATTTTGAGGGAGAGAAAGAGTGAGAGCCCGCGCACAAATGCAGGAGGGGCAGAGACACCGGGAGAGAGAGAATCCCAAGCAGGCTCTGCACTGTCAGCACAGAGCCATACACGGGGCTCCAATCTCACAACCTTGAGATCATGACCTGAGCTTAAATCAAGAGTAGAGCGCTTAACCAACTGAGCCACCCAGGTGCCCCTCCTATGTACTATTAATATTAAGGGAAGCTAGGTGATAGATAACCTGTTAACAATCTTTGCACAACTTTACTGTAAATCAAAGTTATTTCACAATTAAAAGTGTATTTTAAACAACTAGCAGTCCTGTGACATACTGGAAAAACAGCTGGGCAAATCTTTTTACAGGTGACTTTTGTCAAATAATTCAAGGAATAGATATTCCTCTTTTACTTAAATTGTTCTGGAGGCATCTGAGTGGCTCAGTTGGTTGAGCATCCAAATTTGGGTCAGGTTATCATCTCTTAGTGCCTGGGTTTGAGCCCCACATCGGGCTCTGGGCTGACAGTTCAGAGCCTGGAGCCTGTTTCAGATTCTGTGTGTCTCTCTCTCTCTCTCTGCCCTTCCCCCACTCACATTCTGTCTCTCTCAAAAATAAATTAACAATAAAAAAATTATAAAATTATTTTTAAAAAGAATTATGTTAAAAATTAAATAAATTGTTCTAGCAGTTCCTGGGTAGCTCAGTCAGTTAAGCAACCAACTCTTGGTTTTTGGCTCAGACCATGATCTCACGGTTTGTGAGTTTGAGCCCCAAATCAGGCTCTGTGCTGACAGTGCAGAGTCTGCTTGGGATTTTCTCTCTCTCTGCCCCTCCTACACTCACTCTCTCTCTTTCTCTCCAAAATAGATAAACTTAAAAAAATAATAAATTGTTCTAGAAAATTGAAAAAGAAGTAATGCTTCCTAATTAACTTTATGAGGTTAATATAATCTTAATATGCAAGGTGGTCAAGGACAATATGAAAAAAGAATTATACACCAATCTCACTTACTTCATCCTAAATATTAGCAAACTGAATATATATATAATTGATACAGCAGGGATACAAAAATAGTTTAAAATTAGAAAATCCCAAGTAACTTATCATATTAACATAGTAAAAAAGAAAACCCATATAATCATCTTAATAGATACAAACAGAAATAGCATTTGTTAAAAATTTAACATCACTCATTGTAAAAACTCTTGACCAACTCAGAATTGAAGGAAACTTCCTGAACCTGAGACAAAATAGCCATCAAATACCTACAGCAATGGATATCCTTAATGGTACAATATCAGAAGTATTTCCTTTAACATACGGTATCAGCACTAGCACAGTAACACAAGAAATGAAAAGAATACAAATTACAAAGGAAGAGAAAAATTGCAATTTTATGTGCAGATGACATGATTACCTACATAAAATATTCAAGGAAATCTATAGGTGAACCTAACTAAGAAGTACTCAGTAATGGCTGCATATAAGGCTTATATAAAAAAAAAAATGTGATATAAAACATTTAATTGTTTCCCAGAGGGAAGATAGGGAATGGGGTGAAGGATGGTCTTTAGCCAGATGTATAAAGTTTGTTTGTTTGTTTTAACGTTTATTTATTATAGAGCGAGAGATACAGAGCATGAGCAGGGGAGGGGCAGAGAGAGGGGGAGACACAGAAGCAGGCTCCAGGCTCTGAGCTGTCAGACACAGAGCCTGACGTGGGGCTTGAACTCACAAACTGTGAGATCATGACCTGAGCCGAAGTCAGATGCTCAACTGACTGAGCCACCTAGGAGCCCTGAGATGTATAAAGTTTGTTTTTTAAAAGAAAGAAAGATGTAGGAGATCCAAAACAAATAGTCTCGTTTGTTAAATCTGGATGATGGGTACAAGTATGTTACATTGTTTTCTTTTAAAAACCATTCTATGTAATATACATAACACACATTCAATGACTTATGCAACATATATGCTATTAATGAAGTATAACTTAAAAATGAGCCCTACCACACCTCCATCTAACTGAAAAACTAGAATTTTACCAACACCATTTTACTACCTGTGTCCTCCTTCCTTATTCCTTGTCTCTTAGTGCAAAAGTAAGCCCTATTCTGAATGTTGCATTTATAAATTCTTTACTTTAAATTTTTTTAAGTTTATTTATTTATTTTGAGAGAGAGAGAGAGAGCAGAGGAAGGGCAGAAAAGAGAGAGGGGGAGAGAGAATCCTAAGCAGGCTCCATGCTGTCTGTGCAGAGCCTGATGCGGGGCTTGAACTCATAAACTGTGAGATCATGACCTGAGCCTAAATCAAGAGTCATATGTTTAACTGACTGAGCCATCCAGGTGCCCCATAAATTCTTTACTTTTTTAAAATGGAGTTTGATCTATCATATTAGTTTTTATACTTTTCCATGTGTTTGAAATGCTTCAAAATTAAAAGGCAATTGATGTTGCCAAAGGTATCTTGTGAAAATCTTCCAAAGAAAAGTGATTTTCAAAAATAATTCTTCAGAAGCATTTTTGGAAGGGCACCTGGCTGGCTCCGTTGGAAGACCATGTGACTCTTGATCTTGGGGTTGTGAGTTTGAGCCCCATGTTGGGTGTAGAGATTACCAAAAAAACATGATGATGATGATGATGATGATGATAAAACTTAAATTTTTCTTTAATGTTTATTTTTGAGAGAGAGAGACAGAGACAGAGCTCGAGAGGGGAAGGGCCAGAGAAAGAGGGAGACACAGAACCTGAAGCAGGCTCCAGGCTCTGTCAGCACAGAGCCAGATGCAGGGCTCAAACTCACCAACCACGAGATCATGACCTGAGCCGAAGTTGGACGCTTAACCGTCTGAGCCACCCAGGTGCCCCATAATAAAACTTTAAAAAACGGGTTCTTTGGAAAGAGTACTGGGAAGAGCTTTCATTTCCTTATCTGTACCACTTAACTATTCATTGGACAATACTTCCTGAGCGAGCACCTCCCCGGTGCCAGGCTTTGTGCCGGCTTTGGAGGATCAGACTCCTAGTGTCAGAGTGGGTAGGGGGGCGTTGGCTGGGATAATGTGTGTGAAGCATGGTGGCTGCAGCACGGGTGACCATCATTATTCCTGGCTCTGAGAAATGGCACAAGGTTTTCAGCTGCCAAGATAAAGAGTCAGTCTCTCATTAGCTGCCCTTGGCTTATTGTTCCCAGCACGTGTTCATTAGAGTGTGTGTTGAGCCTGTTCCACACGGCCCGGCGTGTAAATGAGTCATCACCAGCAGAGGCCCTTAGTGGAGCAGCCCTGGCACCGGAGAGTATGTAGGGTACAGGGAGACCTGTAGATTTCGTGGATCCAGGGATGAAGGATGGAGCCCTGGCGGGGGTGTGATTGCTCCTGAAGTAGACACAGAGTCCCCAGGGCCTCTGCCCAGGCCTGGCTTTGGCTCTCATTTCTTGCCGTTTGTGCTTCTCTGTGTCACCTTTAGCCACATAATCAAATATGGGTAACACAAGAAAATGAGCAAGACGTCAAACCTGGGTGGCATTTAGGTTTGCTGTTGCTGAGAAACTGTTTTGGAACTAAAAGAATTTTGTGTGGGACAGGATCGGAGGGGGGTGGCGGTGCGGGTGTGGGTGTGTCTGGCCTCATTGTTGGAGCACAAAAGAATCATCCGGTTCTCTGAAAGTTCTGGAAGCCCTTCCATGCTAAAATGGCCGGAGGATGTGCCAACGCTCAGAAGGCTTGAGGTTGCAGCTCCCATTAGTGGGGAGCTTTTGAAGCTAGCCTCCTGGCACTGTGTGCAAGGCTGCTCTAGGCCCTGGGTGTGGGGCCTGTCTTGGAGGGCAAGGCAGTGCCTGCCTCCTGGGACCCAATACCCACTGCACGGGGCAGGCGCCTTGGCATTAAACTCTCCCTTTCGGTTGGAAGATGCCGTCTTTGAAACTCCACCAGGCCTTGGTGCCAGCTGGTTTCCTCCTGGTCTAGAGCCAAGGAAGACCTGAGTCCAAGCACGCCCAAGCCTTCCACCCAGGCGTGCATCCCTGAAACAGCCTTGGCTCTGCGGCCCGAGAGCCCAAGAGCCTCATGTTGGCTGGCAGGTATGGAAGCCGTAAGACTGCCGGCCTCTCTTTCCCTGCTGCCCCAAGCCTAGAGCTCTGTCGCTCCCTGCCAGCATTGCCGCCTCACTGGCTGGCAAAGCCTGCTTGGGCAGAAGGCTGGTAATTTGTGACTCATGGCCCGTCTCTGACCACGGGCAGTGCTGAGTCACTGGGGCTTGCCTGTTCTGCCAAGGAGTGCCAGGGGTGGGGCAGCCCCCTCCAAAGGCACTGGCAGGGGCGAGGGAAGCCCACTCTTCACTGCTGGGTGGAGCTGGCCTCAGCTCATGGGGGGCAGAGCCCGCCTGCTGCGGCCACAGCCCTTTGAAGAAGTGTGAAGCCAGGCCAGTGCTGCTGTGTCATCTTGGGTCCACTCTGTCCCTGGGACTGTGCTCCCCATCAGCCCTGACTGGAACACACCCCCCATCATCAAGGCTGGTGCGCTGGGCCAGTCTGCCCAGGGTCCTAAGAGTCTGGATGCTGGGTCAGCCGGGGACAGCAAGGCTGCTGACCTGGGTCCCCCAGCCACTCCCTTGACCTTCCTTCATTATTCACTTAGAAAATAAGGACAGAAGTGAAAACAGTGAGGAGCACCTTTTAATTTTTTCTGCTCATCAGATTGGCAAAACATTTAAAAGGACTAATGATGCCCAGTGTTGAAAAGAATGTAGGGAAACAGGTGGTGTTGGTGTATGAAAATGGCAGGGAGTGAGGAGCCTATTTCGGAAGGGCCACTTGGTAGTACCTGCTAATGTTTAAAAGACACATACACTTGGGGTGCCTGTGTGGCTCAGTCAGTTAAGCATCTGACTACAGCTCAGGTCATGATCTCATGGTTCGTGAGTTCGAGCCCCACGTTGGGCTCTGTGCTGACAGCTCAGAGCCTGGAGCCTGCTTGTGATTCTGTGTCTCTCTTCCCCTCCCCCGCTCACTCTGTGTCTCCTTCGAAAATAAAAACAAACATTTAAAAAAAAACTTAGAAAATGAGACAAAAACATTTTGCAATTCCAAGTAGCTCTGTAGGCGTGTATAACACAAGAGCTTATGTTCAAGAATGCTCACTGTATTCTTGCTTGCAACTGTAAAAAAAAAAGCAACAGTTAATGACCATTAATTGAGTGTTGTATGAATAAACTAGACTCTACTTTTGCATACTCACAGCTGTTAAAAAGAACAAGGTAGATCTGTATGTACTGACTGTTAAGAAAGGATGTTTATGATATAAAGTGAAAAACAACTCCCAAAACCATGTGTGGAATATGTTCCTGTAAAACAAGCAAAACCCATGTATGCACACGTGTGTGTGCGTGTGCATGCATTACAAATCCACATAGGAAAAGGTCTGGAAGGCTGCTAATGGTGGTTTTCCCTGGGAACAGTTTGATAATTGAGATAATGGGAGACTTTCACTTTGTAATCTTTATATTCCCCTATTGTTACATTTTTGCAACACAAAATAAAAAGAAAAATAAATAAAAAGAAAAAAATTGAACACAAAATGAACAGTTGTCCTTACACGCATGACGAAGACCCAAATGTGAGTGTGGGTAGGTACATGTACATGCATGCGAGATAGGGGAAGGATTCCAGATTCCTCCTGCCTCCCCCAGGGCTGAAAACTCTTCCCAGAGCCCATCCTCCCTCAGGTCAGATCACCAGTGGGTGCCACAACCAAGTGTAACTCCGGTTCCTAAACAGCTTCCCGTCTCCACCTTCCAACGCTCCCTGTAGCTTCCTTGGTGGGGAGTGGGGGGGCGTACCCCCACCCTGTGTTCCCAGAACACCCTGCCTATCTCCTTTGTGGCCATTTCACACTGGTTACCCCCTACTGCACTCCCACACAGCACCAGCTAAGGTGGGATTCTGCCCCTCTTTGCTCTTCATTCATATGCACAGAGAGGGGCCTCAGTAAGTGCGTGGTGAGTGATATAAGAATGAATAATAAAGCAGCCAGCAGAGGGATGCTGGGGGAAGGGACCCCTGCCATCACTCAGCCCACTTTCCCCTCTAATGCCCAGATGCCTCTGCCGACACCCACAGGGACGAGGCAGCCACTGCCGTCCAAGGCAGCTCTCTGGCCCTTCCTATGCAGAGTAAGAGGCTGCCTGCGTTCATCATGGGGAGGGGCCGTGCCTCCAGCGTTTCCCAGGTAAATGTAAAGTCTGTGGTCAGTTCAGCAGGCAGTTGTGAAGCTTCACAGCCCGAAATGCAATACCACCCTCTCTCCAGCCGGGAGAGCCCCTCCACCCCACCCCTGCCTGCTGCATATTCTACCTGCCTGCGGGACCTCATCAGTCCGAGCGGGACAGCCCCGCCCTAACCACCACGTCGTCGGCTGGGTAAACGAAGCATTAAAAACAAACTAATTAGTACTTCAGGGTAGCTTCATTCACAAAATTACCTCACCGAGGACATGTCTCATTTATAACCGACTTAATTAAAAGAAACTTGGTAAATTCCTGTAATAGATGAGGACAGCACTTTCTAGAAACGCCGTCATTGAAATGTTTTACTGCATGTATCAAATGGTTATTAAGTCTTTAATATCATAATTCCTGAAGAATGCCATTGTTAGTGACAAACAGGAATCCTGGCAACAAAGGAGCTAATTGTTCCCTTCTCTTGGCTCCGTAATGCACAGGAAGTCATAACTTCTCTGTTGTACTTCTTTTCTTTGCAGTTTTAATACGTATGAGTACATGCCAGCTCTGGGAGGAATCCACCATAAAGATTAAGAATGGGAAGAAGTCCTGTTTCTGACTGGTTGACAAGGGGTTTAGAAAAAACACATCGTTCCCAGGTGAGGCTGTGACAGGCATTGGTTGAGTATCGGCCGCTGTGGGTGGGCTGGGGCCTCAGGGTAGCACAGAGATGTTGAATGACTCCCCCAAGTTGCCCAGCTAAGTGGATTTTGGAGAGAACCACCGTGCAGTGTTGGGTGGCCTGGGCAAGGCTCTCTGGGAATGTGCCCTGTGGCTGGCAGGATAAAGTATGCACAACCTGATCTCTTTCCCACCCACCCCGCCCCACAGCGCTTCCTCCCTACCCAGCTCCTGCGGACTGACTCCGTGCAGGAACCCTGAGCCGGTCTTTGTACAGGATGGTTGCCAGGTCTTCTCCCCTGAGCACCTGGCCCTGGAATGGCTGGTGGGAGGAGCCTAGAGATTGGTGCAGGGCTGGGCAGCAGGTCTGTTGATCCAGAGGAAACTAACAAAACATGGGAACCTCCCAGGCTTCAGAGGGGGCATTGAAGGGTCTTAGGGAGGGAAGTGAAGGTATCTTTTTGCTGGCCTGCTGCCTGAACTGGGGAAGGGGCACAGCCACTCCTTGCTTCTGTTTCCTTTAACTAGGAAAGCAGTTCAAGTGTTATGAGGGCCTGTGTTTGGAGGCAGAGTGATTGAGTTTGAATCCTGCTTCGTTATATATTGTCGGATTTGGGGGCCTCTCTTCCTTAACCTTGCAGAATGGGGAGTGGGCCTCAGGGCGCAGAGGTCAGGGCTTCCAGGAGCCGGCTCATAAAACAGCCAGCGCAATGACTGGCACATGGGCAGTGCTCAGTAAACTGATTGGTATTGGTTGTCAATGATATTTCAACTGGGTTTAGAGGAAGGGGAAATAGAAATTGGAACAGATGGTGCCACATCCAGACGGCGAGCAAAGGGCACCCGCTGACTTTATCAATGAGTTCTCACAAATCATCAAACCCCTGAAAAAGAGCCCGACAGGAAAGGCAACGTGGGGAGCTCTGACCCCAGACCGAAAATGCAAGTTACTTTGCAACAGTCTGTGCTGGAAAGTGTGGGTTGTCCTGGTCACCGTATCCTGTGGTAGCACACTTTGGGTCTTCCTTCTAGAGGCAGCTGAGCACACTCAAGAGCTGCTTACGGTCTCTTAGCATCAGAACTGTTGGGACCAGTGGAACTGGCTAGACAGTTGGGGAACCCGAGGCACAGAGTGGGTGATTCGGGCTCCCATCTGGAGAGCTATGGCCGAGTTGGGGTCAGGGCCCAGCCTCCTGGCTCCTGGTCCAGTGCTCCTTGTAGAGTTCACTGCTGCAGCCCAGGCAGCCACTAGCCCCCTAGGCACCTTTGAGAGAACTGGAAGAAGGTGCCCTATCCTCCTAGCTGGAGGCTCTTGGCTGGATTTCAGCCTCACGACTCCCTTGACGTGTCAAGGATGTGCCCTCATGCAGGGCATCACCCAGAGACCATACATGTGGTATGATCTGCCCACTCTTCCTGAGCCAGGACTGTACATCCCATCACAGGCCTTGTTCATGGAGGGATTGGGTGGGTGTGGGTTGGCTTCCATGATCCTTCAGATGTTCCCATGGAGTTTTTGCTTGGGGTGGGAGGAAGTCTTTATCCATCTGGGTCACAGCCCCCTTCCTTATCCTGACTGCACCACCCACATGCCCAAAGCCCATTCACCAGAATCAATATACCCAGCAACATCCCCACTCCCAATTTGACTTATTTCTAATATTCTATTGGAAGAAATTTTGCATCCTTTGAGTTTTTCCAGAGGATTCTTAAGTCGGTTCTCATCAGGACAGTTCTGCCTAAGCTCCAGGTCAACCAAAAAAGCTTTTTAGAAGCTTCTAAGAAGAAATGGAAGACCTTGGGAGAAAGTCATTCATGTGTAGAAGAAGGGCAATCATTCCCCTGTAATTAGGAAAACAGCAGTCTCTGTATTTCACACTCTCCTTATTTCACATTCTTTTTTATCTCTGCCCCTGCCCAGAGGAATGGGGTGGGGGGGGGGCTTGGAAGTGTAAATGGGGGTTTCTCTGCAGCGCATCCCCCAAAGGATGCCGGAAGAACTGAAGGGTTGAATAATTTAAAAGCAAACCGTATGATCACTAGAAAATAGAATTATTAACTTGTCTCGAAAGGGAAGGTATATCAAAGCTGGAAACGGTGGATGACATTATAAAAGAGAAGGTAGCAGATTTAATTCGTCTAAATTTCCATGTGTAAAAACAAAACAAAACAAGACAAAACAAAACAAAACATAATTGAGGGAGAAACATGCCTCAAAAGCTTTAAAAATGTTTGCACTGTTTGAACCAGTAGTTCAACTTACAGTGAGTCTCTGCTAATGAATAGCGCTTAAATATGGAGTTGAGTTAGACATAAAGTTGTTTATTGTAGAATTATTTATGACAGCAGGGGGAAGAAAAACAGAAAATAGCCTACATATGCAGTGATTGAGGAAAGGCTAGGTCCTTTTAAAAGAATGTTATGAAGTCATTTTATTTTTGAATGTTTGCATTTTTTCTTTAATTTTTAATGTTTATTTTTGAGAGAGAGAGCACGAGCGGGGGAGGAGCAGAGAAAGAGGGAGACACAGAATCTGAAGCAGGCTGTAGGCTCAGAGCTCTCAGCGCAGAGCCCGACGCGGGGCTCATACTCACGAGCTGCGAGATCATGACCTGAGCCGAAGTCTGGTGCTTAACTGACTGAGCCACCTCGGTGCCCCTGAATTTTTGAGTTTTTTAAAGATTTTATTTTTAGCAATCTCCACACCCAACGTGGGGCTTGAACCCACGGCCCCGCGTTCAACAGTCACATGTTCTACCAACTGAGCCAGCCAGGCGCCCCTGAAATCATTTCAAATGATGTTTCTAAACTGTTTGGGGCACCTGGCTAGCTTAGCCTGAAGCATGTGTAACTCTTAATCTTGGGGCTGTGGGTTCAAGCCCCACGTTGGGTGTAGAGATTATTAAAAAATAAATAAACTTAAAAAATAATAAAAATGTTCACTGAGAGGTAGTGACATATAGCAACAGAAATATAGGTTTGATCTAAGCCAGACCTGGCATAGTAATCAGGGGCTACCTGTATAAACTTGGGACTTAATCTCTGTCTACATTTCAGTGTATACATCTACAAAATGGGGACAATAAGAGTACCTACTTCATAGGGATATTGTATGATATGAGATAATATATATAAAGTAGTCAGCACTAAGGAAGCCCTCAGTTGTCACATGTTATGATTATTATTCTTTTGTATAAGGTAGACAATTATCCATGCTCATTCATTCACTCATTCATTCAGCAAATATTTATTGAGGTCATATTTGTGCCAAGTACGGAGCTACAATAGTAAATGAGTTAATGCTAAATGAAAGAAACAGAAAGTGTGCATGCATCTTGAGCACAGCTGTGTTAAAAATAAAAAGATGCCTGGGGAAAAAAAGACTAGAAGGAAATATACCAAGATATTAGTTCTAATTGTCTTTGGGTAGTGAGGCCATTGGTGATTGGTCCTTACTACCCAATTTTCATTAATGAGTATGAATTTCTTTTATGAGTAGTAATGAAGTTCCTATGTATTGAAAAAAGAGGAAAATGCTGATGTATGTTGATTAGCCTTTTATGGCCCAATATCATGCTGTGATGTGGATGTTGTGAAAGGCAGGGCACCATGCTGAGATGTACCTCTGAGACCTGCCCCCTTCCCCCCCCCCCCCCCCCCCCCCCACACGTCCCCCAGCACTGTCAAGCCAGCCTTACTGCCCCATGAGGGAAGGACACCACTTGTGTTGATTTGCTTTGAATATATTTACATTGCACAAAAAGTGTGCAGAATCAAAACAGAAAACAGCAAGGCAAAAAGTAAACACTCCAAAGAATTGTAGCTGATGGCGGGATCTGCCATGAGCTGATAAAATACTTCTTGGCCATATGACAGCCAGGAGGCAGCATCATGGGGCCATCAGGAGGCCCCGTAGCCCCTGCTGGCCCTGAGTTTCCCCCTGTGGGGGTGGAATGGAGACTCTGTGGAGACAGATGGAGAGCGCATCTTTTCTCTCTCCTACAGGTATGGTCCTCAGAGGCCCTGCTCATGCCCCAGTCCTGGAAGCCTTGTCGGTTGGTCCCCGGGGGGAACCTCTCCTCCCCCCATCCCGACCTCCTGTTTGGAGAGACCTTGGCAGCACCCCTGTCTGACCTTGCCTCTCCCTTCAAGCTGTGGGGACACCTACAAACCTCTGTTGCCTCTCAGTGGGTCCTGTCCCTGGGGCACCGCACGGACCTCCCGCCTGTGTGTCTGCAGTCACGCAACACTCCGCTCCTTTATTAACCAAGGTTTCTACCCTGCCCCAGCAGGTGGCTCTGCAGGCAAAAAGCATCCCTTTGTTCCCTTTCTATGACCTACTTAGGTATCAAAAGCTTCATTCCCTGGGGAGTTTTCAGGAAAGCAGCAGCCCCACTGCTCTGGGGAGGGGCAGGAGAAGGGCTTTAAGGGTCAAGGTCTTGGTTCCCAGCCCAGCTGGGTACACATGCGTGTGTCCCTTCCTTCTCAGGGCACTTACTTCCCTCATTTCCAAATGGGTGTTTTGGGGGAAGGGGTGGCTGAGGTCACTGACCAAGCCCTAACAGCGCAGCCACAACACAGGCTCAGTGCACCCTCAAATCAGGCAATGTGGCTCCTTATCATCATCCCCACTTCACAGATCAGAAAACCAAGGTCCAGAGACATTATGCTCCATCCCCAAGATCGTCCAGTAGGAAGGTGGTGGAGTCGGGATGAAAAGAACAACTGGTGCTTCTGACCACTCTGCATAGCGTATTTTCGGAGACCAGCTTGGATTTTGGGAGAGGCCTCTTTTCCTCTAGTTCGAGGGGCTGCCCCAAAGGACACAGAACTGGGGAGCCTGCGGCTTGAGTTCTGGCCTTGCCTCACCCCCCTCAGACCTTGTGTAGGTCCTTCCATTTCTGGCTGTGGAAGGCAGAATAATGTTCCCCACCATCCTAAAATGTCTGTGTCCTAATCCCTAAAATCTGTGAATATGTTCCCTTACACGGAAGAGACCTCACAGATGTGATGAGTTAAGGACCTTGAGCTGGTGAGAGCATCTTGGACTATCCAGGTGAGGCCAGGGTAATCTCAAAGCTCCTTCAAGGGGGAGGTAGGAGGGTCAGTCAGAAGAGATGGGACAAGAAAAGGAGAGGTTTAAGAGAGATGAGAACGTGCTGGCATTGCTGCAGGTGTTAGAGATGGTGGATGAGGTCACCAGCCAAGGAATGCAGTCAGCTTCTAGAAGCTGGAAAAGGCAAGGACGTTATTCTCTCCTCGAGCCTCCAGAAGAAATGCAGGCCTGCTGACACCTGGATTTTAGGACTTCTGACCTCCAGATCTGTAAGATGATAAATTTGTGTTGTTTTGAATCACTAAGTTTGTGGTAATTAGTTACAGCAGTAACAGGAAATGAATATACTGGGCTTCAGCTGTCCCCTCTATAAACAAGTGGAGTGGCTGGCCAGATGGCCACGTACACACTGTGCTTTTTTCCATAGGCCTTGCAAGTCCCAGCCACAGGGCCTGGGGTTGTTTTGACGATTTTGTGGACTTTGTTTAGGAGTCTCGATCCCTGACTGTTCTTTATCCTCTGTGGAAGGAACTGTTTTGTGTCTTGTGGCCTGTGATTCAGGAGGCCAAACCCCACAGGGGAGGAAAACAGTATGGCTTTGCCGAGCAGGCGTGGTTGGGGGTTGCTGGGTCCTTGCGTTGGGCCTTGTCTTGAGACTCCCCCCCTCAAAAGGCCCCAACTGCCCTCTGGCTCCCGAGCAGAATTACAGCCTCCCTTCCCCAGAATGCCTGAGGTTGAGGGTGCCTCCATGAGGGCTCTGAGCTCCATGTGGTCCTCTTCTCTTCTGTGTTCCCAGCACCGGCACAGCACCTTACACAGAGCAGGTGCTCAAGAAATGTCTGTTGAATGAATGAATGATTCAGAGACACACACGGCCCGGGCACATCAGAGTCATTTCTATACCCACACACATACCTAGACCTGCACCTGCATACAAGCGCACACACAAATGCACGCTCAGACAGGAACGTGCACACAGCACAGAGGTGTGCACACACGTGGTGCTGAGCCCCGATCTGAAGGAAGACAGGGCCCTGTCCCATGGAGGGAGTTGAAATGCCAGGTCGCTTAGCAGGGCCTTGGCAGTTTTAATACATCCATGGTCACTGGAGGCTTCCTTGTGGGGCCCAGCAGCTGAGGAGGACCCAGGCAGGAAGGATGGGGCAGATCCCCCACTGATAGAAGGTGGGTAGCCAGATGCTGGCTGCCGTTGGTGGGTACACACACCTGCATACAGTGGGAGCTAGGGATGGAGAGGGGACTGGGGGCCCTGCACAGATGTCTGAGTTTGCCTCCCTGCATGGGGAGACGAGCCTCTGAAGTTTAGATCCTGAATCACGACTCATGGGGATCCTGGAGGAGGCCCAACTTTGGGGGCAATTATCCTAGAAAGGAGGAGGTGCAAGCTAAAATCCCACTTGTAAAGGGGTAGATGGGGAAGGGAGGCAGGTAGTGAACAGAAAAGACAGCTTCATCATCTCTGAAGTGGACTAATGAAAGTACCTACTTGTCAGGGCTGAGGGAGGATTAGGGGAAGGAATGAGAGTCAAGCAGCTCATTGCCAAGCAGCTAAAAAATGGTAGCTCAGGAAAATAGAGGCGCTTGACCCAAGGGCACTCACCCCATCCTAGATCAGAATAACCAGGGCGTAGGTGAGGAGTCCTCTCCAGTCCTCTCCTGATTCCCCCCAGTCAGTCTCACAGTCTAGAATCCTGCTCTGAGAGGGTTGGTTCGGGGAGGGGTATAACCCATGTTGACCTGGTGAGGCTTGCTGGGTGACCTTGAGTAAATAGCTTTGCCTCTCTGAACCCCAGTTGCCTCATCATCTCCAGCCTGGGGAGTTGTGAAGCTCAAATGAGACTGTGTGTCTGAAACTCTCAGGAGAAGCAAGGAATTCTCACTCAGCTGGGCACATCTCTGGCCATTCTTGGACATGAGATAGTGATGATCCCACTCTGCTAGGTCAGCTGACCCACCGTTTGCTCCCTGAGTCTCTCTGTGACCATTGTCCTCCTGTCATCTCACACTGGCTCATAGGTGCTCATCGGGGCTCTTGACAGGATCTGACAGCACCAGCTGGGCCTCTGTGGGTCGGCCTTCTGAGACTCCCATTCCCTCATCCAAACTCAGAAAGAGGCCTAAGCAGAGTGCCTCCCTCCCTGCCCTAGGCCTGTCTCTCAGGGCCTGCACACGTCGGGTACCGAGAGAGGAGAGCCTCAGCTGCCTCGAGCAGCCTGGTTTCTGCCCTGTGGTGTACTCCCTCCCGGAGATGGAGGCCGGGGGGAGTCCAGCTTCATCAGGAAACACAAGTTCAAGGCGGTGAGGCAGTGTCTGGCCATCCCCCTTTGAGTGCTGAGTGCTGGGTGGGCCTGCGCTGTCTCACCTCCTGGCCAGGAATTCCCACCCAGCAGGGCCTAGGTTCACTTCACCTGGTCCCGGGCACTCAGCACCAGCTCGTGGGCTGACGGGATGCTAAGATGGGGGTAGGTGGGGGCTGTGAGGCTCAGACTCACTGGGCTTGGTTTTCCTTGACATGCCCCATCTCCTCCCCTCTCGGTGCTAACAGGGCCTGGTCCTCTGCCAAGTCCACAGCGCTCAGGGTGAGCACGGGGTCGCTGTGGCCTTGGGCCCACTTTGGTAGCCATCTGACCCCGAGTCATTAGCGCTGGGTCATTGGGCGGCCCTGTTTCCGAGCCTGCCACACCCTCTTTGACTCATTCTGAGACAGCATTGCCATGAGGGTTTCTGGCCTCTGAATTCACCTTTGGTTTGGTTTCTGCTTGGGCAGCTCAGAGCAGTTTTGTTTTTAAGTACAAACCCACAGAGCTGCTTTCCCCTTTCTCTGATCCCCCAAAACAAACAAAGGATGTTGGTCTGCATCTTGGTTTGTTTTGAAGCTGAGAGGAAAGTGAGGGAAATGGGTCACACCAGGAGCTTCGAGGGTGGCCAGGTCGGTCAGGGAATGTGGGGGTGTATAGGGAGGGGTGGGTGGTGGCTGGGGTGGTGTCCCCGTCCCTCGAAGGGCAGGCTGGCCAGCCCACCCCAGGTGGACTCTGCCCCATGGAGTTCCCCCATCAACAGGGATACTGGGAGCTGGAGATTCCCCCTGGGGCCAGCAGAAGGACTCCACATTGAAGGGAGGGGGCCTAGGTCAGAGTCACGGCTCTGAGTTCCCTCACTGTTTGACATTAGGCAAGGCCTGCCCCTCTCTGAACTTCAGCTTCCTCCCTAGTAAAATGAGCCGTGAGGCTCTGTTCCACCCTGTGTCTGTCCTAGTGGGGGGCAGGGGAGGCACCACTGATTCGGACACACTCATGACGCCGACTTCCAGGGTCCACCCGGAGTAGCTAGTCCTAGGCCCACTGGAAAGCACTTTACATCTGCTGGGACCTTGGCCATCGGATCTGCTCTCCTCCAGCCCAGGCTCCCTTTCACCATCTTCCCTCTGGTCTGGTAGAGGCCCCCACCCTGTCTGGGGTCTATGATCCATGGATGTGCCCCACTAGGCCCGTGACCCCTCCAGTAGGGTGTGCAGGTTCCTGAAACAAAAGATTAGTCCGAGTTTCAGCCCACAGGCAGAGAAGTCTCTTTTCTGACATCTCCCAAGGAAAGAAGTCACCTGTGCAAGATGAGCTCCATCATGTCTAGAGCCTGCAGGTGACCCGAGATGTTCAGAAGGGGGTCCTAGGCTGGCCAAGTCCTTGAACCACTAAGAGAAGGGGGTGTAGAGTTTCCCCTCCCATGGGGCCTGTGGCAATGAGAAGAACAAAGTGAGCACATTTATTCCAGAATAAATTAACTGGATCCTAAGTGTTTTAAATTTCTGTGTTAAAATCCATCTGTTTGTAAAGTTCTTAATCTTTTGTGTTTCTCATCTTTCTTGTGAAACCTATAGGCTCTCTTTTTGGAGAAAAAAAACACGCACATTGGGGCACCTGGGTGGCTCAATTGGTTAAGCGTCCGACTTCAGCCCAGGTCATAATCTCACAGTTGGTGAGTTCGAGCCCAGCATTTGACTCTGCACTGACAGTGTGGAACCTTCTTGGGATTCTTTCTCTCTCCGTCTCTTTCTCTCTGCCTCTCCCCCTGCTCTCTCTCGATCTCAAAATAAAGAAATCAACTTAAAAAAAAAGAAAGAAAAGGGGAAAAAAAACATGCACATAGAATTTTGCACCAGATTTAAAGCGGTTCACACACCTTCAAGCTGAGCTTTTAGGAAGCTGAGGTAATTCAGGGAGAAATGACTTCCTCAGGTGCCCCTTTTCTCATTTGGGGTAATTGGATTTTTTTTTCAAAGGGCATTTTAGAGAGATGTAGAACCAGTTGTTTCTTTTAAGATGTGTGGTGCCTGCTTAGAAGTCTCTCTCTTGGTTTCCACAAAGGGAGGTAACTTTCCTGTGGACCCAAGGAAAGGAGGCCCTGACCCCTAGGCCCTGAGAGGGGTCTATTTTGGTGTTCCTTCACCAAACTTTTTGTTTTTAAGTAACAAAGTTACTTGCTTTAAGTTTGCTTTTAAGTAATCTCTATACCCAACATGGGGCTCCAACTCATAACCTTGAAATCAAGAGTGGCATGCTCTATCCACGAAGCCAGCCAGGGACCCCGCCCCTTTTGTTTTCTTAGTTGACCAGATCCTAGATGATTGGGAATTTGCTATGCATGCACTGGGGGTACTGCTTCTGGGACCCCTTGCAGCCCCCACTGAGCCTCCACCAGGAACAGCTTAGAAATCTAGGGGAAACGCCTCTGGGCTGACATCCCACACTGTTAGGGTGAATAAAACCTCAATGGCCAGAGGCTAGTGCGGAAGTCTCTAGTTCTGAAGATTCAGCCTCCTCCCAGAGACTCAGATTTGGGGGGGGGGGGGGGGGCAGGTGCTAACCCAATCAAACTTCTTTGGTCGGCTTCTAGCGCCACCTGGTGGCTTATTCTCTCATAGCAACCAGGTCTGCCCCTGGCTGCAGAAGGTTCTCAACCCTGCTACGTGGAATCACCCAGAGGGAGCTTTTCACAATGCTCCTGTTGGGGGCATCCTAGGACAATTAAATCGTCATCTCTGGGGGTGGGGCCGCCATAAGTGTTTTTTAGAGCTCTCCAGATAATACCAAAGTGAAGCCCCGGTTAGGAATAATCGGTAGCACGAGTTGGTTGTTTCCCCGGTCCTGTGCTAACCTGTGAGGAAGGATGGGTAGGGTGGCGAAATTCCAGAGATTTTCTGAAGAATGTGCTTCACTCCCTTTGTGCGGACCCGCTTCAGTGCTCTGAAAACTCCGAGACAGGAAGACCAGTGAGTCATGATCACCACAATGGCGAATGTTGTGAATAAAGAACTCTGTCTGGGATTGAGCCTTAGTGTCTGTGGACATTTCATTGAGGTCCACAGGGTTTCTATGATCATTTGCTCATTTTGTGTCTTATCTCGGTGAAAATTTTCAAAAGTCAACATAGACACTCCTTGCATTACCTGGATGACGATTAACTAACTCTCCCTCCCAAGGTTTTGGTATCCAAGGTCGATTTGGAACTTACTATCATGTTTATGCCAAACAGAACTACTTTAGTTGTTGTGGGTAATTAGCAAAGACTGAAAGAACTTAATTGGTGCAGAGTGTGTTTGAATCAGGTGAAAGCTCAGAGAACATTCCAGAACATTCTGCAAATGAAAGTTTTATAGCAGTTTGAACCAAGAAAGGGCTTGGGAGAATTGAGATAGCTTTTCAAAAATCCTTTCATGTTTTCAGAACTAAACTGTAGTTATTTTGAATTCATAATCACCTGCCCCATGCTGTCCTATATGTGTTCACATGGTGAATGTTGTGTGGGATGGGGAGGAGAAGTCACAGGCATTTGGACAAGAAATAAAGTGACTACTCCTGACCATGGCAGGCAAACCCCTGTAGGCTCTCACTTTGCCTTCCTTCAAATCTCCTTTCTTACCACTTCACCCTTCCTGGCTTCACTCTACATATACTCAACTTTTTGCTGCTTCTCAAACATGTCTGACTTGTTCCCACCTCAGGGTCTTTGCACCTGCTGTTTGTTTTGCTTGGACCACTCTTGTCCCAGATATTTACATGGTGTGTTCTCTGAGTCCTTTCAGACCTCATCTCTGGCCTTTCCTGACCATCCTAAGTAAATTAGGACCCTCCCCTAATTCTCCTCATTTTGTGTTCTCCATTGCACTCTTCGCTATTTGAAATGTATCATTTATTGGGGTTGTGAACCCCATGCATTGTAACTCCTTGAGGGTAGAGGCCATGTCTAGCATTTCCTACAATGCCTCCAATCTCTGGCACAGTCCCTGACACATAGATATGATTTAATATTACTCTTTTTTTTGTTTAAAGGAAGTTCTATGCCCAACCTGGGGCTCAGACTCACAACCCCAAGATCAAGAGTCATATGCTCTACCGACTGGGCCAGCCAGGTGCCCTTGGAAGTGGTGATTTTCTGTTTCCATGATTAACTTATTTTTGGAGATCCTAATGTAAGGAAGAGCTGTCCCTTCTCCCCCATGTATTTTTTTTTTTTTTTTATTTATTTTTGGGACAGAGCGAGACAGAGCATGAACGGGGGAGGGGCAGAGAGAGAGGGAGACACAGAATCGGAAACAGGCTCCAGGCTCTGGGCCATCAGCCCAGAGCCCGACGCGGGGCTCGAACCCACAGACCGTGAGATCGTGACCTGGCTGAAGTCGGATGCTTAACCGACTGCGCCACCCAGGCGCCCCCCCCATGTATTTTTTTAAATATTTATTTATATCAGTATGGATTCATGGATATTTATTTTATTCTGTGGGTTATAATCTATTAATATCATTAAGTATTTTGTTGCTCTAATTGTCCCACGTTTGGCAGCCGGGTGCTGTTTCAGGCTGGTTCCGTGCACACCTATCCCCCACTCCTTTTTTTTTCCTTTGCAAAATTGTAATTTCTGGAACTATAAAATATACCAGGCTCATCTTATAATTTCTCTGCCTCAGCCCTGGGGCCAGCCATTTTTTCAAGGAGCCCTGATTCGTCTATTGGAGCATGGTGTGTAGAAACCAAGATCTGGTTCCTAAGCGGACTCACTGTTACTGAAGCATCATTGCTTCTAGGTCCTCTCCATGGACAGAGCTGGGAAATACACGTCCATGTAGACTGCCCAATCCCTCCTTCCCTCTCTCTTTTCCTTCCTTCCTTCCTTCCTTCCTTCCTTCCTTCCTTCCACTCTCTTTCTTTCTTTTTCTCTCTCTTTCTTAAAAAATCATGAATTTATACTCATACCTCTGATCCCAGTTCAGTATCCATGGGTTTATGTTAACGTTTCCCCTTTTCTTATTTGTAACTCTTTTCTTCAAAAGTGAGAAACCTGGCCCTCCTTATCCACATATATTAGCCCATGTGCTCAATCTCAGTGTATATACGTTGTGTTTGTTTCCTAAGGTTACTGCAACAAATTGCCACAAGCTGGGTGGTTTAACACAGAATTGTGTTTTCTGGAGTTGTCTAGTTCTGGAGGCCAGCAGTCCAAAGTCAAGGTGTCAGCAGAGTTGGTGATTGCTTCTAGAGGCTCTGAGGGAGAAACCATCCTATGACTCTCCTGGCTGCTGGTGACCGAAGCAACCCTTGGTATTCCTTGGCATGGACCTGCACAACTCCAATCTCTGCCCTGTTTTCAGATGGTCTTCTCCCCATGTGTCAAATATCCCTCTCCTTTGTCTTATTAGAACGCCAATCATTGGATTCAGGGCCCAATCTCATCTCAATATCTTTAACTTAATCACACCTGCAAAGACCCCCTTTCCAAATAAAGCCACATTCATAGGCGCTGGGGATTAGGACTCAGATATATCCTTTTGGGGGCACAACTCAATCTCCTACACACATAAAGTAGTTTTATTTTGTTTTAATTAATAAATACTTTTTATTTGTTTGTTCGTTTGTTTATTTTTAAGTACACTCTGCCCCCAACGTGGAGCTCAGACTCACTACCTCAGAGATCAAGAGTCGCATGCTCTGCTTTTTCTTTTTTTTCTATTTATTTATTTTTAAAAATTTTATATCCAAGTTAGTTAACATATAGTGCAACAATGATTTCAGGAGTAGATTCCTTAGTTCCCTTTACCCATTTAGCCTATCCCCCCTCCCACAACCCCTCCAGCAGCCCTCTATTTGTTCTCCATATTTATGAGTCTTTTATGTTTTTGTCCCCCTCCCTGTTTTTATATTATTTTTGCTTCCCTTCTCTTATGTTCATCTGTTTTGTATCTTAAATTCTTCATATGACTGAAGTCATATGATATTTGTCTTTCTCTGACTAATTTCGCTTAGCATAATACCCTCTAGTTCCATCTACGTAGTTGCAAATGGCAAGATGTCATTCTTTTTGATTGCCGAGTAATACTCCATTGTATAGATATACCACATCTTCTTTATCCATTCATCCATCCATGGACATTTGGGCTCTTTCCATACTTTGGCTATTGTTGATAGTGCTGCTATAAACATGGGGGTGCATGTGCCCCTTCGAAACAGCACACCTGTATCCCTTGGATTGCACCTACTAGTGCAATTGCTGGGTGGTAGGGTAGTTCTATTTTTAATTTTTTGAGGAACCTCCATACCATTTTCCAGAGTGGCTGCACCAGTTTGCATTCCCACCAGCAGTGCAAAAGAGATCCTCTTTCTCTGCATCCTCGCCAACATCTGCTGTAAGAGTTGCATGCTCTTCTGACTGAGCCAACTAGGCACCCCACATATTAAATGGTTTTAGAATGGCACATAATATTCTGAAGAACAAATTCACTTGCTAAAATATGGGTGCCTATTCTTTTTTGTCTTTGGTCTTACCATGTGTTATCACAATCATGCTTTCCAAAGTTACTTAGACCAGCTTTTTTCTTCCCCACTCCTCTGGTATGGTTGGCTTTGTTATTTATTTCTAATAGAATTAAATTCATTTCTTACTATCTTTATTCCATTTGGGGTTCCCCTGCATCCTGGTTGATGTGAATGATTATTACTATTATTTTTTGGTATGTGAAGTATTACCGTGGTTTTAAGACTTAGATCTAGACAGGGCCTCCTGGGTGGCTCAGTTGGCTGACTTTGGCTCTGGTCAAGATCTTGCAGTTCCTGAGGTTGAGCCCTACATTGGGGCTCACTGCTGTCAGCACAGAACCCACTTCAGATCTTTTGTTCTGCTTTCTCTGTCCCTCCCCTGCTCCTTTTCTCTCTCTCTCTCTCAAAAATAATAAATAAACACTAAAAAAAAAAAAAAGAACTAGGCGAAAAGATTGGCTCAAAGAAGTAGCACTCCGCCATCTTTTCTCCTGCCTGCTGTCATTCCCTCCCTGTCACCACTGTTTCCACTCCCTCCTATAGGTTACCAGTCTCATGAATTGGCAGTTTCTCCTTCCTCAGTTTCTCTTTGCACCATGAGCAGATGTTTTTACATATTTTCTTATACTCACTTCCCTTCTTTCTCACATGAAAAGTAGCATGCCATAGGTACTCTTGCATTTTTCTTGTTTTCACTTAATATCTCTTGGGAATCTATTTGGATTACGTTCCTTATTTTTCTTTCTGGCTGCAAGCTGCTGCACTATGTGGTCCTACCATAGTTTATGCAGCCACTCTCCTGCTCATGGACGTTGAGGTGGTTTCCAGTATTGTGCCACTACAAATAATTCTGCAATGAATAGCCTCGTGCATGCATATTTGTGTTGTTGAAGCTTGGTCTTCAGAGTAAATTCCTGGAAGTTGGTTGTTGGGTCAAAAGGTGAGCACAGATGTAGGTTTGTGAGGTAACCCATTGGTTTGTTAAGGCTGCTATGTAACAAATCATCACAAATCTAGTGGCTTAAAATGGCACAAGTTGATTATCTTCTGGTTCTGGGGACCTGAACTCCGAAATGGTGTCACTGAGCCCAAACGAAGGTTGTCAAGGCCATGCTCCCTCCAAGACTCTAGGACAGAATCTGTTTCCTGGTCTTGTCCAGGGTCTGGAGCTGTGTTCTTTGGCTTCAGGCTTCTTCCTTCATCAACAAAGCCAGCAGGCAGCGTGTTACTGTCCCTGTCACATGGCCTCCTCCTGTAAAGAACCCTGCTCTGACTCTCTTTTATAAGAACACCTGCAATGGCCTTCAGGATCCATCTGGATAATCCAGGATAATCTTTTTATCTCAAGGTCCTTAATTGAAACACATCTGCAAAGTCCCTTTTGCTATATAAAAGGAATCTGTAAAATTCACAGATGGCACGGATTGGATCCTCGATATCTTTGGGGACATTATTCAGTTCACCATAGGTAATGAATGCTTTTTGGAACTAGGTTGAATGTAATCCCTATAGATTTACTGCAAGTTTTCATTATTTTAAAGTTTGTTTGGGGCGCCTGGGTGCTCAGTTGGTTAAACATTGGACTTTGGCTCAGGTCATGATCTGGTGGTCCATGAGTTTGAACCCTGGTTGGGCTCTGTGCTGGCAGCTTAGAGCCTGGAGCCTCCTTCAGATTCTGTGTCTCCCTCTTTGTCTGTTCCTCCCCTGCTCTCTCTCTCTCTCTCTCTCTCTCTCTCACACACACTCTCTCTCTCTCTCTCTCTCTTTTTCAAAAAAAATTTTTTTTTAAACATTTATTTATTTTTGAGACAGAGAGAGACAGAGCATGAATGGGGGAGGGTCAGAGAGAGAGGGAGACACAGAATCGGAAACAGGCTCCAGGCTCCGAGCTGTCAGCACAGAGCCCGACGCGGGGCTCGAACTCACGGACGGCGAGATCACGACCTGAGCCAAAGTCGGACGCTCAACCGACTGAGCCACCCAGGCGCCCCACTCTCTCTCTTTTTCAAAGAGAGGGCTCCGGGTGCCTCTGGAGCATCTCCTTTTGGGTCCTTGGGCTCCCTAGGGAAGAAGTCCTGCTCCAGCAAATTCGGGCCTAATTCATGGTTCCAGTACAAACAAAGAACTGAGGGGAAAATTTTTCTACCCTGAGACCGGCTAGTCTGAACGTTCTTATTATTAGAGCTTCCAAATAGAACCTTGTGAGGCAGTGAGTTTCCTGTCACAAGAAGTTCTGAACAGATGCTAAAGGACCAGGAGATACTTCTAGGGGAACCTGTACATTATTTAGGCCCTCACTGTCCGACATGGTGGGTACTAGCCACATGTGCTAGTTGATGCTTTATGCTTATGTCATTTTTACATTTTTAAAAACTTTTTATTGTGAAGTAGTTATAGATTATTGCAAAAATAGGACAGAGGAGTCTCATGTACCCTTCCCCCAGTTGCCCTCAATGGTTACATTTTATATTCCTGTAGTACAATATCAAAACCAGGAACTTTACATTGCTATAATGTGTGCATTGTCCTATGTGATTTTCCTACATGTATAGACTTGGGTAACCACCACCATAATGGAGATATAGAACTACTCCATCACCACAGAACTCTCCCACGTGTCACCCCTTAGAGTCACCTACCACCCTTTCTCCCACCACCCACCCTTAGTCCCTGGTAACCACTACTGTTTCCCATCTCCATTATGTTATCATTTTGAGAATGTTACATTAGTGGAATCACACACATGTGCTATTTATGTATTAGTTTATATTTTTATTTTTATTAAAAAATTTTCAATGATTATTTATTTCTGAGAGAGAGAGAGAGAGAGAGGGAGACAAAGTGTGAGCAGGGGAGGGGCAGAGAGAGAGGGAGGCGCAGAATCTAAATCAGTCTCAGGCTCTGAGCTGTTAGCCCAGAGCCTGACGTGAGACTCGAACTTAGGAACTGCAAGATCATGACCTGAGCTGAAGTCGGATGCTTAACTGACTGAGCCACCCAGGCACCCCTATTTTTTATTTTTATTTTAAAAATGTTTATTTATTTTGAGAGAGAGAGAGAAGTAGTGGGGGAGGGACACGGAGAGAGAGAATCCCAAGCAGGCTCCGCAGAGTCACTGCAGAGCCCGACGTGGGGCTCTATCCCATGAGCTGTGAGATCACGACTCAAGCCGATCCAGAGTCAGACGCTCAACCAGCTGAGCTACCCAGGAGCCCCCACATGGGCTATTTAAAGTTTAATTCATTAAAATTAAATCAAAATTTAAATTCAGTTCCTTAGTCATACTAGCCACATTTCTAATGCTTAGTAGCCACAGGTGGCCAGTGACAGTCAGTGGACAGCATGGATATATGACTGTCCCAATATTGTAGAAAGTTCTATTGGAAAGGGCTACTTTAGGGAATAAGACCAGATCCGTGATTCACAAATGCTGATTCATAGACAAATCACCCAGGAATGTGATGAAATAGAGTCCTGAGTATATTACTTACCTATTAGTACATAATAATAAACTATCCCTAAAGGTTGTGGCTTAAAACAACCTTTATGATGTTGCATATTTTCTATTGGTCAGGGTTCAAGAGTGATTCATCTGTGTTATTGAGTTCAGAGTCTCTCATGAAGTAGCAGTAAAGTGTTGGCTAGGGCAGGGGTGCCTGGGTGGCTCAGTTGGTTGTGTTGGACTCTTGATTTCATCTCAGGTCTTGATCCCAGGGTCATGGGATCAAGCCCCATGTCGGGCTCTGTGCTGAGCATGAAGCCTGCTGCAGATTTTCTCTCCCTCTGCCCCTCTGCTTCTCTCTCCCATTTGCATGCGTGCTGTCTCTCTCTAAAATAAAATAAAATAAAATAAAATAAAATAAAATAAAATAAAATAAAATAAAATATTGGCTAGGGCTGTAGTCATCTGAAGGCATGGCTGGGCTGGAGGAACGCCCCCTCCAAGGTGGTTCCTCACGTGGCTGGCAAATGAGTGCTGGCTGTTAGGGTTACCAGTTGTCTCCATTTACGCAGGACTAGACTAGGAGTTTGCCTGATTTGTGAGACTTGGCTGTGAAAAGTGGGACTGTCTGAGACAAATGGGAACAATTGTTGATGGGAGGACTCCCAATGTGGGCCTCTTACAGGGCTGTTCTAGTGGCCTGTCCTGTGACATGGCCGTCAGCTTCTCTCAGAGCCAGTAATCTTAGAGAGAACAAGGTAGAAGCTCCAGTGTCTTTTCAGACCTGCCTTGGAGGCCACACAGCATCACTTCTGCTGTGTTTTGTCATTAGAAGCAAGTCCCTGAAAACTCTGGTCCACATTGGAGGAGAGGGGGATTAGGATCCACCTTTTTAAAGGCAGGATTGTGAAGGGATAGGTGGACATATTGGAAACCCTCCACAATGGCCTACACCTGAGATCCTGGTGGGGCAAAGGGAGCAGGGCCTGGGAATCCGTACTTTATCAAGATTTCCTGATGACCCCTGGTGTGCCCATCACTGGCTTGCCTGGCCTCAAAGTCCCTTCCCACCATGAGATGGTGGTCATCTCATCTATTTCCGTAGACACTCACAGGAGGCAAGAGGAGGGAGGGTGACTCCAGGCCAGCAGAACCGGTGAACTGAGCATGATTCCTTAAGCTTTATTAGATTGTATGGATGTCCCATACTGTGGTGTAAATGAACAACAACCGGGAACCATTTAGAAAATCCTCACTGCACTGCATCATTGAACTGTGTTACAAACGATCATCCCCAAACCATATAGCAAAATGGGGGAAGATATGCTACTACACACACACACACACACACACACACTTGAGGAATGGCTGAAATGCTGTAGCAATACATGGACAAGGTCTGGAGATGCATTTATTATACAAAAAAGAACACAACTACAGTTATGGCAGGTGGGTCGGGACTGGACAGTGAATAATTTAAAGAAATGCATATTACTGTCTATTCTGTTGTCTTTTCAATAAAAGAGGGTCATTCCTCCCTCAGACCTTAGCTCACCTGTCACCTTTTTTGAGACCTTTCCAAATTTCTTGGCTAAAGCTGGTCTTCTCTGTACTGTTTTTTAAATTTATTTATTTATTTTGAGAGAGAGAGAGAGAGAGAGAGAGAGAGAGAGGGCTTGAAAGTGGGGGAGGGGCAAAGAGAGAGGAGAGAGAGAATCCCAAGCAGGTTCCTCTGTCAGTACAGAGCCAACGTGGGGCTCGATCTGATGAACTGTGAGATCATGACCTGAGCTGAAATCAAGAGTGGAACACAACCGACTGAGCCACGACTGAGCCACTCAGGCACTCCTGGTCTCCTCTGAATTATTTGGTATTTTTGTGCTTTGTTTGTGCCCATATAGCCCTTGTCACATTTGCAAATCTGTTTCTCCCTGCAGCTTGAGAGCTCCTTGAAGAGAGGAAGGGACTGTCTGCTTTTGTCCCCCATGGTCTCTCTAGGGCCTGCACAGTGCCTTGGATATGCTTGCTGCCCAGGAATTGTTAATTGAGGCCTGAGTGAGGTGAGATATGAAGGAAGGAGGAGAGAGATGCTGCAGGTGAAGGAGGCAAGGGGACATCTTGCAGCTGGTTGGGGGTGGGGAGGCTGGGATCAGCCTTGTTCAGTGGGCTCTGATCCAGGGATGTCTAAGTCTTCATGGGCCAGCACTTGAACATCTGATTACATCAGTGTTTCTCAGCCTTGGCACTGTTGATGTTTTGGGCTAGATATTTCTTTGTTGTGGGGGGTTGTCTTGTGTAAGATGTGTAGCACCATCCCAGGCCTCTGTCCAGTAGAGGCCAATACCACATCCTCCCCTGTTGTGACAATTAAAAATATCTCCGAAGGCTGCCAAATGCACCCTAGGGATTGCCCATGGAGTTGTGTCAGAAAACCTGTCCAGCATCCTAGTGGGCCTGAAATCTTTGCATGAAGATGAGCTGGGGATGTAAAAGAGGGACGCTAATGCCTGTCTTAGGTGGGAACTGCTCTCTGGAGAATTTGATTCAGAACCGGCTGGGTGACAGGCACAGCCTGTGCTGCCACCTATTGGTGGGTTGTTGGGAGTGCACCCACGACAACACAAACTTGCCTGGCAGGTGGGGGCAGTGGGGCTGGCCATCAAGGGACTCTCCTTAAGAATGGGCCAGGGAAGGGGCGCCTGGGTGGCTCAGTCGGTTGAGCGTCCGACTTCGGCTCAGGTCACGATCTCGCAGTGTGTGAGTTCGAGCCCCGCGTCGGGCTCTGTGCTGACTGCTCGGGGCCTGGGGCCTGTTTCGGATTCTGTGTCTCCCTCTCTCTCTGACCTTCCCCCGTTCATGCTCTGTCTCTCTCTGTCTCAAAAATAAATAAATGTTAAAAAAAAAAAATTAAAAAAAAAAAAAAAAAAAAAAGAATGGGCCAGGGAAGCCCCCAATAAGGCCAGCCAGGGTGTGCAGCAACCAGAATAGCCAGTGGGAACAGGACATTTTCCTATCATTTTGGTCAAATGTTTCATGATGTACTTGTCAAAAAAAAAAAAAAAAAATCAAGCCAACGTATTCTTTCTTTCTTCCTTTTTCCTTGAAGACACTATGATCCCTCCTCCTTTGAAATTCTCTGATTTGGGCCTGGCCCTCAAGGGTTTCAGTCAGGGCAGGGACACTTTGAGATGGAGTCATGCCCAGCTTCTTGCTCCTCAATCACTTCCCTTGGCCAGACTGCTGGTCATCCTAGAGATAGCCCATTCCCACAGGCTGCCCTTGTGGGGGTAGGAGGGACTGGGGGTGGGGATTAGGGGGGAGGGGTTTGTTGGGGGGAAGGCAGGAGTTTGGCATCTCCAATGGCCAAACCCAAACTTACCATCTTCTGCTACACCTGCCCCTTTCCTGTGCTCCCAGCTCAATAGGGACAGTACTAGCCCTAGTTACACAGCGAGAAACACCCCCTCCATCACTGACTCCTACAGGTTCTACTTCCACTATCAGTTTACTTCACCCACTCTCCTGCCTCCCCACTGTTGTTCTCGTCATTGTCTGAGCCCCGCTCATCCCAGTGCAGTGGCTCAGCTGGACTGTTGTAATGCATCTAGTGTTGTCTGAGGTCACACTTGTGGCTGCATTTAGCTGGAAGCTTGGCCACGGCTGGGATGTTCTAAATGGCTACACTCACATATCTGGTACCTGGGCCTGAGGGTGGGTGTGGGAAAGCAGGCCAGTCTCCCTCTCCTGCAGGGTAGTTGAACTTCTTATTTGGGGGACTGGGGCTACAAAAGACAGAGAAGGGAAGCTGCTTGACCTCTGAAGTCTGGGCCTGGAACTTGCATAGTGTTCCTTCTACAACATCTTGTTGGTCACAGCAGAGCCCGAAGGCCAGACAAGTTCTAATTTTTTTTTTTTTAAGTTTATTTATTTATTTTGAGAGAGACAGAGACAGAGTGAGCTGGGGAGGGGCAGAGGGAGAGAAGGAGAATGCTAAGCAGGCTCCACACTGTCAGTGCAGAGCCCCATGCTGGGCTTGAACCCACGAAATTGTGAGATCATGACCTAAGCTGAAACCAAGAGTTGGGTGTTTAACCGACTGAGCCACTTAGGTGCCCCCAAGTTTTAATTTTTAAATTATTATTATTTTTTATGGGGGGGGGAAGAGTACAAGCAGGGAGAGGGGCAGAGGGAGAGAGAGAGAGAATCTCAAGCAGGCTCCATGCTCAGCATAGAGCCAGATGTGGGGCTTGATCCCATGATCCTGGGATTGTGATCTGAGCCAAAATCAAGAGTTGGATGCTCAACGAACTGAGTCACCCAGGTGCCCCCAGCCAAGTTTAAAAAGGAGGAGAAGACTCTAGCTCTTGATGAGAGAAGTGGTTGGGAGGAATTGGCCACCATCTTTTCAGACAACCTACCAAGCCCACCTCCCTCAGGTCAGGTCAGCCTCTCCATTGAAGATTCACTTTCTCACTTCATTCATTTCTGTTTAAAAGTCACCTCCTTGGAGAGGCCTTCCCGGACTGTCCTGTGTGGACCCTCTCCCCATTGGTTTCTGTCCCTACACTGCCTTAATTTTCTACAGGACACTTTCCAGCACTTGACATTATAGTTCATCTTTATTGACTTTTAGTCTTGCCCACTTGACAATGAGCCCCAAGAGGGGAGGGATTGTGTCTGTTGAGTTCAGTTCTGAGCCCTCAACATCTAGAAGAATACCTGGCTCATTGTAGGAACTCAATACATGTTTGTCAGATGAATGAATGTTTCTTTTTATCTTTTTTTTTAATTTTTAAAAAAGTTTTTTAATATTTATTTTTGAGAGAGAGACAGAGACAGAGTACAAGTGGGGGAGGAGCAGAGAGGGAGGGAGACACAGAATCTGAAACAGGCTCCAGGCTCTGAGCTGTCAGCACAGAGCCTGATATGAGGCTGAAACTCACCTACAGCAAGATCATGACCTGAGCTGAAGTCAGACCCTTAATTGACTAAGCTGCCCACATGCCCCTGAATGAATGTTTCTAAGAAACTTTCTTCCATAGGAGTTACCAAAGTTCATCGTTGTGTGTTTATTTGTATAGAGATTTGAGCAAAGTCTGTCTTTTCCACAAAGAAAGGAACAGTGTATGTTTATATCCACCATTAGGTTAAATTGCCAGTTCTGGGGGCAGTGTCTGGAAACTAGCAACCTGCCATGAGGCTTGGCTGAATGAATGAACCCTGAGTGGAGGGGTAGGATTCAGGGCAAAAAGTGAAGTATCTTCCCATGGAGTCATTCCTCTTTACAGCACATGGACCCTGGATCTTGAAGAAGAAAATAAAAATGTTCTGACTTGGGGCGCCTGGGTGGCTTGGTGGTTAAGCATCTGACTTCAGCTCAGGTCATGACCTCGCGGTTCATGGGTTCAAGCCCTGCGACGAGCTCTGTACAGGCAGATTCTGTGTCTCCCTCTCTCTCTGCCCCCCCCCCCCCCATTCTCTGTCTCTCTCTCTGTCTCTCAAAAACAAACATTAAAAAATGTTCCGACTTGAGGGGCTCCTGGGTGGCTCAGTCCGTTAAGGGTCTGACTTCAGCTTGGGTCATGATCTCACGGCTTGTGGGTTTGAGCCCTGTGTCAGGCTCGGTGGTAACAGCTCAGAGCCTGGAGCCTGCTTCAGATTCTGTGTCTCCCTCTTTCTGTGCACCTCCCCTGCTCATGCTCTGTCTCTCTCTCTCAAAAATAAATAAACATTAAAAAAAAAAAAACATTAAAAAAAATGTTCTGACTTGATATTCTTTAACTCCCTCAGGGTGTTGGTGTTCAGAGCAGCCACACCTTGAATTTCTTTCTGTGAGGTTATGGAAGGTCACAGCATCTCTCTGATCCTTCTGTTCCAGGACCACTAGCGGTGCTTGGGAAAAATGCAGATGCTGGCCGCACCACAAAAATATTAATGGAGAACCCTGAGTGGGGGAGGCCCCACCACCTGCACGTACCAGCAGCCCTCCAGGTGATTCTCATGTGTACCGTGTTTTCAGAAATACTGCTTTCCATTTCTGTTTTCGATGTTTGGGCTTTTTGGGGAGCTGGGTTTTCTTGTAGACCACTTGTGTCTCTTGAGTCCTTGGTAGCTTTATTTATTTATTTCCCTCAGAAGGCTTTGTGAACAAGCAGTCTGTTCCCTAATCCCTGGAAAATGAGGCATGTTTGCTTACTTTTTGAGGAGGCTGATGCTTAGGGTCATGGAGAGGTCATATGGTCCAATCCCCTGTGGTTGGGCAGGATCATGCTTAAACCACAAGAAGCAGAAAGGAAGCTGAAAACTGGGTCTCTCCTTCTGTAGATTTACTCTGTGTGCTTAGAGAGAGAAGGGGTGGGGTCCTTGATGTGGGGAGGTCCTTGGCACAGTTAATGGGAAGCCAGCATTTCCCCAGGGGTGAGGAGGAACTGGGGAGAGAAAGGGAGGGATAAAGGGCCTAATCTTCTTATGTAAGAGTCATGAAGAACTTGTTTTGTAATCCCAGGGCAGCAGGGCTTCTAAGTTTAGATTTGAACCTGAAACTTCCAAACTTCGAGAGGCATCTGGGCTGCTGCTCCCTTGGACTGTGTTGGCCCTGGCCAGAAGGGCTGTCTCTGGCCCCATGGTCTCCACCTGGGCAGCTGGGGGAGATGGTGGGCATTAGAGGAAGGAGACACCTAACTAGTTTTAGGAAAGCTGTGGCATTTCCAGAGAATACCCTGATGGTCAGCCCAACCCCCACAATGTCTCCTCCAGCAAAGCCTTTAGTAGGCGGTGGGGTGGGGGTGGGGCATGAGAGGCTGGGGTGGGGACAATGGCAGGGGCACTTGGGGTCAGTAGCCCACCTGGTTTGTTGCCTGCCTACCTACCGGTCACTGCCCACATCATCAGGGAAGTCCCCCCCAGCAGCCCGGACACAGGGGGAAGCGCTGCTGGTGGGGCCAGGGAGGAAACAACTATTGTCCTGGAGCACCTGGAGGACGCCTTTGGGAATAAGAGCAGTAGGCAGTGTGGTCTCAGTTGGGGCAGATGCCTGGTCTGATAGCAGACCTAAGTCAGCCAGGAGAAACCAGGAGAAAGAAGCCAGTCCTCCTCCTTTAGAGTATATCTGTTTGTACGTGTTTGTGAGTGGGGTGGGGGGTGGCTTAAGGGACAAGCAACATGAGAGGGAGCACAGTCCCCCAAACCATCCCCACTGACACCAGTTGCAAGTTTCAGGGTTTCCAAGGTCACCTTTACATGTAACGATTTACTAGAAAGACTCATAGAACTCACCGAGGACCATTGTACTCACAACTACGGTTATGGAATATTGCCAAGCAGGAAAGTTCACTCGAGCTTTGGTGACCAGAAATTTATTGGGGGCTCCGTGGTCAACTGTCCACCGAGCTGACATCAGTTTCCAGTCCCTCTGGAGGTCCAGCTGATACTGTGTGACTCAAAGCCCCCACCCTAAATCACATTGTTACTTTATCTAGTAGCTGGTCCACACCCTAAATCACATTGTTACTTTATCCTGTGTGGCCAGCCCTCACCCTATCTGGCATGACGTTACAAGGGCTCAGAGATTATTTTCCAGAGGCTAAGGACAAGTTCCAGATCTCTCTTTGGATGAGGTGTGGTTCAATTATTTTTTCTTTCTTTTTTTTTTTTTTTACGTTTATTTATTTATTTTGAGAAAGAGAGATAAAGCACAAGTAGGGGAGGGGCAGGGAGAAAGGGAGAGAGAGAATCCCAAGCAGGGATCCAGGGCTCTAACCCATGAACTGTGAGATCATAACCTGCTTAACTGCCTGAGCCACCCAGGCACCCCTGGTTAAATTCTTTATTACAAAGGCAGACTAAACAGCCCCCAGCCCACACCAAGGCTGTCATCCCATTCTTCCTGGATGACTGACATCTCACAGGCACGATTCCTAGCTATCTGGACAGTAGGACTGAGAATAGCTGTCCCCGAAGTGTGCCCCCTGCATAGAGGTGAGAGTAAGCCACTTCAAGTCAGTTACCTCCTTTACGCTGTGTGCCACTCACCATCTATTTAGAAATTTGTTTACTCCCCATTTACTGAACACCTGCTACGTGAACAGCATTCTAAGGAGGGAGACACAGAATAAAGAGCAAACCCATGGTTAAATAATTTTAAAGTGTGCTCATGCTATAAAATAAACAAAGGACTGATCTCAGAATACAGACAGAGAGGAGAAAAGAATCTGCTTTTTAACTGCAAAGCAGGAAAAGGCAGCTTTGAGAAGGTCCCGTGTTAGCTGAGAATGAGAAAGGAACCAGCTGTGGGAAAAGCCAGCAGAAGGAGCATGTCTGGTGCAGGGCAGTGGGCCTCAGCTGCCAGCTGATGCCCCCACACAGATTGTGAAAGGCACCTGGAAGCAGAAACATAGTTGCTTCCTTGTGGCTGACAACAGTGTTGTCAGGACCCAGGGCTTCATGAGCTGTGTGGAGACAGGACCTCAGTCCCACACATCCCCTTGGCCTGTGCTGGTGCAGTGTGTAGGCCACATGACTCAACATGGCAGCCTTGGACAGACAACATCTGGAAGCAACACCCCTGGGCAGTCCTACCAGGTTGGTACCAGGTACAGGCCATTTTAATTCCATCTGACTTCGTCCACATTTCAAATAATATTTTGCCTGTTAGCAGAGGCCGTGGTGCAGAAATTGGGAAATTCTTCATCAAGTCCCAGATCCTTGAGCAGTGTGTGCGAGTTAAGGGCAAGAGGCATTTCTATTTCTGTCTTCAGGGCAAACTGCATGCATCCATTTACTGGTGGGCTCCAGAAAATGGGTTCCCTGTTCCTTGCAATAAAAGGGGATCCTACGTGATTTTTCTCCTGGCTTTCTTCATCTTTTGCGGGACCCAGTATACGCTGAGCACTGGGGAAACTCTTGCCTTCTTTTAGCTTAGCAGTCTCTGGTAGGATTCCAGCCCAAGTCAATTGTACTTAGCACCGTGAAACCCACCTACCCATACCCACACCCATGTGCACATGAGCACACATTGATGTCCCTTTCAGGGGTCTTTATAAGTACCAGAGTTGGACCTGGATTGAGGCCCAGGTTTGCCATACAATAATAGTAGATTCGGATTCCAAATCACAGGTAGTTTTGTATGGCAGGCAGGGTTCCCTGCCTGTTTTCATGATTGAGTTCAATTTGTTTACCACAGTGCTTAAAAGTCGGAACTTGGTGCCTGGGTGGCTCAGTCAGTTGAGCATCTGACTTCAGCTCAGGTCATGGTCTCGCAGTTGCTGAATTCGAGCCCCACATGGGACTCGCTGCTGTCAGTCTGTCAGCCTGTCAGCACGGAGCCTGCTGCAACTCTTCTGTCCCCATCTCTCTGCCCCTTCCCCCATATGTGCTCTTTCAAAAATACAAACATTTAAAAAGAAAACTATTTAAAAAAGATGGAACTCAGAGAAAATTAAAAAAAAAACAACAAAAAACAAACACCCACTGCTTAGAAACTTGCCATTTATTGTGGACTGCATGCTTGTGTCTTCCCCCAAATTCAAATGTTGAAATCGTACCCCGCCCCCCTCCAACAGGATGGTGTTAGGGGGCAGGGCCTTTGGGAGGTCATTAGGGTTAGATGGGGCCTCCATGTTGTGAATAATGCCCTTATAAAAGGAGGTGGGGTCTCCCTGCCTCTCCCTCTCTCTCTTTCCTCCTTCAAAGGAAGGCCACGTGAGGACATAGCCCGGAGGCGGGGCTCTCAGCAAGAGCCCAACCATGCTGGCACCCTGGTCTCAGACTTGTAGCCTCCAGATGGTGAGAAACTAATGCCTGTTGTTTAAGCCCCCCAGTCTGTGGTTTTCTGTTACAGCATTCTGAGCTAAGACACCTTTCTAACAAGTCATTTATAGTATCGTCTCCTGCAGGTTTGTGCACTAGTTTCCTCAGGTATTATAAAAACCATAGACTTAGTGGCTTAAAACAATTTAGATTTATTATTTTACAGTTCGGGAGGTCAGAAGTCCAAAATTAGTCTCACTGGGCAAAAGTTCAGGTGTCAGCAAGGACTGGTTCCTTCTAGAAGTTTTTGAGGGGAGAGTCTGTTTCCTTGTCTTTTTCAGCTTCTGGAGGCTTCTTGTATCACCGTAGCTCATGGCCCATTCTGCCGCCTTCAAAGTCAGGAGTGAAGCATCTTCCAATCTTTCTCTCCAGTCTCTGCTTCTGTTGTTATATCACCTTCTCTTGCTCTGAGTCTCTTGCCTTCCTTCATAACACCCTTGGGCCCACCTGGACAGTCTAGGTTAATGTCTCCATTTCAAGACCCTTGACATAATCACATCTGTTAAGTTCCTTCTGACAAGCAAGGTAACATATTTATAGGTTCAGGTGATTAGGATGTGGACATCTTTGGGGGGGGTCATTATTCTGATAATGAAATTCTGATAATGAAAAACAGTCTACCACTGTTTATCTCTACAGTTTTTTTTTTTCTTAATGTTTACTAATTTTTGAGAGAGAGAGAGGAAGTACCAGCTGGGGAGGGGTAGAGAGAGAGGGAGACACAGAATCTGAAGCAGGCTCTGGGCTCTGAGCTGTCAGCGCAGAGCCCAATGTAGGGCTCAAACCCACAAACCGTGAGATCATGACCTGAACTGAAGTGGGATGCTTAACTGACTGAGCCACCCAGGTGCCCCTCTACATTTTTAAAAAAATGTTTATTTATTTCTGAGAGAGTGCATTTGGGGGAGAGGCAGAGGGATCTGAAATGGGCTCTGTGATGACAGCAGCAAGCAGTCCGACGTGGGGCTCAAACCCATGAACCTCAAGATCACGACCTGCATTACCCAGGCTCTCCTGTCTCTGCAGTTTTTAATGTTGTGGTTGCAGTAATAGTAATACATGATTGCCTTCAATTAGCATTGTAACAGAAATATTTCCCCACAGGAAGTCTTTGTAACCTTCTTTCCTCAAGGCTGTGAATGATCCGTAGAGGGTATAAGCTTCAATTTGCTCAAGCTAGAAACCAGGCTGTATTCCATTCTGGGCTGCAACACATCTTTCTGAAGCTAGTATTCCCAATACTTGGGATTGCTTTAACATAGGTTCCCAGGAACAGATCAAAGGAGTGGGTTTATGATTCTTATTCCATATTGTCTAATTGCTTTCCAGGATTGTATCAGTTTATACTACCTCTCCTAATCAACCTCATTTGGCCTATTTTTAAAAAAAATTTTAATTTTATTTATTTTGAGAGAGAGAGAGAGAGAGAGAGAGCGCCAGGGAGGGGCAGAGAGAGACAGGGAGAGAGAGAGAATCCCAAGCAGGCTCTGCACTGTCAGCACTGAGTCTGATGCAGGGCTTGAACTCACGAACTGGGAGATCATGACCTGAGCTGAAATCAAGAGTTGGACACTTAACCAATTGAGCCACAAGGCACCCTGTTTTTTTTTTTTGTTTGTTTGTTTATTTATTTATTTTGAGAACAAGTGTGCAAGTGGGGGAGAGGCAGAGAGAGGAGAGAATCCCAAGCAGGCCCCTCGCTGACAGTGCGGAGTCTCATGAGGGTCTTGAACCCACGAGCCATGAGATCATGACCTGAGCCAAAACCAAGAGTTGGACGTTCAACCAATTAAGTCACCCAGGTGTCCTCTCATTTGGCTTTCTTATTTATTTATGAATTTACTTATTTATTTTTTTAATGCTTATTTTTGAGAAAAAGAGAGAGCAAGCGTGAGCGAGCAGAGGAGGGTCAGAGAAAGAAGGAGACACGGAATTCGAAGCAGGTTCCAGGCTCTGAGCTGTCAACACAGAGCCTGATGTGGGGCTCAAACCCACAAACTGTGAGATCATGACTTGAACCGAAGTCCACTTAACTGACTGAGCCACCCAGGCGTCCTCCCCTCATTTGACTTTCTTAAGAAAAAGTTATCTCATTTTATAGTAAAGGTGTTATATCTCATTACAGAATATGCGGGAAATACAGAAAGGGGCAAAGGAAAAAAAAAACACTCATAGTTCCATACAATGATTTTTTTAAAGTTTATTTATTTATTGTTAGTAATCTGTATACCCAACACAGGGCTTGAACTCACAACCCTGAGATCAAGTCACATAGTCCCATAAATTGAAACATAACTTTCACTAATGCTTAATAAATTTCTTTCCAATATTTCTCTCTCTGTGTACGTATATATAATTTTTAAAAACCATGGATATTATGTTGGAACATCTTGGAACTGTTTTAGATCTAGGTCACCTTATGTTTCTGGATATGCAGGAGAAAAAAATTTTTATTGGGATGTTCTCAGAATCTAGTCTATGTCTGTCTTTTGTGGGCTGGCTTCATTCTTAGGGCAGGTCTGCCTTTCAAAAGGCCCAGGAAGTCTGACCCGGGTCTTTGGTCCATCCCTATGAGTGCAGTGCTTTGATTGATCCAAGAAAGTCCCTGGAGTGGAGTCAGCTCCATCAAAGCTTATGGACTGACAGGAGGAGGGGAAAGTGGTTATTACCCCCAAAGAAAAACTGTTAGACCTGACCTGGGTGTATTTGTTCATAATTGCAAGAGAGGACCTGATTAGCCAATCAGTCTTGGGTCAGGTGCCCACCCCCAGCCCAAAGCCCTGGAAGACAGAGTGGAGGTGGGGCTGGGGGTGGGGGTGCCAAGCCTGGCATAACAGGCTGCCTTGTACAGCTCTTCTGTTGGGGCTATGGTGGGGAAGGCCTGATTCCATGTCCCACCAGATTCCTTCACTGTTTCCTGAGTGCTTACTCCTTTTGCCCCCCATTTTAGACTTGCCACAACTCTCTGAAGTTGCAGCTGAGCGGTTAGGTCTGTTGCCCAGAGTCACACAGCCAGTGACTCAAATGGCACTCAGGTGATTAATCTGAAAGCAGCCGGGAGGGGAGCCCCAGAAGGGGGCTGGGGGTTGAGGGTCCTGAAAGGGGGTTTGGCAAGGAGGTGCTGGAGGGGAGGGAGCACCTTGGACATTTGGGCCAAGCATCACATCTGGACTTCACTGACCCAGGGCAAGACTCCTAGCTCATGTGCGGTTTCTGGAGCCCCATCTTCCCGCAGAGCCATCTGGCCCTGCCTCCCTGAGGATCTGCCCTCCCAAACTCTGCTTTACCGCACTCATGGATGACTCACTGGCTTTCCTTGCCCCACCCTCTCCCGGAGTGTGCTGAGGCCTTTGTGTGCAAGAGTGGGAATGACCAGGTTGGAAAGCTCCGAGTTCCCAGTTGGCCATGGAGCAGCTCAGGGGGCCGGGGGAGAGTTCTAGCATCCGTCCTCCACGCTAAATGAGCTCAAGGGGTTTAGCTGTGCCTGCTCACGTTGCCAGTTAGACTAGGGACCTCTACAGAGCCCAGTGCGTCTTGTCTGCAACCCCCCCCCCCCCCCCCCCGCCCAAGCTCCCCTCTTCCTCAACATCCCGCCCCCACTGGAACAGGTGCCCTTTCCTATTTAAGCTGCCATCTCTTTCCAGCAGCCTGTCCTGACTGCCTCTGCCCACGCCCCAGTTGCCTACTCCTTGAATTTGTGCTACGTCTGATTGGGAGCGAGTGTCCCGATTTTGTAGCCCTGCGCCTCCTCCACGGGGCCCCTAGATGCCTCACGTCTGTTGGCTGCGGCGAAAGAGGTGCAGAAGCTTCATCCAGCCACGAATTGTTTAATACCTGGGGACACTCAGTGGTAATTCTTGGTGAAGGAAACCACCCACTTAAGGCCTAACGCGGAGACGACACACGCTTTCACCGAGCTCCGCGGGGAGGCAGGCCCCAGGTTCCCCCAGGGGCCCTCCACTGGCCGGAACCTGCGTAACGTCTGCGCGCTGTCAGACCCAGCAGGGGACATTCTGGCAAAACGCAATTTACTTTTTTCACTTCTCAAATGCTCCGAAAATGGCTACTAGCTGCTTCGCTGCAGGGGAAAACTGCTAATGTGGAGCGCAAACTCCGCGCACAGGGGAGTTTTCCCAGGGCTGCGCCCACGACGGCCGCAAGGTTCCGGCGAGCCTGGAGAGGCGCGAGGAAGTGTCGGGGGCGCGGGAAACACTGGGTTGGGAGCCCAGGGCCGGGAGCGGGGCGGGGGTGGGGTGGGGTGGGGGGGGTGGCGACAGTCGTGGCTGCTCCTCCGTATCCGCGGCGCCTCCAGCGCCCAGTCCCTCCCACCTTCCGCTCCAGGGACCGCCCCCGGGGGCTCGGAGCCCGATTTAACAACCCGCGCGGGCTTTGCCGAGGTGGGGGTTCCGGGGATCAACTAGTCGAACCGGGCTAGGTCCTGGTCCGGCACCGCACGCCACATCATCACTTGGGGGTGGGCCGTTGTCTCTCAGCCCCGAGAACCGGTTGGGGGCCCAGGATCCCGTGCGTCTTCCATTAGCGCAGGAGGCCCCGGGCCACGGCTAAGAGAACCGGAAGCCCCCCTCCCCCCCCAACGCGGGCTTCAACCTGGCGCGTTTCCAGCCAAAACTGGCTCCCGTGGGCGGCTGGCACGCGTGTCCCCGCGCACGCACACATCTTGTACACGTCAGCCCCACGCCTCCTCGGCCCCGTGTCCGGGCGCACGCAGCACCCACGCGTGCCCGCACACGCCCGCGGGCACACGCGTCCGCGGTGGGCACTGAGGTCGCAGGAAGGTAATGGTTCTGGCCGGGAGCTGGTTGGGGACCCGGGCCCAGGCCTGGGCGGTGTCCGGGGCGGGCCCAGGGGCGGAGCTCGCCAGGCCAGGCGCGCAGGGTCGGGGCGGGTCCGCGCCGCCGCCGTCCGCGCTGTCCCGCCCTCGGCCCCGCCGCTGCTCTCCGTTCCTCGCGCTGCAGCCCCCGCGGTAGCAGCCGCCGAGCCCGCCGCCACCGCCCCCGAGGTAGGCGCTGCGGACATGGGCCCGCGATCTGCCGGCGCCTGGGGTCGCGGGCCCTGCCCTGGGGAGCTGAGCAGGAGGTGGGGGGAGGAGCGGTCGTGGGCGAGGGGTTGAGGACCGGGCCCCAGGGGCCGAGCGGGAGCTCCCCGCGCAGAGCAGGCCGCACAGGCTGGCGGCAAGCGGGCCGGGGCGCGGGAGCGGGAGGCCGGACATCCGGGGGCGCCTGCGGCTGGGACTCGATCCTTCGGGGACCTGCGGGCGGAAGGGCACGGGCCGCCGCGTGAAGGCCTGGCCGGCTGCAGGTCTAGGTGACCTTTCCCGGCGGCGCCCTCTGGCCCTCGATCCCGCCAGCGCGGGTCGGGCGGGGAACCGCCTGCCCCCACACTCACCGGGCTGGGCGCACGGATCTGTGCGGGCCACGCTGTCGCCGCCGGCATGAGTTCCTGTGACGACCGCGGTCCCTCGCTCCCAGCCCCACACGCCCTGTCCGGCCTGTCTGGTCCACGCCCGGAGAAGCTGGCGCCCGGCGCTGTTCCGCGCGTGCCAGCTCCCTACCGGGCGGAACGAGAAGCTGAGAGTCGACTTAGGCCGCAGGAGCCTGTGCAGTAGGCTCGGCCTTGGGAAAGGACGCCCTGCAGGGAGCGGATGTGGCCTCCTTGGCCTTAGGAGAGATCCTGGTTCGGTTGCTCATTCATTCACCGAGTGCGTCTGTGCCTTCACGAAACTGGTTGGAGCCCTTGGATTTCAGGGCTGCAATCCTAGTGACTTGCCCAAGGTCACACAGCCGGGGCGATACGAAGCCTAAGTTTTCTCATCTGTACAGTAGGAGCAATTGTAGCTCTCCTTGTAGCGGCCATTCATCTTTGGGAAGAATGATATGAGTTGATTAACGCCAAACCTTCAGTAGAAACCTTGACACTTGAGGCTTTTGGGGAGGATTTAGCCCATCCTCTGTAGACCATTCTACTCCACTTGGTGTTCTGGAAAACGTTTAATAAATACAGCCCCTGTTATTTTAAACGTTATTACTAAACACTTGTGTGCCAGGCATTGAGTAACTTCCATGATCATTAATGAAAAATTCTTTAAGTTTATGGACAAGGTCAGGTTGAAGTAGGAAGTGCATGCAGACCTGAGGGAAGGTTTCACCTGAGGTCTCCATCACCCTGACCAGCCTTACCTCCGCAGAGGAGGTAGAGAATGGGCCCCTACTTTGCCTAATGTGCTGTTGGCAAGGCCAGGGCAGGCTGCCCAGGGCTTGCCTTGTTTCTCCACCCCAGCTCTGGAATGAGTTCTACAGGGTTAGGCTTAAGCCCTTTGCAGCTTTGTTTTCATTGCCTGGGGTGGTGCCATTTGGCACACAGTAGGTACTTGAGAAGGGTCTGTGGGGGTAAATGTGCTCTTCCTTTTTATCTAAGAGTCAACTTACCCTTACTGATAGGAGGATAGTTGTGGTTTTTGTTTTTTTGTTTTTTGTTTTTTGTTTTTTTACCATTGCAGCATATGTCTTCTAGTAGTTGCTCATTACGTATTTGTGAAGTTATTGAATGGGCGTATGTAGTGGCTGCAGCCCCGGACCATATTCTCTTGATCTTGGACATCCTTTCTGAGGGACACACACATCTATCTCACTCACTTCCAGAAAATAGTCTTGCTTAGCAGAGGGTCACGTCTGTTTAAAGAGCTCCTGCGGAAAGTACAGCCCTAGAGCGCTGAGACGCAAAACTGTTTCCCAATTTGACATAACTGCTTTAAACGTGCTATCTTCATTCTGTGACTTTCCAGGTCCTGTGGGAAAGTTGTAGAACTGGTGTTTCTGGGCCTGCAGGGGAGGGCGACCAGGGTGAATGGGATTCTCCTAAGTGCTTTTCCCTTCTCTGATGGTGGGTGGTGGGTGGGTCGATAACTTCTGCTGGAGTTGTTCTGAATAAAATGCTTGACCTTGGGGAGGGGGGTACTGCTCTCAGTTGATTGCTTAGTTTTATTTCTATATTTTTATTCTGTTGGGTAGAGGCAAGGGCTGTCTGTAGACACAAACACAGGGGCTCCGGGAGACCATATAGTGAGGAGTTGCCTGTGGGCTGCCGGTCCTGCTGGACCCTGGGCAGATGTGGACAGTAACCTTCAAGCTGGTGGTAATGAGGGACATTGACCCCCCCCCCCCCATCTTTACTGATGAGATGCTCCCAAGGCACTGCAGTTCACTTTGCCCTTGATGGAATTTTAATGGTCTGACATCGTTGGTGGTGGTGACTGGGGGAGATGTGTGTGTGTGTGTGTGTGTGTGTGTGAGAGAGAGAGAGAGAGCCAGCCCAAACCTGCAGACAGCCCCTCAGGGAACTCAGAGAGTCTGTGGCCTTGGGCTCCTCACAGACTCCTCTGGTATCCACTGAGGAAAAGTGAGCAATGGGGTCCTCTGCTGGGCCTGGGCACAATCCTCCATTTTACTGCTTGCTGTCAGGGAGGTGAGGGTGAGTGGGCTTCTAAGCCCTTTATCCAGAACTGTCCTGGAAACAGTCCTGGGGAGCAGATTGAGCTCACAACACAGCTCTGACAAGAGCCACAGGATTGAGTACAGGTCAACTCACTGTCTTGTTCCTCAGTGTCTCCTTTATAAAAGTGTGACCATCATCATCATCATCGTCACAGTCAGTCTTCATTGAGGGCCTGCTCAGCACCCTTCTGCGGGGGCTTAACGTATGTGTGACGTTGAATCTACCATCCTGCAAACCCTGGGAGAGAGGCACTCTTGTTCATGGGTCGGGAGGCTGGAGCCCAGAGTTGGGATTCGGGACCTGGTCTGGCTAGTTCTAGTGCTGGTGATTCCACACTGAAGTTGCCACGGCAAGGGGCCATTGCCACCAGCTAATAGATGTGGACGCATTTGAAAGGTCGAATTTGCTGTTCAGAGGGGAACTGTTCTCCTTTCACGCTGAGCAGAGTGAACGTGTGTATGGCTGTGTGTAGGCTGCCTGGCAGTGGATTGTAATCAGTGGAGTCACTCCTCCTTGTTGCAAGGACAGTGACACTGGGTGTCTATCAGGAGAAAGGTCAGTTTTTACTGGGATGAGGTAGGAGACATTCTTCCAGGACTTACCTGGACAATATTCAGCTCAAGAGTACCTCATGTGGTCAGGGAGGACTCTGGACCTTGTGGTTGAGGGTGGCCTTTTGATAACCTGCACAGCAGCGGTAATTATACTAAGAAATCTATAAAATGTAAACCTGTAATAAAATCCTCTCTCTGGTCATTGTGTACTTACCACGTACCAGTCACTGTATTAAGTATTTCATATTAGCAGTCCTCACGGTGATGCTGAGACAGATACTCTTTCCCCATATTTGAGCTGAAGAAACGTGAGATGCATATACATTGTGACTTGCCCTGGGTCCCATATCTGGAGAGTCGTGGAGTGGTATTGGAACTCAGGGCTGCTTGACTCTCAAATCTACTTGCCCAAGCACTGTCTATTTAAACCCCACTGGGTCAAGCCAGGCAGCGAGTTTCCAGGAAATGTGAGGTGTCTGAGGTCAGACAGGAGCCCTGGGTGCACCTGGGACCCAGACCTTGCCATGCTGCCTGCCAGCCCAGGCTTTTCTTCCCTTGATGGGTGGGTGGGCCTGCAGGCTGCCCCCAAGTCAGTTACATTCCCTTGCGGCTTCTTATGGAAGGCTGTGCTGGTGGTGGCCTAGCTCCCAGAGTGTTTTAAAATAGAAGCAATGCCTAGGAAGCCGGGCTCCCCGGTGTGAGCCTCTCGTGGAGTAGGAGGGGAGGGCAGCTGTACTGGGAGCACAGACTTGCTTCAGAGCACAGGTCACCGGCTTTGCCAGCATCCGGTAGACATAACCAGGGGCTGCCTTTTCCGTGAGATAGGGATAGGGGTGTGAGGAGGCTTCGGATGGTGTTGGCTTGATATATTGGTTTTCAGAGCTGGGCTAACCTCCTGCTGGGGAAGTTGCTTTTCCTGGTCCCCAGAGTTAGGGGGAGGTGCTTTTGTTCTAATCCCTGGCTGGTCTGGTGCTCCTCCTATGTGCTGGCCCAGTTCTGCTCAGACAAACCACCTCAAATGATGTTAGAGAAACAGCAGAACCAAAGGCTTTCCTACAATTTTCCCTTTCTAAGGGAAATCCAGGATGGTCATGGTGATGGTGATGGTGGTGAAGGTGACTGCCCTCTTGGTCAGGGGCCTTGCACGAATCAGTTGCACACTTACATGGGGTGATAAAAGAAAGCATAATGAAGGGGCCATTTGCAAAGGTGTGAGCAGAGTGTGGAGCTCCTTGGCAGGAGCTGTGGCCTTGGAAAGCAGTCACTGCCCACCTGAGGCCCAGCAGGGAGGGAGCTTGGGAAATGAGTACTCCAGCCTCTCTCTCCCATCTTCTGCTGGTGCCTCCTGTTGGCCAAAACCAACGATACATAGCCTTTGATAGCAGTCCATAGTGATCAGCTCTTGGGTCACAGAGCAGGATGGAGGAGAAAAATGGATCTGAAGGGACAGAGAATATCCAGAATAATGGACTGTGATTAGCACTGCCATTTATGGAGCCCTCACCGTGTGCCAGATACTCCTACGTGCTCTGCCTACCTAACTTACTTAATCTTTGCAGTAGTTCTGGTAGAAAGGCACTAGTGTTAGCCCCATTTTATAGGTGAGCAAAATGAGACCCTGGGAGTGTAAGTTATCAGTGGCTTGTCCAAAGTTACACAGCTAGTAAAGGCTGGTGCTGGCAAATCCTCTGCCAGGCTCGTAGCTCCTTCTCATAGTCACTGTGCCTTGCTGCCTGGGCACCCAGTTGGGCTGTGACATGCCGTGGCAGGGTGGTTCCTGGTGTTTGCGTCCTAGTGCTGTTGTACCCTTGCCCTTGAAGATGGTGTCTCTTAATCCATTAGGTGTCACCTTGCTCACAAGACTGAGTCTTGGGAACTTAAGGCCACCCTGCTCCCTGTGTCCCCCACTGCAGTGGTTGTTAGCTCTTTGAGGGTACCACGGCTCCTGTGCCAGGATTCTACCTCTGCCGCCAGAAGTGCTTTCCTGCCTGTTTCTGAGGCTGCGAAAGGCTAAGAGGGGGGGAAGGAGGCTTTTGAACAAGTGCTTCAGGCCGTTCTCATGCACATTAAAGTTAGGGAGCCCTGCCCTACTCCTGCCTCCTGGGCAGGGTGGCCAGAGCCACAAGTGGTCATCTGGGAGTAGAATGTTCCCCCTGCAGGCCCTGCCTGTTACCCCTGCCATCTCAGTGTAGTTGGACTCTGTTCTTGGAACCCGGATAGATACTTCCCACGTGGCCTTTTCCTTCTGGCACCTCTATTGCAGCAGTCTGTTAGAATGTGGCTTATTGTGGCATCGGGAAGGCAGCGTAGCTCAGTTTCAGACACGTTGGTTGGGTTTTTAAATTTTATGTCCTTAAAAAAGTTGTCAGTATGTACAAACAACTTTAATAAAGTGGAATAAGAAATGAAAATCCTATTTTAACTCTGCTCCTTTCCTAAACCCCCCTCGTTTCCAGAAGCAGCTCCCAGTCAGCCACAATGTACAGATGGGCTTGTAGCCTTCCTACATGCTTTCCCATCATTCACAAATGTGTGAGCGCATAAACATGTATGTGAAAGGGTTTTCCTCTAATAATGCAGAATTATACATTTTCTGTGACTTGCTTTGTGCATTGAACTACAGTTGGCCCTTGAGCACTGTGGGGGTTAGGGGTGCTTACTCCTCATGCAGTTGAAAATCCTTCTCTAATTTTTGACTCCCTCCCAATTTGACTACTACTGTTCACCTCAAGTTTTATTGATATTATACAGTCAATTAACACATATTTTGTATGTTATATATACATATATATTATATATTGTATTCTTACAATAGAGTAAGCTAGGTAAAAATATTACTACTTTTGAAAAGAACTCTTAAAAAAATTTTTTTTAATGTTTATTTATTTTTGAGAGACAGAGAGAGCATGAGCAGGGGAGAGGCAGAAAGGAGAGAGACACAGAATCCGAAGCAGGCTCCAGGCTGCGAGCTGTCAGCCCAGAGCTTGATGCGGGACTTGAACTCACAAACTGCAAGATCATGACCTGAGCTGAACCTGGACGCTTAACTGACTGAGTCACCCAGGTGCCCCTAGAGAAAATATACTATTAACGAAATCATAAGGAAGAGAAAATACATTTACAGTATTGTATTTATTGAAAAAGATCCAACATATAAGTAGACTTGCAAAGTTCAAATCTGTGTTTTTCAAGGGTCAGCCATGTGTCAAAGATAGCTTTCTATGGCACCTTGCATAAATCTACCTCATTCTTTTTGATTACCACATGGTGCTCTTTAGTTTTTGTAAGTACCTTAATTTTCATTCATTTCCCCATTGGTGGACATTTAGATTTCTTCTGGCCTGTGTTACAGAACTAATGCTGCAGTGAGCATCCTCGTGTGCTCCTCTCTGGGGACCTTGGCTGGGTTCCTAGCAGTCGAATTGTCTCTAGGTTAATGCATGCCCACTTACGCATTGGCCAGTAGTTGTCTCCAAAGGGGCTGTCCTATGCTGGCATGAACAGGGGTGACCATTTTCCACACCAACAGTGGATATTTTCATTTGCATTTTTGCTGATTTGTTTGTTGAGTGAGCCTTTCAAACACAGGTGTGTCATTCACTCTACAGTGGCTCCCTGAGGCCCTTAAAGTCCACACCTTGTTCTGAAGTAGTAAGTGGCCCTGCTCCCTTCTGAAGCCCGCTGGTCTCCTCAGCCTGAGTTGAGTTCTCCTTAGGCCAAGGCGGGTGGAGAGGGTACTAGTTGTGGCTGTCTCCACCCCCCCATTCCTGGCGGTGCTGCAGCCTCCCTGTAGAGGGCGCTCCTGCTGCTTGGTTACATCGCCGTTTGCTTAGATTCTTGTCAGATACTAAGTTTCTATTTTTTTCCTTCTACTATAAACATACTTTCATGCTCCTTGCACATTTTCTCATTAAACAGACCTTTATATTGAATACCTGCTACTTGCCAGGGCTTGTCATCTTTGACACATAGCTTTTTACATATTTTGGATAAATTTATGCATGACAGGCTCCGGGCTGCTTTGAGTTCAAGGGTGTGAGTTGGGGGTAGGTGTGCACTTGTGGGTGTGGTGGGGGCGCTGGAAGCAGAGCAGCTGTCACTGACAGGCAACTGATGAGTCAAGGAAGATATGTCCCCCCAAGGTGGAGGTTATGTAAGTGTTATGCAGACTGTTCTGGGCGATATACTATCTCTCCGCTCTGAGTTTCCACTATGGGCTGGATTTTCGTTCCTCGGCTGGAGTGGAGCTTGCATAATCCGTTCAAGGTCAGCCAGCGAATGGTTGGGTAGGTAGGCGAACAGGCAGTGGAGGGAAACAAGGGACTCCTGTCTCCCACTGTGACTTACTGATCCTTGTCAAAGTCATCAGTGACTGTGGGAAGGTCTGCTCAGTCCAGTCCTGTCCGTCCCTCATGTTCCACTTATCCTTGGGAACCATGCTCGCAGGCTCTGCATTGAAGCCTTCACCCAGGCCGGCTTCTGATTCCCATCTGTCCAGGGCTGGCTGCTTTCCTGTGTCAAAGTGCCCCGCCTCACGCTCGGACTCTAGAGGCTGGGCTTCTGAAGGCACATGGGGTGGATGCCACCAAGACAGATGGTGAGCGATTTGGAGCGATTTGGAGCTGATCTAGGCGGAGGTAGGGGCCAGGGGGTCAGGGTTCAGCCTTAGAATCAGCACATGCAGCGTATTAAATGAGAAAGCAGGATGCTGAGGTCTCTTTCACACCCCCTGGTCCCGGCCTGAGAAAACATGAATGGAAATCATTTCTACAAGAAGATGATTTTTGCAGCGGGTGCTGAGAACTGTGTAAAAATGGGCATTTTCTAGGCGCTGTTGGCAGTTGTAAGAAAGCGGAGCTTTTCAGAGGCACACTGCCTCAGGCCTTGCCACAGTCCAGTCAGATAAATGCAGGAGGCGACTGGGTGGGGAAAGAGAAGACTGCAGCAAAAGCCTAGGGGAAGCTACAGTTGCACAGCAGGTGTGGGCCTGTGATGAAGGGAGCGTCTTGGCTTCTGGGTGGGTGTTTCCTCAGGTCCAGGAGTGGGTTTGGCTCCGCTCAGCTGGGGGATCCTGTGCATCTTCCCTGCCAGGTGCCGAGCTGGAGCCACAAGGAGAGCCTGGCCTCATCCAAGCTCCCTCTGCCCTCCCAGCTCCCTTGTGTTTGGATGGTAATCTCCTTAGTGGCCATGTACTTTAGGGTGATGTTTGTCGGTGGTGGAGTGTTTTTTGACAGGTGGTTTTGCTGGTTCTTTTTTTGGGGGATTAGTGATGAGTGAGAGCATTTGGGGAACATTAAATGATGAGTGATCTGCTTTTCCCTGATGCGAAAGCTGTTCGTGTCTGGTGAGGTGGGTCCTAGAGCCACAGAGGGTACTTTTTGGAACGCCCTGGCCCCTGAGGTACAGGGAGGTCTTGGCTGACCCAGAGAGGTTGCCACTGTACTGCTCTTTCCTCACCCTGGGGCTGAGTTTGCAGTCCAGCTGGGGAAGGGCAGCGCTGAAGAGGGGTGCTCAGTCCACTGATACCTGTTGGCACTGGTGGCCGTAGAGAATGTTCTGGATCTTTTGCTGAGATATTCTGCAAGTTTCCTTGGGGCTCCATCACCTCAGCCTTTGACGCAGGTTTGCGGAGGGGCCAGGGCCATCTGTGGTTGAGACATATCCACGCCTTAGGCTGGGGGTATTCTGCATGACCTGGTGAATGGTTTCTTTGGGTGTCCCTGGGGTGGATGTGCCTGTGAGGTTCGCTTGGGGTGGAAGGGGGACAAGTCGGGGGGGGGTCCCCAGACTTGAAACAGCCAATGGGGACAGCCTGAAATGGATCTTCCCCCATGCTCTTTGTGCCCTGATCCTAATGTGGACTGAGCTGTCCATGGTTCCAGCCTGATCACGTGCAAGAGATAACAAGAGCAACAAAGAGGATCGTAAACAGCTCGCTGGGCTGCTCCACTCTGCTCTGACAAAAAAGTGAATGGAGGCGGAATTAGCAGAACCTCTGAAAAAAGTACCATAGGACCTGGACCACAATTTTATTACTTCAAGTGGTGGAAGTTTGTCGTTGTTTGTTTTATAGCGTACTCATTGCTTCTGTGGGCTCCTTGCAGCATCTAGGATGTTAAAGCTTATGTCAGGAATGCAGCTTCCTGTGGTGATGCTGTTCGCCTGGGACCGATTGAACTATTTTTCTTAACCGACGGAGCCATCCAGGTGCCCTGATTGAGACATTTTTCATTGGGTTCCCACTTACCAGGAACATGCCTTGCAGGTGTTTGCTTGTGTGAGTGCATATGTTGGTGACCTCAGGTGGGATATATGCAGGCTCAGTTTGGAAATTTAGGTATACTATATTTTAAAAATTAATGGAACCATCCTTGGGTTAATTGGATTCCTGCTAATTAGGGCTGATAATTTGGGAAATGGAGAAGATGCAGATCATGGTGCTTTCTCATGACTCCTTTCCTCCTGGATGGAGCACACTGTGTGTGTGTGTGTGTGTGTGTGCGCGCGCGTGTGTGCTCGCGCTGTCCTGGATTAGGATTTTAATTCTGTGTATGTAATGCGTCAGAATACAGCCTCTCAGGGACACAGTGTGGCCTTAGGGAAAGGACTCTGAATTACTTGCCTTCCTTGAACCCTGAGGTGTTTAATAAATGCTTGTTGACTTAGTGATATGCAACAATTTCAAGTAGTACTTTAAAAAACAAAGTCACATTGTAGCTCAATAAATGTTTGTTTGAATTATTTTTTTTTGGCAGGGCGAGAGGATGTGGTTATATCTCCTTCCATGTGAAGAGTTGCCTAATTGTTAGGTTTTACTGTATTCTCTGTGAGGAATCTGATACTCAGAAAAATGGGGTCCCCTGAAATATAAAGTTTTTTGAAAAGTTGCATTTATTCTGGCACATAGTAGGTACTCTGTAAGTATTTTGTTGGAATGGATGAAATCAGAGCCATATGGAAAATAAGATGGCCTGAAAAGCTCTGATTTCTGTTCAGTACACTGAATGCCATAGCAGCCGACATTTTGTAAGAAGATATGTTTTATTGGCAAGAGTCCTGCGATTCAGTAAAGTAGCTGGCTCGTGGGAATTTGTCTTTGACAGTTAATTCATTCAGCAAATGTTTACCGACTGCTGCTATATTCTGCACTTGTGCTCAGTCCTGGGGGTGCTAAGGAAGAAGAGGCCTAAAGGCAGGCTGGTCTGCTGTTGACAGAACTTACCTGGGTGTCTCCACCTCTCAACATGAGGAGGCACGAGAGAGCAAGGCTTCTCTGTGCACACCTGGGAGAATAAAGTGCCTGGGACTCTGTGCTGATGATTTTTATTGGTGGTTAATTATAGCTAATAATTTTTATTGATGGAAAACTAATTTCCCTAATTACTGATGTGTGTCTTCTGGTGATTCTTTTATTGTAGCAGAAGATGGCTGTGCCTCCCACGTATGCTGATCTTGGCAAATGTGCCAGGGATGTCTTCACCAAGGGTTATGGTGAGTGTTTCGGAGCTAATGGGCTGGGTTGGCATGTTTGGGATTTTACCCATCACAGTTCGGGAGACCTGGGTGGGTCAACTCTCAGAACTTTGATGTCGGGGGGAAAAAAGACAAGCCTACTATGCCTAATAAAGCAGTGTTGGTTTGTACACCTGGTAAGGGCAGGCTTACGAATCGCTGCAGACAAGTGGACGCCCTGGTTTCTTCTCCCAAAGGTGGGAGCAGCTCTGTGTGTGCCGTGGTCATGGAGTGCAATTTCTAAGTGTTGCCCATCCTTAGGCCTGTGCTCACACTGTCCCGTACCTTTCCCTGTCATTCTGCTGGGAGCGCACAGCCACTGTTCGGTAGCCAAAGTTCCACATGTAGGCAGGCAGCAGTGGAGACAGGCACCCTGCACACTCACGGCATCTTGAAACAGGAGAAGGGAGGCAGAGATGCTGCTCTCGAGCTAGTTATTTAGCCTATTAACAGTTCCCATGTTCTTTCTTTAGGATTTGGCTTAATCAAACTCGATTTGAAGACAAAATCTGAGAATGGACTGGTGAGTTGTCTGACCGACACGGAGCGTGGGGGTTTATCGTAGATCAGTGGAGAGGATGACTACCGTGTCCTGGGTGGCAGAGTCCAATGAAAGGACCTTTTCTTTTTATAAATTAAAATTTTTTATTTTTTTGAGAGAGAGAGAGAGTGCGCACATAAGTCGGGAAGGGGCAGAGGGAGAGAGAAGGAGAGAATGTTAAACAGGCTCTATGCTCAGCAAGGAGCCTGATATGGGGCTCAATGTCACGGCCATGAGATCATGACCTGAGCTCAAATCAAGAGTTGGACGCTTAACTGACTGAGCCCCCCAGGTGCCCTGAAAGGACCTTTTTGATTGTGGCAGTTTGTGGTTGTCACATTCATCGCATCCTGTATGGGATGGGTGGTCCAGGGGCATGCTGCTGATAGGTCCCTAGTTTAGCAGCTGTTAATACTCACTGAGTTAATAAACTCTGTTTTATTTTTCCTTGTTTCTTTTTAAATTTTTTTTTTTTTAACATTTATTCATTTTTGAGACAGAGAGAGACAGAGCATGAACGGGAGAGGGGCAGAGAGAGAGAGGGAGACACAGAATCAGAAGCAGGCTCCAGGCTCTGAGCCATCAACCCAGAGCCCAACGCGGGGCTCATACCCACGGACCGTGAGATCGTGACCTGAGCTGAAGTTGGACGCTCAACCAACTGAGCCACCCAGGCGCCCCTCCTTGTTTCTTTTTAAAATTGAGCTGTTTTCAATGCCACCTGATTATCAAAAAAAAAAAAAAAAAAATTAGTAATCCCTTTTAGACTGTGTGTGTGAGGATTGTTGGAAGGAGGACGTTTTGGGGTTGATGTACTCCAGTGTCATCTTGAGCTCAGCGGTTTTGGTCTGTATTTGGCTGGAAGTATTGTGGAAGCGGGATTGTCTTCCTGTCCAGACTGATGTATTACCAGGGCGGAAGGAAGCTGTCTCTTGACAGAGAATTCCCCATAAGAGTCTTTTAACTAACAGGGCTCTTTAATCCCATCTGTATTTAAATATTGAATTGAATTATAGAAGTAGCCTTTGCCTCCACACATTCAGGTCTCACCTCTTGCATAGAGGAAAGTCCGTTCCATTTAGGATGCTTCAGTGGAGCCCTGGGGAACAGGCCGTGACTCTCTCTCTGCTTTACAGGAATTTACGAGCTCAGGTTCTGCCAACACTGAGACCACCAAAGTGACGGGCAGTCTGGAAACCAAGTACAGATGGACTGAATACGGTCTGACATTTACGGAGAAATGGAACACTGACAACACATTAGGCACAGAGATTACTGTGGAGGATCAGGTAATGGTGGTCACTGCGAAGAGACATGGTTTTATTCTGCTGCCCTGCCTTTGACTAAACCTGGCACGTTTCTTTTCTGTTCAGCTTGCACGTGGACTGAAGCTGACCTTTGATTCATCCTTCTCACCAAACACAGGGTAAGAATGTCACGTGTTTTCTTAGCAAGGACGTTTAACAGTGTTTTTTCTGTTTGTTTTTAAAAATTTTTTTAAATGTTTTATTTATTTTTGAGACAGGGAGAGACAGAGCATGAACAGGGGAGGGTCAGAGAGAGAGGGAGACACAGAATCTGAAACAGGCTCCAGGCTCTGAGCGGTCAGCACAGACCCCGACGTGGGGCTCGAACCCACGGACCGAGAGATCATGACCTGAGCCGAAGTCGGATGCTCAACCGACTGAGCCACCCAGGCGCCCCTTAAATTTTTTTTAATGTTTATTTTTGAGAGAGAGAGAGAGAGAGAGAGGGAGTGAGCGCACATGAGCATGGGAGGGGCAGAGAGAGAGGGAGACACAGAATCCAAATCAGGCTCCAGGCTCTGAGCAGCACAGAGCCTGACGTGGGGCTCAAACTCATGAACTGTGAGATCATGACCTGAGCCAAAGCTGGACGCTTAACCGACTGAGCCACCCAGGCACACCCCTAACAGTGTTTTATAGTGAGATTCTGTGCTGTGTGTTGTGGCCATCCTGGCTTCATCTGTGGAGGGCTACAGGATTTGTGTGGTCCAGCAATGCTGTGTTTCATGTGAGTGAGGCTGCTGGGAATGTAAGCGGCCAAGGCTGTAGGCAGCCGGCGGTGTTGGGAAGCAGTGTCTGAGCGATCATTGTTGCCAGCCCCAGTTTTCAGGCTGGCAGGGCCCTTTCCCCAGTTTTCTACATAGGAGCACTGAGAGAGGATGGGTTTTAAGTGCAACGTGGCTCCTGAGGCTGCACTTTTTGCCCCATGTCCCCCAGCCACAAACCAATTATGCTTCACTGTTATTGGGCTCATCAGGAGGCAAGACCGTGTGTTGGTTGCCTCAGCCCCTGGTGCTTTTCAGAGTGACTAGATGGGACACATGTTGCACAAATAGCATGTCGGGTTCCCTTACATCCTACACCCAGCTTCTCCTAATGTTAACATCTTACATAACTATGATGTAATTATCAGAACCAGGAAATTTATATGGCTGTCATACAGTTAACTAATCTGTTGTCCTACTGATGTCTTAGTTCTGGCCCATGACCCATTTCAGGATACTAGATTGCATTTAGTCCTCAAATCTCTTTGGTCTCCTCTAATCTAGAACGTAGTCTTTCTTTGTCTTTCATGACCTGGACACTGTTAAATAGGATTGATGAATTATTTTGTAGAATCCTTCAGTTTGGATTTGTCTGATGTTTCCTCATGGTCAAACTCAGGTTATGCATTTTTATTATATTATGTTATATTATTGTTATATTATTTATTTTATTATCTTATAACACTTCTGTTATACAGCCACAGAAGTGATGTTGGGTCTGTCTTGTGCGTGATATCAGGATGTATATGTCAGTATTCTTTACTGGTGATATTAACTTTGATCGCTTGATTAAAGTGGTCTTTGCCAGGTTTCTCTATGAAGTTACTTTTCTCTTTGTAAATGGGTATGTCGGGAGATACTGTGAGACTATGTAAATATTCTGTTTCTTTTTGAAAAACAAAATTAGTATCCATAGTGATTCTTGCCTGCAACTAGTATGTTTGGTAAAGATTTTCTCTTCCCATCATGCCTTCTGCATTTATTAATTGGGATTCTACTCTAAGGAGGAGCTCTTCCTTCTCCATTTATTTATTGAATCATTTATTTATATTGATATGGATCCACAGACATTTATTTTATTCTGTGGGTTATAACCTATTAGCACAATATATTTGATTACTCATATGTTTCAGATATGGCCATTGGGCGTGTCTCCAAGTGTGCTTTTGATAATCCCCTGTCACTTCTTTTGAGCTCTACTTCGGAAGATATAGCAGGCTCATCTTCTGCTCTAGTCCTGCCATCAGGCATTTCTGCAAGGAGCTTCAGTTCCTTTTATTGAAGAATGGCATATAGAAACCAAGATTGTGGGCACAGTGTGTCCGCATTGCTCCTGGGTATTTGAGGCAGGTTTTGATGGTTTATGGAGATTGGAAGTGAAAGCTGGCTTTCCAAACCTACTGAGGCGGATAGCCTGGGAAAGCATCGTGGCTTCTGAAGGAGCTGAGCTTAGACCACATAAGGATGAGGCTGCAAACTCCTCTAGGGACCAGCCCCCACATTGAGTACCTACCACAGAAAAACCAGATCGTTAACTGGATATCAGAGTCATGCCTCTCTCAGGTGCTTGTCAAGTTAGTGCTATTGTTTAAGTAGCTTAAAAAAAAAATCCCAGTAATACTTGAAAGAGGGAAAACTCCAAAGACGTGGAGTGTTGCATTAGAGCAGAAGCCTGGAGAGAAACCTGAGTCACTGCCCGAGCACTGCCTATTCTCTGGGGACTTTGTGCTCCTGGCCAGAATTCATTGAGACAGGGTAAGGAGGCACCATGTAAATGGTCTGGGATGGCTGGTCCACACCACTGGTCAGAGGCCCTGACACAAGCAGCACGCTTTGGTCAGCAGCAGCTTTTTACCCAGTGGTTATAAGATGCCTGATTTTTACAGTGCTGGTCTCCCTCCCTTCCTAAATGTCAGCCTCCGAGCAGCTGCCTTTCATCAATCACCCCACTAGCATGGTGCCAGTTGGATAAGCCAAAACCCAGGTTGCTTCCTCCAAAGGGTAGGCAGACCAGAAGAGGTTTATTTTATTTTGAGAGAAAGAGAGAGAGAGAGCACGCATGAGCAGAGGAGGGGCAGGGAGAGACAGGGAGAGAGAGAATCCCAAGCAGGCTCTGTACTGTCAGCTTGGAGCTCTACACAGGGCTTGATCTGACGAACCATGAGATCATGACACCAGGTGCCCCTATTTTGAGTTTTTCTTATTGACAGATAATTTGTTTGGTTGTTATTCCTTTCCTTCAAAGCTTGTGAAAATGTACCAAAGCAACTTGAACAAAAGTTGTAAGCATCATTGTCACTTGTGAAGGGTGTTGGCTTTATTTTCAACCATGACCTCGGAAAGTCTCATCTCCTTGATGACTTGGAATGTTTAACCTTAAATTTTTTGTTATAGAAAATTTCAAACATACTAAAGACTAGTATATTAAACACTCATCAGGGGGGCGCCTGGGTAGCTCAGTTAAGCCTCCGACTTCAGTTCAGGTCATGATCTCGCGGTCCTTGGGTTCAAGTGCTGCCTTGAGCTCTGTGCTGACAGCTCAGAGCGCGGAGCCTGGTTTGAACTCTGTGTCTCCCTCTCTCTCTGCCTCTCCCCTGTTTGCTCTCTGTCTCTCTCTCTGTCTCTCAAAAATAAACATTAAAAAAAAAAAAATAAACCTTCATTATGTTACCATCACCCAGCTTTAATAATTATCAACCCATAGCTAATTATGTTTTATTTATGCACTCACAATCAGTATCTTCCACCCTCAGATTATTTTGAATAACAGTTATTGCATAATTTCATCTGTAAATGTTTTAATATATATCTTTAAAAAATTTTTTTTTTTTTAATTTTTTTTTTTCAACGTTTATTTATTTTTGGGACAGAGAGAGACAGAGCATGAACGGGGGAGGGGCAGAGAGAGAGGGAGACACAGAATCGGAAACAGGCTCCGGGCTCTGAGCCATCAGCCCAGAGCCTGACGCGGGGCTCGAACTCACGGACCGCGAGATCGTGACCTGGCTGAAGTCGGACGCTTAACCGACTGCGCCACCCAGGCGCCCCTAAAAATTTTTTTTTTTTAAAAATTTTTTTTTTCAACGTTTATTTATTTTTGGGACAGAGAGAGACAGAGCATGAACGGGGGAGGGTCAGAGAGAGAGGGAGACACAGAATCGGAAACAGGTTCCAGGCTCTGAGCCATCAGCCCAGAGCCCGACGCGGGGCTCGAACTCACGGACCGCGAGATCGTGACCTGGCTGAAGTCGGACGCTTAACCGACTGCGCCACCCAGGCGCCCCTAAAAATTTTTTTTTAAAGTTTTTTTTTTTTTTTCAACGTTTATTTATTTTTGGGACAGAGAGAGACAGAGCATGAACGGGGGAGGGGCAGAGAGAGAGGGAGACACAGAATCGGAAACAGGCTCCAGGCTCTGAGCCATCAGCCCAGAGCCCGACGCGGGGCTCGAACTCCCGGACCGCGAGATCGTGACCTGGCTGAAGTCGGACGCTTAACCGACTGCGCCACCCAGGCGCCCCTAAAAATTTTTTTTTAATGTTTATTTATTATTGAGAGACAGAGAGAGAGACAGAGCATGAGCATGGGAGGGGCAGAGACAGGAGAAGACACAGAATCCAAAGCAGGCTCCAGGCTCTGAGCTGTCAGCACAGAGCCCAACATGGGGCTCGAACTCACAAACTGTGAGATCATGATCTGAGCTGAAGTCGGACACTTAACTGACTGAGCCACCCAGGCGCCCCAATATGTATCTTTAAATGATGATTTTTTTTTTTTTTTTTTTTTTTAGTTTATTCTGAGAGTACAAGTGGGGTAGGGGCAGAGAGAGAGGGAGAGAGAATTCTAAGCAGGCTCTGAGCCATCAGTGCAGAGCTTGACATGGGGCTTGAACCCGTGAACTGTGATTTCATGCCCTGAGCCGAGATCAAGAGTCAGATGAACTGACTGAGCCACCCAGCTGCCACTTGTTTTTATTTTAATTCTGGTAGTTATAGTCTTGTGTATTAGTTTCAGGTGTACAATATAGTGATTCAACAATTCCATACATTACCTGGTGCTGATCATGACAAGTGCACTCCTTAAGCCCATCACCTATTTCACCCAACCCCTGGCCCCCTCCCATCTGGTAGCTGTCAGCTTGTTCTCTGTAGTTAAAGATTTGCAACGTTTCACGAATTTGTATGTTGCCCTTCTGCAACGTTTCACGAATTTGTATGTTGCCCTTCTGCAGGGGCCATGTTAATCTTCCCTGTATCGTTTCAGTTTTAATACATGTGCTGCTGAGGCACACATTTTTTAAAAAAAGTTTAGTCACAATATGATTACATTGTAAAAAATTAATCATCTTTCTTTAATATTGTTAAATCTCTAGTCCGATCAAATTTACATAATTTCATAAAAAAAACTTTTTTTCATGTTTATTTCTGAGAGAGAGAGAGAGAGAGCACAAGTGGAGGAGGGACAGGGAGAGAGGGAGACACAGAATCTGAAGTAGGTTCCAGGCTCTGAGCTATCAGCACAGAGCCTGATGTGGGACTCAAACTCCTGAGCTGTGAGATCATGACCTGAGCTGAAGTCAGACACTTAACCGACGGAGTCACCCAGGTGCTCCTACATGATTTCATTTTTAATTTACAGAATCAAAAATTGTCCGTGCAAAATTGTGAAAATTGGGTCATTTGCCTCCTTAAATCTCTTTAATTTTTAGATTCTCCTCTGCCTTTTTTCCCCCCCTTCTAACTTATTTGTTGAAAGTAGGTCATTTGTCCCATAAGATTACACATAGACTAAACTATGCTGTGTGTATCTCTATGGTCATTAAAAAATTTTTTTTTTAATGTTTTTATATATTTTTGAGACAGAGAGAGACAGAGCATCAGCAGGGGAGGGGCAGAAAGAGAGGGAGACACAGAATCTGAAGCAGGCTCCAGGCTCTGAGCTCTTAGCACAGAGCCCAATGCGGGGCTCAAACTCACAGACTGTGAGATCATGACTTGAGCTGAAGTCAGACACTTAACCGACTGAGCCACCCAGGCGCCCCTCTCTATGGTCATTTACCTTGTTACCCTGTCCCTCATATTTACTGTGAATTGGTAAGTCTACAGGCTTCATTGCATTTAGATTCCATTGGGGAGGGGAGAGGGTAGAATAAAAGTGGTGACATGCTTCCATTGGATGTGCATAGAAGGCTGGGTTTTTTCTTTGTACGTTAGTGCTATTCACAGTTCACTCAGGGGTTACAGACTGGTGATAATTCCACTTTAATCATTCATTCTTCATTTGTTAGGTAGAATATTTCGATAAAAAGAAACTTCTTTTTTTTTCAATATATGAATTTTATTGTCAAATTGGTTTCCATACAACACCCAGTGCTCATCCCAAAAGGTGCCCTCCTCAATACCCATCACCCACCCTCCCCTCCCTCCCCCCCCATCAACCCTCAGTTTGTTCTCAGTTTTTAAGAGTCTCTTATGATAAAAAGAAACTTCTAAACTATTGGTTACTCTGAGATAGTGTAGGAAAGGTGGAATAAACATTTGCTTCCTTTTTATTTACTGTTTCAAAGTAACACATTGGTTCTCTAGTCTCTAAAGATGCCCAGTGTCTGTGTTTTAAGTGTCAGTATGAATGAATTCATAGATTTAAACATATTTGATATGTTTCAATCCATTGCCAGTATTTTTTTTTCCAAATTTTGTAATGTTTATTCATTTTTGAGAGACAGAGACAGAATTCGAGCAGGGGCGGGGGCAGAGAGAGAGAGAGGGAGACACAATCTGAAGTAGGCTCCACGCTCTGAGGTTTCCCAGCCCCCATGACTGCAGGGTCCCGGGTTCTACATCTGTACCCAGGTCTCTGAAATACATGCTCATTGGGATCTCATGAATACCGAGTTAAAAGCTATCTGTCATATTTACTTAGGAGGGATGTACCTAGTATTTGTTTATTTACTAAGTGAACCACAAAGTAAGAAAGCAACCATCTCCTTAAAAGCTGCTGTTTAGGAGCCCTTGGGTGGCTCAGTTGGTTAAGCGTCCGACTCTTGGTTTCGGCTCAGGTCCTGATCTCAGGGTGTTGGGAGTTCAAGCCCCACATCGGGCTCCATGCTGACAGTGTGGAGCCTGCTTGGGATTTTCAGTCTCTCTCTCTCTCTCTCTCTCTCTCTGCCCCTCCCCCACTTATGCTCTCTCTGTATCTTTTGAAATAAAAGCTTGAAAAAAAAAGCTTCTGTTTAGATAGATGCCTTCATGACAGATACACTGTGTCTTTTTCATAGACTTGAAGAATAGCAAAGATATATCTGTTTCATAATTACATGAGCGCTCTACCTAATAAATGCCTGTGTAGGCCATTACATTAGGCATAGGGAGAGGTTAGTAAAGGAAAATTACTTAGTGCCCCCCTTGCCTGTGTTCTCACTTGATTATTGTGGCATTTCTACAGATGGGTTTGTGGTTGAAGAGAGGTTGTGGTCTTCCATTGGGGCACAGCAGCTGCTTAAGGGAGATCTGGGGTGTGCTGACTTTGCCCTCCATCCCTGTATATAACCTGAGCTTTAAAACTTTTTTTTTTTTTTTTTTTTTTTTTGCCTTCTTTTGGTATGGTTGTCACAAGGTGAGTAAGCTTATGACTTTAATACAATTTCTTTTCCTTCAGGAAAAAAAATGCTAAAATCAAGACAGGGTATAAGCGGGAGCACATCAACCTGGGCTGTGACGTGGATTTCGACATCGCCGGCCCTTCGATCCGGGGCGCTCTGGTGCTGGGCTATGAGGGCTGGCTGGCTGGCTACCAGATGAATTTTGAGACTGCAAAGTCTCGAGTGACCCAGAGCAACTTTGCAGTTGGCTACAAGACTGACGAATTCCAGCTCCACACTAATGTGTAAGTGTACGTGAGTGTCGTGTGTAAGTGTGTGCAGGAGGGGGATTGCTTTTCAAGCTCACATTTTAATCACTTTAAAGTGAGTGTTTTGACATCACATGAGCCACATGGCCTGCTGGTCTTTTTCTGTTTCCCACCTGTCCAATTCTGGAAGTGGTTTAGGCTCTTTGTGTTCTAGAGACGGTCGGAGCTGTCACTGGTACACACAGAATGACTGATCAGTTACAGCAAGGGCATGACGTCAGTCCAGTGGAGTGTCCCTTCCCTTTGTGGACATTGGAACTCCTTTCATTGTTAGTAACAAAATAGTGGGGAAAGGTGTGGCTGTCCCTCTTTCTCTGTAGGAAGCCTGAGGTCAGCTTGCCATGCTTAATGAAACATAGATCTGAGACACCAGGTTAGGGGATGATGATCTCAGTTCCATACAGTGTCTTCTCATGGCAGAGCATGCAAAAGTTGACTAACTACCAGATAGTACAGTGAAGGGAAGAGAAAAGTGCAGACTGGCTTAGAGAGCCCCTTGTAGTTAAGCTTGGGAATTGGAGTGCAGTGGAGTGCTGATGTAGGTGAAGGGAAACGGATGTTTCATCTCTAAAATCCCAATGCCACAATTGGGGGACAACTTTTTCGGATTTCTTTCTTTCCACTAGAGGTCACTAAAGGAGTGACTTCTAAAGTTAAGTGGTACATGTATAGTATTTAATAACATTTCCACTTACAAAGTTTTTTGAAAAATTTTTATACAGTAGTTCCCCTGTAACTGCCATTTCACTTTTTGCGATGTCACTTACCCATAGTCAACCACGGTCCAGAAGTGGATGATCCCCCTTCTGATGTATTTTTGGAAGGTCAGCGGTAGTCCAATGTACGTCACAGGCCTGTGTCACTCACCTCACTTCATCTCATCATGTAGGCATTTTATCATCTCACATCATCATAACAAGGCCATACATAGTACAATAAGGTATTTTGAGACAGAGAGCACATTCATATAACTTATATTACAGTATGTTGTTATAATTGTTCTATTAAAATCATAAAAGTTATTGTTGCTGATCTCTTACTGCATCTACTCTATAAATTTTGTCATAGGTATGGATGTGTAGGAGAAAATGTAGCATATATGTAGGGCTCGGTACCGTCTGTGGTTTCAGGCATCCCCTGGGGGTCTTGGAACGGATCCCCTACAGATAAGGAAGGGCTACTATAATTAGTATAATTAACATAACAGAATTAATATAACATCTATTATTTTGAGTTTTGAGTTTATTTATATTTATTTATTTTAACATAACAATTAATATAACAGATCTATTTTAAGTTTTGAGTTTATTTATGTTAACATAACAGAATTAATATGATATAACAGATCTATTATTATAATAAGTTTTGAGTTTATTTTTTCAATGTTTATTTATTTTTGAGAGGGAGAGAGCAGCGTGAGTGGGGGAGGGGCAGAGAGAGAGGGAGACACAGAATCTGAAGCAGGCTCCAGGCTCTGAGCTGAGCCGTCAGCACAGAGCCTGATGCGGGGCTTGAACCCATGAACCGCAAGAGCCGAAGTCAGAAGCTTAACTGACTCAGCCTCCCAGGCACCCCTATTTATTTATTCATTTTTAAAGTTTATTTTTGAGAGGGGGGGAGGGGCAGAAAGAGAGGGGGGGTGGGGACAGAGGATCCAAAGCAGGCTTAGGTGACAGCAGCGAGATCATGACCTGAGCCGAAGTAGAAAGCTGGACGCCCAACCAACTAAGCAACCCAGGCACCCCAGTTTTGAGTTTTTTGAAGCTAAAAAGTCATAGGAAAACCAGAGTGATGGACAGTCCAGTGGTTTCTGGAGTGGGAGTGGGGGAAAGTGTGACTGCCCAGGGGTGGTGTGAGGAGATTTGGGGGTGGTGGAGCTGTTCTGTATCCTGATTGTGGTGGTGGTCACACAAATCTTGTACACGTGTTAAAATTCATAGAAATGTACACCCCCCCAAAAAAAGTCAAAAAAGGTATATAAATTCAAAAAAAGCAACATACAAAAATGTCACAGGAAAAAGGGCACAAGCAATAGAAGTGTTTTTTAAGTTAGAGTTATGACTGAAATGGAAAGTCCTTCCTTGGTGTCGAATTGGAAATTGGCACCAATTCTAGGAATAACAATGGCCGTTACTGTTTTCCCCACATACCTGAGCCTCACATACCTGATTTTATTAAGTGGACACGGTTTATTTTTAGCTGGTGTGGAAACTGCCGACACAGCCATCTGGGTTGTCCTAGGGCTTGCAGAGGTCCAAGTGTCATAGTTGTGCTCTGTGCTTCATGTAGATGAATTTGAACAATGACTTCCCTCTGTTTATGGTTTTGAGAGCTCCCAACAGGAAGGCAGTGTTGCTGGTTTTAGAATATAATGAAAAATCTGACATTTTTTAGATACACATGTGAGCCCAAGAAAATTTCCCGATTTCAGTTATACTAAAGTTAATCAAAAACTTTAGTTTTGTCTGTGGCAAGCTGCTATTCTGTGGACTTTCTGGTTCCCTGCAAATCAGGGGGTGCCTGTCCTGGCCTTGTACTTTCTGGAAGTACAAGGTCTGTATCACTGAATTTCAGGGGAAAACTTGAGCATTTAGAATGTATTTAATGAGCATCTACTTTAGGGAGAGTATATTAGTGAGGAGCGGAGTTTGCAGTGAATCAGCAGTTTGTCCCTGGATTAGTGAGTTCTAGGCTCTTTGCTGAATTCCGGAGTACGTGGGCTCTGCCTTACTAGTTTCTGATGACATTTCTACTTGAAGCACCCAAAATGACGAGGCAGAACTTTGACATTGTTTTGTGTTAAAAATGGAAAGGAGGGGAAAGGGATATTTCCAAAGGCTGGAGTCACTGTGGTGTGTTTGAAAGAGATGAAGGAGTTTGTCCAGTTCGGTTTCAGTCCATTTTTGAAAGACGGGAACATTTTGTAATGCACCAAGTGTCTCCTTTTCATCCCATCAGAACTGTAGAGATTTTGCAGTTTGGGCCAAGAGTATTGCACAGGTGGAAAAGTCTGAATTGCAGGTCAAGTTCTTCTGTAATTGCTGCCCCTCCAGGGGGCTAGGTGGGTTTTGGCTGTGCCCGCCCAGCAGTGGCTGCAGCTGGTGGTGCTAAGGGCTGTAACCTGCCTTCTGAAGAACACGGGTGGCCCAGCCTTTCTTACCATTTCTGGTTGTGTTCTCTTCTCATTTGCTTCTACTCCCTTACCACTGTTATGATAGATGCATTGACAAAAGAGTTAATATTAGCAGCAGCAGCAAAAAAAAAAAAAAAAAAAAAAAAAAAAAAAAAATCACCCAGAATTCCATTTTCTTAGTTGCTGCTTCTATTTTATTTTATTTATTTATTTTTTTTTTAATTTTTTTTTTATTTTTTATATATATGAAATTTATTGACAACTTGGTTTCCATATAACTGCTTCTATTTTAAAGAATATTTTGGAAGCAGATTTCAAATTCCATGCAGCCTCAGCTTCCTGCCTTTGGGTGTTCCCAATGGTGGTTGAAAACTAGCCTCTCCCTTTGAACCTTCCCAAAGCTGGTGTCTGTTCCATTCCTATCAGGCTTTTCCCTACTTTGGTACTCGTTTTGTGATCATTTTGGTCCATTTACAGCAGCCCTGCCCTCTGTCAGACTTGGACCACTGTGCCCAGCTCCAGCCTGCCTTCAGGGGTGGATGGGCACCTGTGCTCTGATTGTTTGCAGAAACGATGGGACAGAGTTTGGTGGCTCCATTTATCAGAAGGTGAACAAGAAGTTAGAGACCGCTGTTAATCTGGCCTGGACAGCAGGAAATAGTAACACTCGCTTTGGAATAGCGGCCAAGTATCAGATCGATCCTGACGCCTGCTTCTCGGTGAGTACCTGTGGAATCACGCATCACCCAGGCTCCACCTGAAGCTTAGGATGGAATCCTTCTGGATTGCAGGAGTTCCATGCTGGAGCTAGAGATTTTTTTTCTCTATGCAAAGAGTTTGACATGAGGAAAGTGATAATAATAGCTCTTACTGTAGATGCCAGCCACTGTGCGGAGCCCATTATGTGTGGGTTACTGTCTTTAATTCTTACACAACCTATTTGAGGCAGGTGCCTTTAAAAAAAAAGAAATATCATTCCAACCCTGTTTGCACAAATGAGGAACTGGAAATTCAGAGAGGCTGAGGGCAGATGGGGCAGACATCTGGTAAGTGCTGGGGTGCTGGGCCTGGACTTGACCCACACTGGTTTGCTCTGGAGCCTGCTCTTATCAGCCCATGTTCCATGCTGCAGACTCTAAAGGGGGGTCACCTTGAATCCTAAGGTTTTATTTTTTTTATTTTTATTGTTTTAATGTCTATTTTCGAGAGATAGGGCAGTCAGGGGAGGGGCAGAGAGCGAGGGAGACAGAGAATCCGAAGCAGGCTCCGCGCTGACAGGGGAGAGCCTGGTGTGGGCTCGAACTCATGAACTGTGAGGTCATAACCTGTGCTAAAGTTGGCTGTTTAACTGACTGGCCACCAAGGCATCTCCCCCCTGGCTTAAAAAAATTATTACTATTATTATTTTTTTTGAGAGAGAGAGGACCCTCAGGATTCATGTTCATTTAATGCTTCTCATTTTTCATCCTCTTGCCAGCTCTTGTATTGGATATTAAGAAACCAGACCCTGGCACTTAGTAGTTGGCATCTAATCTTGCAGACTCGGTGGCATTGCTCGCGGTTGAGTTGCTGCACGATTTTTGCATTAAATCCTGTTGAACTCATCTCTGTTGTCACAGGGCACTGCTGGCTGCTTCCCTTTGGGGTGGAATGCGGAAGTCTCATGTTGCAGGATGGTTATTGTGTAATTTACAAACAGCCCATTTGAAACAGGAACTGAATTTGGCTCCCTTAAAGTTACGCAGTTAACAACAAAGGAAGAGGGGCCTTATTAATTAGATGGTATAAGCAAAAAGGAACAGCCAGATGGGGCCCTTACTGCCAGGAAATCTTTCCCCCTGCTTTGTTCTTTCTTATGGAAGTTGTCCGGTCTGAAAACAGCATTCAAGCAGGAAAATGTACCTTGGCAGCCTTAGCTTTTGCCAGGACTTGGTGTTCTCATGACGTGAGCCTTCTCTGCTCCTGACCTCTCCTTGTTTCACTAGAAAGGGGGTCAGGGGGAGGCCCAGATTTTCCTACAACTCAGGCAGAGGAATGAGGGTAACATTGACTCAACTTCTTTATTGAACTTAATTATTAATTAGCATTCACAAAATGCTGAAATTTAAGTGACTGTCTAGGTCATTCTTTTGCTCCAGTATGATTTTATTTTATTTTAATGTTTTATTTATTTTTGAGAGACAGAGTATGAGCGGGGAAGGGGCAGAGAGAGAGGGAGACACAGAATCTGAAGCAGGCTCTAGGCTCTGAGCTATCAGCACAGAGCTTGATGGAGAGCTTGAACCCATGAACTGTGAGATCATGACCTGAGCTGAAGTGAGACTCTTAACTGACTGAGCCACCCGGGCACCCCATAACTTTCCTTTAACTGACAGTTGTGTTGGCTCTTTGAGTTTCTTTTCTGAGACTTTGCTCTCAAATTTGATATATTTCATGTTGAATTTAATGAATCTCATAATCAAAGTGGTCATGAAAAAAGAGAATTTGATTCTGAAGGCCTGAGTTGGTTGGTTCCAAAGCTCTTACTCATTTTGGAGATGAAAACATAAAGTACTTAACAATTTCACTCTGTCTTATCTTTTCCTTGACTAGGCTAAAGTGAACAACTCCAGCCTGATAGGTTTAGGATACACTCAGACCCTAAAGCCAGGTAAGTGTTGCTTTGAAAGTTAGTGAAATTGTTTCTTTGCCTTAAAGAAAAATTGTGCTGGTTTGCTGCTTTATGTTACTGCTTATATAATGCCTGAATAGTACATTATAAACGAGTGGAGAGAAAGTTTTATAATTAAATGTTTATAAAAGTGTGCAGAATTGTTATAAAACATTTGGAGCATAGAAGTAGTAAGTAGGAGAGAAAAAGGCCAAGGCTAGAGTGTTACACTTTTGGTTATTTTCTTCTATCTGTTTTTCCATTGTGTACGTAGTGTCTGATACTTATTTCTAGCAGATTCTTAAAACTAGTCCATAAGTCATCCTCATTGTAAAACCGTTGTGCCGATTTCCTCTGCACAGGTGGCTAGTCCGGTCCATGGTATGTTAGAACTACGGGAGATAATACCACTTTGGGATTGGTTTCGTCAAGTTGGGTCTTTGAACTCTACAAATCTGAGATTACATGATGAAAGGATCAAACTTTTATAGGGAAAATACCAATTAGTCGCGTGCACGTGTGTGTGTTTGTGTCCATGCCGAGAGTGAGATCTCAGAGTCTGATTTATGGTTGGACTTCCTTTCAAGGCACTTTTGCTGAAGAAGCTTACTGCATGGTGCCACTAGAAGAGAGATGATTGTAGCAGGGGGCAATGACAGGACAAAGGAAAGTGGACTCCCTAAAGTGGATGTGGAAAGCCTGTGGAATTAATCAGATGGGTGTTCAGTAACAGGGACTGATGGGCCGTGTGGTTTTTTTGCCTGCTGATCACACACAGCTGAAGCAGGTTTTGCATCTGGTGTTGTCTTGCCATTGTGCTTAGGTACTCCTCCTTGTGTTAACCTTTCTGCTCTGTGTTGACCTTTCTTTTTGTTTCTCTCCTCCATCCCTCCCCTTTCCTTGTCCCTGGTTATTCCCCTTGCAGGTATCAAACTGACGCTCTCAGCTTTGCTGGATGGCAAGAATGTCAATGCTGGTGGCCACAAGCTTGGTCTAGGACTGGAATTTCAGGCATAAACAAATACTGTACAATCGTTTAATTTTAAACTATTTTGAGCATAGCTACCTTCAGAATTTAGTGTACCTTTTAATGTTGTATGTCTGGGATGCGAGTATTGCTAAATATCATGTTAGACCTCCAGGTTAAAGATGATTCAGCTTTAAGGTGTTACCCTTTCAGAGGTACAGAAGAAACCCAATTCCAAGAAAAGTCCTTTCAGCTGTAGACTTTGGGGGACCTTGGTGGCCCTCTAGAATTGTCAGGTTTCTTTTTTATCTAGAAATGGCTGCAAGTGGAAGCTGAGACTTCGTAGGCACTTTGTAAACTGGTATTGAGTAAATGGATGAAATTATGACTTCCTGAGAATTAACTTTGGTTTCCTACCCTAATGAAGGAGAGACTCACTGATGGTGTGTACAAACTCATCTGGAAGAGACTTTTTTAGACAGATTTTCGTGACCTGTTTCCACCCCAGTCCATCACCTCTTTTACACCAAAAGTAGTCTGCAGGGCGTGGTAGCTGTTTCTTTTGTGCCATTTGGGGTGGAGAAGGTGGATGTGATGAAGCCAATAATTCAGGACTTAATTCCCTCTCATGTTGTGTTTTTTTTGCCCTTGCACCAGAGTATGAAATAGCTTCTAAGAGTCCCAGCTGCAAGCTGGGAAGAGTCTCTGTGACTGTAATCACATGGTGACAACATTTGGAATCTAAATTGGACTTCTGTTATATTCTCACCACTCAGTTTATTTTTTAGCAGTTTAATGGGTACATTTTAGAGTCTTCCATTTTGTGTGGAATTAGATCCTCCCCTTCAAATGCTGTAATTAACATCACTTAAAGTAAAACTTGAATAAAATATTGAAACCTCATCCTTCTGTTGTTTTTATTATATTAATAAAAGTGTGAATAAACAGGGCATTTGGCATTTGTGTTTGCACTGTATGTGTGTATGTTGTGTGTGTATGAGAGGGGGATTTTTAGTTTTCTGTTGTTGCATAACTAATGACCCAAATACAGTTGCTTAGAACAACACTCAGTATTTATTTCCCAGGTCTCTAGGTCAGAATTCCAGCATGGTATGGCTGGATTTTCTGTTAAAATTCTCATAATGCTGAAATTAGGATGTCTGCCAGACTGTGTTCCCGTCTGGAGCTTGAGGTCCCCTTCCGGAGCTTGAGGTCCCCTTCCGGAGCTTGAGGTCCCCTTCCTAGGTCACATGGTTGTGGCAGAATTCAGCTCCTTTCAGTTGTAGGATAGTGGCCCCTATTTCCTTGCTGGCCATCAGCTAGGGGCTCCTCTCAGCAAATAGAGACCACCTGCCTTCCTTGCTGCATGGCCCCCTCCCATATTCACAGCTGGAATGGAGTAATTCCATTACTGTCAGATCCCTCTCACAGTTGAAATCTCCTCCAGGAAGAGCCCCAGCTATACTTTTCCCCTTTTAAAAGTTTTAATTTTATTTACTGAGTTACAATTGACATAAAAAATTGTATTAGATGCCCAACATGGTTCAATATTTGTATATATTATGAAATGATCACTACAATAAGGCTAGTTAGCATCCGTCACCACACAGTTACAATGTCTTTTTCCTTGTGATAAGAACTTTTTTTTTAATTTTTTTAATTTTTTTATTTTTTATTTATTTTTTTCTTTATTTTATTTTATTTTTTTCAATATATGAAATTTGTTGTCAAATTGGTTTCCATGTGATAAGAACTTTTAAGATCTACTCTCTTAGCAGCTTTCAAATATACAATACACAGTATTATTAACTCTAGTTACCATGCTGTACATGACATCCCCAGCACTTACTCATTTTATAAGTGTCCCAATCCATTTAAGGACTCAACTGATGAGGTCGGGCCCTCTGAGGAAAATCTCCCATTCTTGTTTTTTTTTTTAATTTATTTTTTAATGTTTATTTATTTGACAGAGAGAGAGCGAGCGAGCAGGGGAGGGGCAGAGGGAGGGAGACACAGACTCAGAAGTAGGCTCTAGGCTCTGAGCTGTCGGCTCAGAGCCTGACACAGGGCTCAAACTCACAAATCTCAAGATTATGACCTGAGCCGAAGTTGGACGCTCAACCGACTGAGCTACCCAGGTGCCCTGAAAAAAATCTGTTTTTTTTTTTTTTTTCAACGTTTATTTATTTTTGGGACAGAGGGAGACAGGGCATGAACGGGGGAGGGGCAGAGAGAGAAGGAGACACAGAATTGGAAACAGGCTCCAGGTTCTGAGCCATCAGCCCAGAGCCTGACGCGGGGCTCGAACTCACGGACCGCGAGATCATGACCTGGCTGAAGTCGGACGCTTAACCGACTGCGCCACCCAGGCGCCCCGAAAAAAATCTGTTCTTAAAGTCAACTGTGCCATTTAATAACGTAACCACAGCAGTGGCAGCCCATCATTTTTACAGGTTCCTCCCACACTCAAGGGCAGGGGATCATACAATGGCACGGATCATTGGGGTTTGTTCTAGAATTCTGCAATATGTTTAGTTTTTAAAAATGACAATGTGTCAATTTCAAACATTTACAAAGTAGAAGAGTAAACTCTGTTACATTATCAAGCTTCAATAAATGAACATTTTTCTATTCAATAATACACATTTTTTTTAATGTTTATTTTTGAGAGAGTGACTGGGGTGGGGGGCAGAGAGAGAGAGAAGGGGAAACACAGAATCTGAAACAGGCTCCAGGTTCTGAACTGTCAGCACAGAGCCCAATGTGGGGCTTGAACTCGGGAACAGCGAGACCATAACCTGAGCTGAAGTTGGATCCCAAATGACTGAGCCATCCAAGTGTCCCAATAATATGTATGTTTTTAGGCAGAGTTCCTTTTTTTTTTTTTTTTTTTTTTTTTAGGTAGGCTCCATGCCCAACGTGGGGCATGAATTTATGACTCCAAGATTAAGAGTCGCATGCTCTTCCGACTGAACCAGCCAGATGTCCCAAGGTAGAATTCCTTTTTATGTATGTTTGGAAGCGACCATGCCAAACAAGTATCACATTTACTTGAATATTTTGTGTAACTGATTACCCAAAACTTGCTTGCCTCAGCATTTGTCATACTGTCTTCATCAGGTTTATGAGGATCTGTATGTTTCAAAGTGAACTTTTGAATTTGTCCAGAGACTTTGGCACATAATGGTTGTTAGGTACATCCAGTCAGATGCCAGATACATACTGCTATTTTGAAATGTACACAGGGCCCTCTGAATATTGAGGGTATATTTCCCTCCTCACATATTATCTGCCTATACAGCATGTCAGAATATTGTGCAACTGCCTTAGGTTCATGATATCTCACCAGTAAGAGGACTGAAACACTCTGGTGTGAGGACAAAGGAAGAAAGGGAACAAAGAAGAGAGGATTGAAGGTGTGTTTATTACAGAAAAAAGGCCTATGCCTGGATCTCCCAACAAGCAGAAGCTAGAATCGAGAGGCTTATTCATTAAACTGAGTGATGGTTTCTGTACTCACAGAAGGGAAAGCTCCAAGGGAATTTGGGAAGACTTTGTATCCTGGATACCCTGGGAGGTTTGCAATAAGGGCACCATTCAGTCTCTCTGGGCTTGTGGTGGGCTTAGGCAAATGGACATGAATGACCTCTTAGTTTTCTTAACAACACAGAGTTTGTGTGTTTCTGAGCTGTCACTGGGGCCAGATGAATGTTAAGGGAAATAAGATTCAGGAGAACAGGGGCCCTTCTCTCTTTAGGGGGGCAGCTCAGCTTTGTCTCTGGAAGATAGCAGCAATCTTCTGTGGGAATCATGGAGATCAGAGTGGTGAAACTGTGGGTACAACAAATATCTTGCTTCATGCCACAATGATTTTCCTGGAAATCAATCAAGTGGAAGGAACTTCCATGGTTTTAAGCCTACTGACATTTATTTAAGAAACATTTGCAGAACATACAGACCAAAGCATGTGCCAAGGCCATAAGGGAACTTCCTAAATCTGCATTTTCATATGCTGGGGGTTTTAAAGATTAAATTTAAAAAGTAACAGAAGCTTATTGTAGGAAATCTGGAAGCTGTTTGCACCCTACTTCCTACCCCGCTTTCCTGCTTTTTCTCCATAACACCTTTCCCATTGTATAGTGTATATCTTACACTATCCTCTTCTTCACAAGAAAATACACTCCACAAAGGTATATGGTTTGTATTGTTAACAGCTGTACAATGAAATATGAAAGGGTGCTAAGTATTTGTTGAAGGAATAAATGGTTAGGAAAAAGATAAAAAGTAAAACATTACCTATAATTCCACCACCCAGATACGGCAAATGTGAACATCTGTATTTCCGTTGCCTTTGGGAGAGCGAAGGCGGTTACTTCCTCTTCCAGACCAGTCTATTACCCAGTTGGATCTTCCTTTTAACAATATTTTAGGGGCCTCTGATTGGCTCAGTGTGTAGACCACGCAACTCTTAATCTCAGGGTTGTGAGTTCGAGCCCCACTTTGGGTGTAGAGATTACTTAAAAAATAAAAATTAAAAAAAAGTTTATTTTTGTGAGAGACGGGGTGGGGGTAGGGAGTGGCAGAGAGAAAAGTAGACAGAGGATCCAAAGTGGGCTCTGTGCTGACAGCAGACAGCCAGATGGAGGGCTGGAACTCACGACCTCTGAGATCATGGCTCCCTTGGAAGTCGGAGGCTGAACCGACTGAGCCCCCCAGGAGCCCCCCAAATAAAATAAATCTCTAAAAAACAAACAAAACAAAAACCCCTCAATGTTTTAAAATACTTTCATGAGCTGTAATAGTATCCCATCACGTGGCAGGCAGAGAGAGGCTCACTCTGAACCTCTCTACATCTTTCACTTTACAACCTCGACCCGAAAGGGGCTGGGGCAAGACCTACCCTTCGCTGAAACTCCCACTACCCTTCCTCTTTAACCCGGTTTCCGGAGCGCCCCTCTGGGCTGCGACGTCATCACGTTGGGACGTACGTGCTGTGGTGCCTTACGCAGTGTCTGATGTCATGACGTAGAGCCTAGCAACAACGCAGGCTCCCGGCGGAGTCCGTTATGGCCGCTGCTGTCTTGAGGAGGATGAGGGGAACCGTGCAAGCGAAACTGCGGTACTCGCCCGGCCTCCAGGTCCCGGGAGAGTTGGCGCAGCCGCTTGTCCTGGCGCTCCTGCTTGCGTCCGCCACCTTGTCCAGTGGTAAAGTGGGCGCGGCGGCAGGGCGGGCGCGGGAGGGCCGCGCGGGCGGAGAGACAGGCCCGGCCAGGGAAAGGGCGCTTCCGAGTGTCCTGAGCAGATGGCGATGTCCAGATGGGGCAGGGTCTCTAGGCGCCAAGGAGGGAGGGTAGGCTGTCTGATGGAGTCTAAGGAGGTGGGGTTTCTGAGAGGCCCGAGATGCGGGGTTGAGAGATGTGGGAATCCGGGCAGCAGAGTATGGAGATGGGCGTGAGGGAGGAGTGGTGGTGTTATCTACAGTGTCTTGAAGAATGCGTTGCACAGGGAGTGGCGGTGGTGGGGGGTCTCCAAAATTGCTTGGAGGGAGGAGTTATGAGGAGGCAGAGGGAACAGATGCTGAGGAGATGGCCATGGTTAGGAGGTGTGGTGTCTAGAGACGTTCCCTAGGTGGGGGGAGGTACCCAGCGGTCTGGCAGGGCCAGGGGAGTGTGGGGGTTTTCCAGAACGGGCGGGTAAGTGGTAGAGATCGAGGTGGGCAGGGGCAGGGACCAAACTGAGCTGATGGAATATTTCGGAGAGCAAAAGTGAAGGGGAAAACGCTATCTTAAGGTAGTGCTTCATCTCTCAGATCTGGGAGGTTCTGGTGCTTGGTAAAGAGCCAGAATACTGGGGCTTTGGGCTCCTGAGGGGTTTACGAGGACGAGAGGGAGAATGCAACAAGGGAGATTCTTTGTAAACATGGTTCCCTGTGTCCTGGGTTAGCTGGGCAAGACTGCTTCGTTTTTAATAGAGTCGTAGGATTTGATTATTTCATTTAAAACATTTAAAAACTTCTATTTAAAATAAAAAAAAGATTTAAAATTAAAATTTTTTTATTTGAAAGTTTTTATTTATTGAGGTATGATTGGCATATTACGTTATGTTAGTCCTAGGTGTACAGCATAATGGTTCAGTATTTGTATACACTGGGAACTGATCATCACCGCAGCTCTACCATTCACCATACAGAGTTACAGATTTTTTTTTCTTGTAATGAGAGCTGTTAAGATTTACTCTTTTAGCCACTTCCAAATATGCATTACTGTAGTATTGACTGTAGTCACCAAGCTTTATATTACATCGTCATGACTTACTTATTTTGTAACTGGAAGTTTGTACCTTTTGATGCTCTTCATCCATTTCGCCAACCTCTTATCTACTCCCCTCTGGCAACCACCCGTCTCTTCTTTATATCTATGAGTATGGCTTGTTTGTTTGCTTGTTTGTTTTGTTTTGATTTTTTCTGGACTCCACATATAAGTGAAATCATATGATATTTGTCTTTCTCTGACTTATTTCACTTAGCATAATGCCTTCAAGGTCCATCCACGTTGTCACAAAATTTCATTTTGGGTGTGTGTGGCTGAGTAATATTCTCTTGTATATATATATACACACCACATATTCTTTATGTGTTCATCTATCCATGGGCATTTAGGTTGTTTCCATATCTTGGCTATGATTATTTTTAGAGAGAGAGAGAGAGAGCATGAGTGGGGCAGAGGGGAAGAGGGAGAGAGAGAATCTTAAGCTGGCTTCATGCTCAGTGTAGAGCTCAATGTGGGACTCTAGCCCATGACCCTGGGATCATGACCTGACTTGAAATCAAGGGTTGGATGCTCATCCGACTGACCCATCCAGGAGTCCCCATATCTTGGCTTTTGTAAATAATGCTGCATGATTAAATATTTCTTTTCTTAGAAATGTTACATTGTGAATGAAGATATTGAAGCCTTTATCAGGAAATAAATCTGTAAACTAGGGCTTGAGACTTCAGGGGAACAAATCTATTAATAAGAATTTGTAATGATTAAGCAATATTTTATTTAGTAATCTCTTTTTTCTTTCAGGCCAAGACACGGTCCTGCTTTTTTCCGTAAATCTTTTTTGAGTTTTCAGATGAAAAACATGGTGAATGGGATAGCAATTTTCTTATTTGCCAACAGGGGCTGTCTAGCTACACGTTCTCTGCTATAGTGCTCTGGTTACTTCCTTAGGTTTCCTCAGCAGCACTGAGGGTGGGGCATCCCCTGTCCCAGAAGCATTTGTAAGTCTGTGGGGAAGAACTGAGGTCCATTTTTCCAAAGCTCTTTAATAATGACTAAAATATAACTAGGATTTCTCTGATCGATGCAGATATTCCTGTTCCTAAAGTACTTATATAGCATAATTGTTTTGGTTATTTAATCATTTAAGAAAACAACTAACATTTAAACATTTATATTTCTTACTGAAATGCTAAAGACATACAGCCTGAGGGATATGTAGCTGGTAACTGTAGTTGCAGGAAGAACTTTTCCCTTTAAGAGATGGTTGGAAATCTTGTGGAGAGGGGCAAGTGAGGGGGTAGTTTGGAGTATTAAGGTGTCTTCTTGTCTTTGTTTTTACTTATTAGACCCTCATAAATATTGCTCCAACCATACTGGGACATTTTAGGTAATCTTTTTCTTTTTTTATTAAGTCTTTATGTCAATTTCAAATTCATATTATTCCCTACTGAAAATAATTTAAATGTAAACTAATATATATGCTTCTAAGGGGGAAGCAGCTACATTTAAGTACAGCATAGCATTTGTAAAGGTTTGGGTAGTGTAAATGTTTTTTGTAAGCATGCCTTGGAGTAGTGTGATTTCAAAGTTAATTACTCTTGTAATATGAAACTTATAGTCTAGATAGGAGATGTTGAGTCCCAAACTTCAAATAAGCATAGAAAGTTAGGAAGTTACTCCATTAGATGTATTTAAACTTGTTCCATATTAGGTTTCTTAAAATTTCAGTTCTCAGGTATATTCCTGGCAATCTGAAAGGATTTTAAGGTTCTACATTTTTATTTTGACAAAATCTAAAAAAATTAATATAAGCATTATTTTGGATCACTGGATGATCACCTTCTGATTAAGTCTTGCCAGGCCATTAAGACAGTTTTTTAAAGGGACCCATAGAAGAGAATTAAATGTAGAAAGTTATTTTTAAAATGTTTTAATGAGGGAGGTAATATCAAACAGGAAAGGACAGAAATGGAACATTTAGAAGTCTAAAGTACTGTATATGATTGTAGAAGCTCAACAATTAAATCCATAAAGTCAGAGTTCTCACTTTGTTCTGCATACCCTTCATTTCTGACTAGATCATATTCTCTGATTTGAAGGAGTGGAGGTCTAGGAGGTTGATCTAATTTGCATCAAATGTTTCAGATGGATTTTTCATTTGTTTTCTGTGTATTACTTCCAAGTTTTTACTCTTTGAACAATACTTACTAATTCTGCTCCTACTTGGTGCTAGGTTTTGGAGTTACAACAACAAATGGGTTAACATTGACGATACCCTTAGAAGAATGAGTGGGTTTTTCCTGGCTGAAACTATGGGAAAGGCTTTTCAGAGGGTGTGATAGGTGCAAAGATCCTACTTGAGAAGTGGTGTAGGGTTTGTGGTGAGAATTGGGTCAAAAGCATATTCTATAAACATTGATTGCTATCTGTTAAGTAGGCAACAGGGATAGAGGAGTTTGGGAGATAAGTAAGAGATAAGATTGAGGCTCCAGATCCTGTAGGATCTTGTAGGCTATTACAAAGACTTGGAATTTCACTTTTGAGAGATGGAGAGCTCTCAGAGGGTTTTAAGCAGAAGAGCAACATCAAACTTAATCACATTGAACTTATATCACATTCTCAAATGTGATGATGACTCGAGCTGTTGTGTTGAGAGTGGACAGTAGGAGTTAGGGTAGAAGCAGGCAGATTAGTTAGAAGGCTACCGTAATACACCAGGTAAGATGATAGTGGCTTGGACTAGGCAGTACCAGTTACAAGGTGAAAAGTCTTTAAATTTTAATACACTTTGAAGGTAGGGTAACAGATTTGTTGTGGGATATTAAGAACATAATGATTACAGGGTTTTTTCTTCAGTAACTAGAAAAAAGGAATTGCCACTAACTGAAATATGGACTGGAGGTAGAGCAAGTTTTTTTTTTTTTTCTTTTTGTGTGGGAAGTAAAATTCATTTCTTAAAACTCTTTATTTTGAAATAATTGTAGATTTACTTGCAATTGTAAGAAATAATACAGATCCTGTATACCCTTTACTCATTTTCCCTAGTGGTTACATCTTAAGAAACTGTAGTACATTATCATAGTCAGGACACTGACATTGCTAGTCAAGATAAAGAGCATTTCCATCAACCTCTCATGTTGCCCTTTTATAGTCACTCCCATGTCCTTCCTTTCCCTACTCCCTCCTGAAATTCTGGCAACCACTAATCTGTTATTTATTTCTTTAATTTTGTCATTTTGAGAATGTGATATAAATGAAATCATATGGTATATAACTTTTTGGACTTGGCTTTTTTTACCTAGCATAATTCTCTGGAGATTCATCAAGTTGTTTCATGTGTCAATAGTTTTTTTTTTTTTTTTTTAATTGCTGAGTAATATTCCATTATCATGTAGCCACACTACACTTTGTTTAACCATTCATCCTTTGAAGGATGTCTAGGTTGTTTCCAGTTTTTGAGTGTTATGATTAATATGAAGTAAACATTGATGTACAGATTTTTTGTGTGATCCTAAGATTTCATTTCTTTGGGATAAATGTTCAGGCGTGCAATTGCTGGGTCATGTGGTAGTTAGATACTTAGTTTTTTTTTTTTTTTTTTTTTTTAAATTTTTTTTTTTTTCAACGTTTATTTATTTTTGGGACAGAGAGAGACAGAGCATGAACGGGGGAGGGGCAGAGAGAGAGGGAGACACAGAATCGGAAACAGGCTCCAGGCTCTGAGCCATCAGCCCAGAGCCCGACGCTGGGCTCGAACTCACGGACCGCGAGATCGTGACCTGGCTGAAGTCGGACGCTTAACCGACTGCGCCACCCAGGCGCCCCGATACTTAGTTTTTTAAGAAAATGTCAAACTGGGACACCTGGGTGGCTCAGTCAGTTGAGTGTCCGACTTCGGCTCAGGTCATGATCTCACAGTCCATGAGTTCGAGCCCCGCGTCGGGCTCTGTGCTGACAGCTCAGAGCCTGGAGCCTGCTTTGGATTTTGTGTTTCCCTCTCTCTCTGCCCCTCCCCTGCTCATGCTCTGTCTCTGTCTCAAAAATAAATAAAACATTAAAAAAAAAAGAAACTGCCAACGTGTTTTCTGGCATAGTTGTCCTGTTTTGTGTTACCACCAGCAACATAGAAATGATCTAGCTTCCCTGCATCTTTGCCAATATTTGGTGTTGTCATTACTTTTTATTTTACTGTCATTCTGATAGTTGTGTAGTGATATCTTTATTGTGGTTTTAATTTGTGTTTCCTTAGTGGCTAATACCTTTTCATGTGCTTATTTGCCATCTGTATATTCTCTTCATTGAAATGTGCCTTTGTCTCTGTTGCCTGTTTTCTAATTGGATTGTTTCCTTTTTCATTTTTGAGCTCTCAGATTTCTTTTTTTTTTAATTTTTTAATGTTTATTTTTGAGAGAGAGAGAATGAGAGAGACAGAGTGGGAGCAAGGGAGGGGCAGAGAGAGAGGGAGACACAGAATCCGAAACAAGCTCCAGGCTCTGAGCTGTCAGCACAGAGCCCGAGACGGGGCTGGAACTCATGAACTGGGAGATTATGACCTGAGCTGAAGTTGGACACTTAACCAACTGAGCCACCCAGGCACCTCGAGTTTTCAGATTTCTTTATGTGTTCTGGATACTCTTCCTTTGTTGGGTTGGGCCTTACAAATATTTCTCCCATGTGTAGCTTATCTTTTCATCCTCCCATGAAAGTCTTTCCATGGAGCAAAAGTTTTTCATTTTGATAGAATCCAATTTATGGGTTTTTTTTCTTTTATGTATTGTGTTTTTGGTGTCAGGTCTACAAATTTGTGCTTAGTCCTGGATTCCATAGATATTTTCCTTTGTCTTTTTCTATAAGTTTTATAGTTTTGCATTTTACATTTAAATTTGTGATCTACTTTTATTTTTATTTATTTAGTAATTATTACTATTATTATTTTTTAAGTAATCTGTACACCCACTGTGGGGCTTGAACATATGACCCCGACTTCAAGAGTCACATGCTTCATTGACTGAGCCACCAGGTTCCCCCATGTTCCATTTTTAGTTAAGTTTTGTAGAAGATATGAGACTTACATGAAGGTTCATTTAGCTTAATATGGTGGACTGCATTGATTGATTTTTGAATATTGAATCAGTTTTGCATTGCTGGAATAACCCTCACTGTTCATGGAATATCATTCTTTTTATGTATTACTGGTTTCTATTTGCTAATATTTTCCTAAGGACTTTTGCAGCTATTTTCATGAAAAATACCAGTCTGTAGTTTTCTTTTTCTGTAGGGTTTTTGGTTTTGGTATCAGGATAATAATACTAGCTTCATAAAATGAATTGAACAATGTTCCCTCCTATTCTCTGGAGGAGATTCTGTAGAATTGGTGAGAATTCTTCTTTAAACATTTGGTAGGATTCACAATGAAACCATCTGAGCCTGGAGATTAATTTTTTGGGAATTTTAAAATTAAGGATTCAGTTTCCTTAATGATAATAGGGGTATTCAAATGATGTATTTCATACTGAGTGAGTTGTAGTAGTTTGTATTTGAAGACTCTGGTCTTACTTAAACTTTCTCTTTTGGTTAGCTTTTTATGACATAACTCTGGCAGGGGAGGAGGGAATTACTGCACATTATTGTCAGGTAGAGGTAGGAATCTGGAGTCTCCATTTGATCGCTGTTGTCACCCAAAGAGTGGTAGTCTTCTTGTTACTTCTAGATAAGAATGGGAGTTCTGTCTCCACTGATGGCCTGTACTTACATAGTGGTGGGAGTGGCCTCATTACTATTGGGTGATAGTTAAAGTCTTGACTCTCCATTAGGCCTCTTCTGACAACATTATTGTGGAGGGCAAGAGGCACCTTATTACAGCCTGCTGAGGGTGGAAATCTAGGCTTTCTACTTGGCCTTTGTTGGTGTGGATGTGAGCAGGGCCACAGTTTTTTTGTTTTTTGTTTTTTGTTTTTTTGTGGGTGTTTGCCTCGAGTAGAGCAGTCATTGTCTAGAAGTTTTCTTTCTTACGAGGCTGCGTCTCTCCTGATCTTTTAGAGAGAGAGCTTTTTTGGGGGGAGGGGATGGCATGTTTTTGTCCATACTCCTTGCCGTTTCCAGGTTGCTGTCTTCTTCAGGTACAAGTCTAGAATATATGAGGCAAAAAGAAAATCCAGGAAAGTCACTACTGGGTTGTTTCTCAAATCTTGAGGTCTCTAACCATTCTGCTGTGTTCTCTCCACCTTTCAGTCTTCTTAAGCTATTTTACATATAATATCCAGAGTTAGTTTTTTCACTGGAGAAATAGGGAAAAGTTTTCTACTCCATCTTCCTAGAAGCCAAAGTAAGAATTCATTTTGAGTATGTTAATTTGAATGTCAGACATCAAGAGGAGATGTCAAGTAGCAGTGGATTTATGAGTCTAGAGTTCTGGTAATTCATGGAAGTTCTCTTCTCATGGCTTCCTTTTTCTCTGAGAAGTTAGGAAGTGATGCCAGTGAAAACGAGGACAACAGAGAAGGTGTTGGGAGAACAGAGGAACTTGTGAATGGTCTCCTAAGGGAGCAAGAGGGTGAATGGACTAGAAAAATACAGTATAATTGCCAGTAGCATTACACATACACTTGAATTTTTGGCATTGAATTTAAAATGAAATAAAAATGGTGACATGGTTTTGTATTTATTTCCAGCCAAGTTCAGCCAGTTGGTGCAACAGGGAGTGGTCACAGACTTTGATTTTACTTGGGATGTAGCCTTGCCAAGTGAGTGGAACAAAGTGAGCAAGGGGATGGGGATTGGAGGTGTATGTAAGGGATGCATAATGCTGACTATAAAATTGAATCTGGGTAAAGAGGGAGGGCAAAAATATTGGGCAAGGGTGGGATGGTGGCCATGAGGGACTGAAAAGATGGTAGAATCAGAACTGTAGGTCCTGATAGATTCAGGATACCAGGGAATGAATTAGAAGGATAGGTGGTTATGTCAGCAAGTAGGAGGATGCATGAAATTGAGATTATGGAAGAGTTGTGATGATAGTGACCATGGTGTGACAGGTTAAGGTAAGGGGGAGGGCTGGTCATCAGAAGTGGGGGCAAGGATTTGAAATCAAGACAGGAGCACCTGGGTAGCATGAACTCTAGAGCCAGAAGAATAGGAACTGTGACCGGGAGTTGGTGGACAAAGGTTAGTGGGTGATAGCTGATGATAGGAGAATCAAGGCTGGTGCATTTAGGGAGGGGAAAGGGAGAATAGTCTGGAAGGTTCCCCCGCCCCCACACACCCCATGCCCCACCCCAGAACAGTTTCCCCCCTTTTCCAAACTCAGTGGTACAAGGATGTGGGTGAAAAAACAGCTATTAATTAAAAGGGCTTCAGGGAAAGTGTATCTTTATTTTTTTTTTTATTTTTTTATTTTTTTTTTTAAATTTTAACGTTTTATTTATTTTTGAGACAGAGAGAGACAGAGCATGAACGGGGGAGGGGCAGAGAGAGGGGGAGACACAGAATCGGAAACAGGCTCCAGGCTCTGAGCTGTCAGCACAGAGCCCGACGTGGGGCTCGAACTCACGGACCGCGAGATCGTGACCTGGCTGAAGTCGGACGCTTAACCGACTGAGCCACCCAGACGCCCCGGAAAGTGTATCTTTAAGGGAGAGCCAGGTTTCAGTTATCACAACAAAGTGAAGGATAAAGGAGGGGATTTGCTGATACTTGACTGAATTCTAGAGTGCACAGTGGATGGGTTTCTAGACGTGGAGATGGGTAGGAGGTGGGGAGAATTATAATCACTGCCACCCTTATCAGGTTGTGTCCTTTAGATATACATGATAATTCTATATTAGTATATGTGCTGCCGAAGCGAGCACTATACATGATTATTCTAAAAAGGGGCGCCTGGGTGGCTCAGTCGGTTAAGCGGCTGACTTCGGCTCGGGTCATGATCTTGCGGTCTGTGAGTTCGAGTTTGAGCCCCGCGTCGGGCTCTGTGCTGACAGCTCAGAGCCTGGAGCCCATTTTGGATTCTGTGTCTCCCTCTCTCTGACCCTTCCCCATTCATGCTCTGTCTCTCTCTGTCTCAAAAATAAATAAACATTAAAAAAAATTTTTTTAAAAGTGATGTATAGAAAAATGATTTTTTAAAAAAAGTCAAGGTTAGTTAGTTCGCTCCCAACTTAAAAAAATTATATTTTAAATCATATTTTCACCAACTTTGGCAGGAAAGTTAAATATACCAGAGAAATAATAATTTGTAAATGTCTGAATCATAACATTTGAAGTGACAAATGTAAAAATTATTTTAACAAATTCCTGTTAATAATTTTCTGAATAATGTACTCACTTATAGGCCCTGTTTCTTTCTTCTAATGGAAAGTTTCAAGGAATCAATTGTTGAAAATATTTAAGAGAGTGTTACTAATTTACTAATTTTTTTTACCAATTTATTAAATTATTTTTTCTAAGAGATTCCATTCAGTCCAGTTGACACTAGCTATTTATTTTTTCTATACAAAATAGGTGTCATCTATGATACACAAACCAGAGTGTATTCATGTATTCAGGTATTACATGTTCGAACAGAGTGGTCTGTTAGATTCTTAATTTATGTGCATGCACATGTTTGTGAAAGCCCAGGAATTATTTGGTTTAATTTTACCCCTATAAAATATTTTACTATAATTTGATAGATGTTAAAATAGTATCTGTGTATTTTTAGATCTCACGTGACCATTTTTTTTTTTTAATTTTTTTAACATTTATTTTATTACTGAGAGATAGAGACAGAGTATGAGCATGGGAGGGGCAGAGACAGGAGGAGACACACAATCTGAAACAGGCTCCAGGCTCTGAGCTGTCAGTACAGAGCCTGATGCAGGGCTCGAATTCACAAACCACCAGACGGTGACCTGAGCTGAAGTTGTACACTTAACCGACTGAGCCACCCAGGCGCCACCCCCCCCCCCCCCCATTTTTTTCTTTTTTACAAGTATAATGGATATTCTTGAAGTTCTTCAACAGATATTACATTAGCTTATAAATTAGAGACACTGTTAAATTTCAGCAGGGATTCTTCTAAACTTTTGCTGTGTAGAGTTACTTCTCTAAATAATTTAAACTACTTAAGTAAACCACACTGAGTGGGTAGGAGTACAGGGAAATAAGAGCTTGTATGTATTTGGTGTTATTCCCATACCTGGATTGCCTTCCCCAATCGTGAAAAGTCTAGTTCACACTTAGTTTTCAAGTTTCCAATTTCCATTTCTTCCCTTTTAGGAGTTTTCCCTTAGTCCTTCCTAAGAATACTTAAAAAAAAAAAAATTGGGAGAGGAAGTGTTCTGGTTCTAGTATCATTTAGAAATGCTACCTACAGCTTGCTTATAGCTTCTCTTAAATTTGTTGTATTGGAAATATTTAGGCTCACATTCCACATCTGGTTTGTGACCTACTTGAGCTAGGATCAGCCACCGATCTTTCTGTTCTGGGGATGAGGTGCAGTCTAGGCAAGGATTACTGAAGTCCAACCTCTTTGTGAAATGAAAATGGGATGCATAACAACTTTGTGTGTATTTCACCATTGTGACCTAAAGTCATCCCTCTCTATTCTTTTTCTTTCTGTGACAGGCTGTGTAATGTAGTTGTTACTTTCTGGCTAAGGAGTTATTATCTGATGAATGATTGACTAAGAAGAAATGTGACTGATGGCTGGCTGTTGAGACTTATTAACAAATTCTCAAGAGAAAGAGGGATTTGGCAAAAAAATGCTTAGCAAAAAATTTAGGCAAATATGCTTCTAGCTTGATGGAGATAAAGTTGGAGATTTCAGTTTAATGTTTTTTATTCACCATTTTAGCTGTACCACAGACTGATTTGCTGAGCCAAACTATACTCCAGCCAGATGTCTCTGCTCCAAATATGAGTGTTTTAACACATGAAAACCAAACCAAACTTTCTGTCTCCCAAATCAGCGCCACTCTCCGTCCCACAACTAGTACAGAGAAAGGTGGAGGGGCATCTGTGGCCCCTCATCCCTCACCTACTACTTCCCTGTCTCAAGAGGAGGCAGATAACAATGAAGATCCCAGCATAGAGGAGGAGGATCTTCTTACGCTCAATAGTTCTCCATCTACCGCCAAAGACACTCTGGACAATGGAGACTATGGAGAACCAGACTATGACTGGACCACCAGCCCCAGGGACGATGAGTCCAGTGAAGCTCTGGAAGAAAACAGGAACTACATGGAAATTGAACAGTCAGTGAGATCTTTTAAGACCCCATCCTCAAATATTGAAGAGGAAGATAGCCATTTCTTTTTTCATCTTATTATTTTTGCTTTTTGTATTGCTGTTGTTTACATTACATATCACAACAAAAGGAAGGTAAGTTTGGGGTTTTCGTCCCCTCTATTTGTCCTTTATTATCTCCGTTGTATTTCTTATGAATATTTTTGATGATTCAGAATTTTTTTCTTTTTTAGTCAAGTTTAAATTGATGGTAAAATATCAAGATGTCTAATCAATATAAATCTCTGGTGTATTTTTACAAATTAGAATGCTTTACCTTGTATGCTTCTGAAAAAGAAGTCAAATTGTTTTTTAATGAACAAATCCAAAGCCCAGTGGTTTTTTAAAAAAAAAACCACTTAGGTCTTAAGTTAGCATTGCTACTTCAGTGGGAGTACATGTGGAGAAAGATTGTTAATTTAATACTTTTAATTAAGCATTGAACTTAATGATATTTTAATAACTTTGTCCTTGTTATAAAGGTATTACATGTTTATTTTATTATTATCATTTTTAAAATATTTGTTTATTGTTGAGAGAGAGAGAGCAAGTGGGAGATGGGCAGAGAGTGAGGGAGACAGAATCCGAAGCAGGCTCCAGGCTCTGAGCTGTCAGCACAGAGCCCGATGTGGGGCTTGAACCCGTGAACTGTGAGATCATGACTTGAGCCAAAGTCAGAGGCTTAACTGACTGAGCCACCCAGGCACCCCTACATGTTTATTTTGAGTGCCAGTGATACTCTAACCCAGTGTTGAATGTTGGGCCAACAAGTGGGCTCCTGGGCTCCACTGTGATCTACTAACTCATCTCTGCAGATAGAACCCAGGAATCAGTCTTCAGCAAGCACTCTGTACATAAAATTTGAGAAGCACTGTTTAACTTTGTTTACAAGATGAAAAATACAGTCCTTTTGTTGTTATTTTATTTTCCATAGTTAGGAAACTAGGAGAGAGGGAGAGTGCACTTGTTATACATATTTTTACATATCCTCCACTTTGTTTTTTCCACATCTAATTTATTTTGTTCTTTTCCAGATTTTCCTTCTGGTTCAGAGTAGGAAATGGCGTGATGGTCTTTGTTCCAAAACAGTGGAATATCATCGTCTAGACCAGAATGTTAATGAGGCAATGCCTTCGCTGAAGATTACCAATGATTATATTTTTTAAAGCACTGTGATTTGAGTTTGCTTATTATGTAATTTTATTTGCTTGACTTTTTTATATAATATTGTGCAGATGTTTGCCATAGGCAGTTGGTACTTAAATGAGAGGTGGGTCTCTCTTTATTTTGCCTTGGTGCTTTCGAAATGAAATGTCACAAACAAGGAGTATATAATTTTTTATCTACACATTTAGAGGTAAATTCAACAGGTGTCCAGAATGTGGAGCTAAGCATTATTATTAGTTTTGTTTTAGATTTCTTTATTGTTCTTCTTCTGGAAGTGTTAGTAATACTAGTTTTACAAGATCCCAACCTTGTAACTAAATCCTAACATATCTGGTACTGCTGGCTCCGATTCTCTTTCTGCCATCCAAATACTGTTTTATAAGCACACATTTTGTGATCCCAAACTGTTAATGTACAAGGATGCGTATAATAGCGCTTGGCATATAAGTAACATTTTTTCTTCCAGGAAAATCGCTTTGGATATTTTTGGATGATTTAAACATAACTTAAGATAATGATAATGTTCAATCTGACCACAGTTTTAGGTAACATATTAATAAATGTCTCTAGAAATTCTGGCAATAGAGAGACTCTGCAGTTTGCAGTGGATATAGATGAAATGTTATAGAGATACCATATTTTGGCTTAAATTACTGAATTAAATTTAGAGGTAGAAATTGTGGCAAAATATTAAATACACATACAGTTGCTTTCAGTCAGCAATTGATTGTAGCACGGGTTCCTCCAAGCTTCCAAGCAAGGAGCAGAGTTTAAAATTCTATCAGATTTTTTCATGTTGTCTATTACTTTATAGTAAGTTTGAATAAATTTTAGGGGTCATTATCACTTAAGTAATTCTGTATCTAGGCCTTTCAAATTAAAATTATACCTGAATGAAGTTGTTTGTATACATAGAGGGTATATGTGTGCACTGACTTTTTCTCCCCCTGTACTTGTTTTATTTTCTTCTGTTTTGTTTTTCACAGCAACTGGAAATTATTTACTGTAATTTGTTTTACCCTGTCTTTCTATAATAAAGAATTGATCAATATGTACATATGTGATTTGAACCATGGTTGACTTACAAGTGTCACTGCAACTTTGTAGAAAACATAACCCCTAATATATGTTAAACACCCACTCAGAAAGTCCAGGTGAGGCAGTGGGCATGAGCTTTGTGTAAAGAAGGAAGAAGCGGGGCAGTCCGCCATTTCTTTCAGGTGGACAATTTACTGTCCTGATAAGGAAGGGCAGCACAATGGAAATATACCTGAACTGTTTTATGGCAGTAATTTTTCATATCTGAAATTGTATTATTTAATATTTTGAATAAGATTTTAAAAATAAATGGCAAAAATATAAATCTATGATTTTATAAGTGTGTTTCATTTTAGTGATGGCATGATGGAGCCCTTCATATGGGTGGTGACAGAGGGGTAGTGCTTTGTTTGGGAGGAAGCTAGCTTGGTTTTGTTCCTTTTAGTAGTAGTACTCTATGAATTCCCCTTAGATTTCTAAATCCTACTTTAGGCCCAATATTCTGCTGAGTAGTGAAGATTATTGAAAATGTGGTAAAGTAGGATTGCAAAGAAAAGTAAAGCAGCTAAATCAGTGTGTACTTTCTGGCATCCTGGCCTTCCTGTTTCCCTGTCGAAGGCTCCCCTATCAGGAGGCTCATCCTCCCTTAGTGGATCTAGCGTTCTTGTGCTCTTCCTCTTAGCACAGTCTCTGCGTTCTAAGCCCCAGTGTGCTGCAGTCAAGTAGTCTTTGATGTTTGGAGCGTCGAATCATACATCGATCAAAAATGCTGCCAGTAGGATGCCTGGCGGGTTCAGCTGGTAGAGCACCCGACTCTTGATCTTAGGGTTGTGAATTTGAGTCCCACGTGAAGATTACTTTAAAAACATAAAAAATCTTAAAAAAAGAAAATGCTGTCCAAGTCTTGGCACCTGAGCTGCTGGGCTATAAATATGTATATAATTCAGACATACAGGTGTATGTTACAACTTTTAAGTGAATTTGATCTCCTCTAGGGTTTTGTGTCTTGCTCGTTACCTAACAAATGAACATTTTTCATATCATTAATATTCTTTAAAAACCTCTAGTAGCTATATAATTTAGTTAGCTCTTTTCCTGTTTCGATGGTTTCCAATTTTTGATTCAGAAATAATGTGATGAACTTTTCTGTATTGGAATCAATTTGTTGGATTATATGAGGCAAAGGAGGCACAAATAGAACTGGATGGTGCAAACAAGACCCACATGTGAGTCTGAAAGCACCAGAATAGCCTACTTACGTGTGCTGTCTGCTCTCTTCTCTCCACATCCCAGTGTGGGCAGACTAGGTGCTCTGCACCGAATGTTGGAAATAATAGCATAATAGGTTACCCTTTAGCTTCTGTTTCTGTGTCTTACCTGAAAAGGAATGTTTTGAAATTTGTGAGACAGATGGAAACAGACCAGACATTTTGAATTTGTGCAGGCAGGCAGGCAGGCATGTCGTAACTGGGATTTTGATTTTTTAAAATTTTATCATTTTTTAAATATTTATTTTGAGAGAGAGAGCATGAGCTGGGGAAGGTCACAGGGAGGGAGGGAGAGAGAATCCCAAGCAGGCTCCACACTGTCGGTGCAGAGCCTGACATGGGGCCTGGTTCCACAAACCATGAGCTTGTGGCCTGAACTGAAATCAAGAGCTGGATGGATGCTTAACCGACTGAGCCACCCAAGGCACCCTGGGGATTTGATTTTAGATGTGATGTCACGTGGGTGAGTGCAGTCTCTTGTAGAAAGTGTGCAGAGGTGGCTCTCTCTATAGTTTACCCCAGAATGGAAGCTTGAAAACAGAGGACTGGCTGTTACTCATCTCTGGCTGCATATTCAGCACTGCCTGTCTCCTACTAGGCCCCTGGAAATTGTACAGTGACGTCTTTGTGAAATTAGATCAAGAGAAAATCCAGTCGAATCAGGCTCAGCTCTGGCGCATGTAGTTGGCATATGGGCTAATATTGACATCCGAGACCCAGAACTCCATGCAGTGGGGGAGAACCAAGATGTAGTGTGTCCACTTTGTTGGACCGGCCACATTTCTACTTGGAGCTAAAGTCCACATTAATTGTGTGAGATCTCAGCCCTCCCTGCAAATCCCAGGTTCTGATCAGAGTAGGCTGCCCATGGAAGCAAAGGGGAGGGAGAAGGTTACTGGGATAGTGCAGTTGCCCACAGTGTCCAGGTCTTTCTCTCTCTCTGGCTGACTTTGCCCTTTGCCCTCTCAACCTGGTCTGCTGGTGCAACAGTTTGCCTCCCTTCTGGGCCCAGCAGTGAGCAGTTCCATCCTTTCCAGCAGAAGTACAAGAGGTTGGAAGGATTCTGAGGGCTAGGTGTCTTCCAAGGGAATGGAAAAGGAGGCTGTCCCAAGGTGTGAAGTCCAGTCTGTGAACAGGATTCTGTTCACCTGTGGGTTTATAGTTACTTTTTTAAAATTTAAATTCAAGTTAGTTAACCAAGAGTGTAGTATTGGTTTCAGGAGTGGAACCCAGGGATTCATCACTTCTATGTAACACCCAGTGCTCATGGTCTCCTGGGTTTTTAATTTCGACGTGAGGAAGTTGCCGGGATAGATTCTGGAAATGGACCTGGGGTCATTTTTGACCTCCACCCCCCATCTCAATAGCCCTGAGGTAGTGACCTGCTGTCTGGATGATGTGTCTCAGGGAGCCTGATTCTGGAGTAGTAGGCAGCACTTCTACCCTGTAAGCTCCAAGTCCACCTTTCTTCCAGCTCCCTCCTAAAGAGCCCCAGACCCCTCTGCCACTATTGATGAAGCTCCAGGTTTAAAATTCCTGCTCCTTAGGTGGCATTTCTCCACCTGACACCCTAATATCTTTGCTTTAAAACCCTATGCTTCTTTTTCTCACAGCCCCCAAGCTGCTTCATTTCTCTGCTGGGTGATGACGGCATGTTCTGGGAATCCTTTACTTCCTGCATATTCTTCTCATAGGGTCCTTTGTGCTTTTGTGCCAGGCCGCCCTTTGGCATATGGGTTGGACAGCACTCCCATGTGGGACCCTTCTAAAGGGTCTATCCCTGGTGGGCCCTGGAGTCAGACTGGTCTGGGTTGAATTAACAGTCTGGGCCTGACCTCTCTGCTGTGTCCTCCCTATTTTGTAGCCTCGAGGGAGACGCCAAACACATTTCTTGATACATTTGGATGTGAGAAACGGTGTGGGGTCTTGAGGGCTAAGTTGAATGCCCTAGGCTTTGCTGGGGCTAAGATGTCCTGGCCCATGTTGCACCTACCTGCCTTTCTAGGAGGACCTAGGGAGAAATGGAAGAAGGGAAAGAGGAGTGTAGGATGAGGTCAAGTCTAGATGACCTTGGTCTGAGCTCTTTGTGTTTGTATCAACCTCCTACCTTGTAAAATAGACAGTTGAGTAGCTCACAGGTTTGTCAGGAAGAGAAAATGGATTTATGTTTGAGAAAGGACTTTGTGTAGAGGGAGGAGTTTCCAACATGTCAACCCCAAAAGAGCCAGTTCAAGGCTTGGGCCCATCAAGGAACAAGAGCTTGATGGAGCTGCTCAGGAGTTGCCCACAGTCCTGGGACTGCCTTCCCAGCTTCCTTGAGGCATGCAGCTTATCAGAGCTGGGTATACCCCAAATCATCCAGGCATGTTCAGTTTGCTAGGTGACATTTGGTGCTTCCTTGGAGTTTCCCAACCCCATTCCGTGTTCCCTATCCTCATCCTTTTCCTGAATCAAGGCCAAAGGGTCCTTCTCACCATGCTCTGGCTGTTCCCAAGAACTTTTGCTTAGAGGCAGTGGGGCCCAGGACCCCGGAGAGAACTACTCTTAGGCCAGTTAGTATGCCTGAGCTAAGGGGGCTTGATCCTCCCCCGGGGGAGCAAGGACAGAGGCAGGGCTTGGGTGCCAAGGTTTGCTGTCAGGCGTCCACATAATGCCATTACCAGAGCATTGTGTTAAAAGCAAAATACCTGGGCTCTTCTCACGGGGTCCCTGTGCTGCCCCCTGGGGATGGCAGTAGGTCTAGACAGACACCATCTCTATACCCATGGTGCTCGCTGTCAGAGAAGAGAAGAATTAAGAAATTGCAGTAAAGTATTACACACCAAAAACTGGATTTCACTTGTGTTTCTTCACTTTAGACTTAGCACTGTAATAGCAGCCTGGTGGGCCAGGCACTCTTCGTTCTGTGTGTGCACACCAGCCCAATAAGGTACTTACTGTTATTACCCCCATTTCACAGATAAGGAAACAGAAACCTACAGAGTTAAGTGACTTGCCTGAAGTCCTGTAGCTGATAAGGGAGAGCTGGGATTTGAATTTAGATAAAGTCACACTCCAGACTCCTTGTTCTTTATCACTAATTTGCCTGTTGTTAGAGAAAAACAGCTACAGAGAAGTAAGAAGAAAAAGTATCCAGAGTTTCTGTCCCCTTAGGCCCTAAACATTTAGGTGTATTCTCTTTTTCTTTCATTTAAAATTGCTTTTATTATGAATATAACAGAATATACCACAGGAAAATGCATCAGGCAGATGTGCAGCTTAACCAATTATTACAAAGCAAATGCTTGTGTAGCTAATCGCCCAGACAGAGAAATAAACCTTTGCCAGCTCCCACGCTCCCTTCCTCATAACTATCCTTTTCCTGTCCCCATAGGGAACTATTATTTTGACCTTTGTGGCAATCACTACCTTGCTTTTCTTTTTGGATTCATCACCTAAGTACATATGCCTTAAGACCATAATTTAGGCAGTTTTGGATTTTTATATAATTGGAATCCCGTAGCATACATTGTATATATTCTTTTGGACTGATTTCTTTCATTCTGTGTTCTGATGGTGAGACTGATCATGTTAGTTCATTCATTTTCATTGCTGCATGGTATTCTATTGTGAAGTATACTGCAATATATTTTTCTAGTCTACTGTCGATGGATGGTTGAGTTATTTCCACTTTCAGACTGTTACAGATGACACCGTTAGCCATGTTCTTGTACATATATGTGTCTTTTGTTGCTTGCAGCAGTGTGTGCATTTCTGATGGGGATATACCGAGGAGTTGACTTGCTAGATGCACACTTTCAACATGAACAGCTAATGCCAAACAATTTTCTCGAGTGATTGAACCAATTTATACTCCTCCTAGCAGTGCGTGAGGCTTCCTGTTGCTCTACATCCTTGCTAGCACTTGGCGTTGTTAGTGTCCTTAATTTAAACTATTCTGTGGATATGTGTAGTGGTATCGCATTGTGGTTTGACTTTGGATTTTTCTAATGATTAGTCTTATTAATAATTTTTTCATGTGTTTATTGGAATGTTCTTTTTTTTTTTTTTTAATGTTTATTTTTGAGAGCAGGCTCCAGGCTCCAAGCTGTCAGCACAGAGCCCAACGCGGGGCTCGAACTCACAAACGGTGAGATCATGACCTGAGCCGAAGTTGGACACTTAACCGAGTCACTCAGGTGCCCCTGGAATGTTATGTTTTATGAAGTGCTTATTCAAGTCTCTTCTTTCTCATTAAAAAAAAAAAAGTTTATTTTGAGGGAGGGAGAGAGGGAGAGAGAGCTCGAGAGGGGGCAGTGGGACAGAGAGAAAGAGAGAGAGAGAAAGAGAAGCGCAAGCAGGCTCTGTACTGTCAGCGCAGAGCCTGACACGGGGCTTCATCTCAAGAACCATGAGATCAAGACCTGAGCCAAAATCAAGAGTCGGGCGCCTAAGTGACTGAGCTACCCAGGCACCCCTCTTACTTATTTTTCTATTGGAGTATCTGTCTTTTTTCCTGTTTTGTGGGAATTCTCTATTCTGGATATGAGCCCTTAGTTGGTTATTCAAATCCATTTTCTTACTCTATGTCTGGCTTGCCTTGGCAGTCTCTTAAGGGTGTCTTTTGATGAACAGAAGTTCTTAAAGTTTTTTGAGGAAATTATAGCTGTTTTATTTGTATACTTTACATACATAAATTCACAGATTTTAAATGTTCAGTTTAATCATTTGGCGATTGTGTATATATGAGTAACTGCCACCCCAAATAACATATACGGTATTTCCATCACCCCAGAAAGTGCTCTAGTGCCTCTTTCCATACCCTGCTTTACCCATTTAATAGAGCTAACCACATTCTGATTTTGATCGCCACAGAATGGTTCTGCTTGTTCTAGAATTTCATATAGGTGGAAAAGAAGTATGCATTGTCTTGTGTCTGACTTCTTTGGGGCAACATAATGCTTTTTTTGTATCTTGAGATCCACCCCTATTGTGGCATTATCAGCAGTCCATTGCTTTTTATTGCTGAGTAGTATTTGTTGAATGACTAGGTCACAATTTGTTCATTCATTCTCTTACTGATGGACATTTGTATTGTTTCTAGATATATACCCATATATCTGTGTCTGGATTTAATATATATTCTACAGATATTAAATATATGAATGATGTATTTTAATAACTTACTGATACTCAATAATTAATATATTAAATATACAATGTAAATATATATAATGCTAAACTTTAAGTTTTGAGATAATTGTAGATTAATATGCATGTAAGAAGTAATATAGAGATCCTGTGTTTCCTTTACCTAATTTCCCTTGATAACATTGTTTTTTTGAGAGAGGGAGAGAGAGTGAGCATGAATGTGAGCCAAGCTCATATTCTGTGTATCCTTTACTCAATTTCCCTCGATAACATACATACATACATACATTTATTTATTTATTTATTTATTTATTTATTTACTGTTTTGAGAGAAAGCACAAGTGTGAGCCAAGCACAGCATGGAGCCCAACACAGGGCTCAATTTCACAACCGTGGAATCATGACCTGAGTCTAAATCAAGAGTCAGATGCTCAACTGACCGAGCCTCCCAGGCGCCCCTGTAGTAATATCTTATTATGGTTTTAATTAGTATTTACTTAATAGATAATAATGTTGAACACCTTTTCATGTACTTGTCATCTGTATATCCTTTTAGGTGAAATGCCTACATTCTGTACAGTCTTTTGCCTATATTATAATTGGATTATTTACTTTTTGCTCTCATTTTTTTGACAAACTTTTTAACTATGGCAAAATAGAAAATTTATCATTTTAGCCATTAAGGATACAATTCAGTGGCATTAATTACATTCACACTGTTGTGCAACCATCACCACTAATTGTTTCCCAAACTTTTTCATCATCCCAACAGAAACTCTGCCATCATTAAGCGATAACTGCTCCCCACTACCCCTGATTATCTCTAATCTACTTTATGTCTCAATGAGTTTGCCTACTTAGATATTTCAGACAAACGGAACCATACAATATTTATTCTTTCGTGTCTAGCTTATTTCACTTAGCATAATGTTTTCATGTTGTAGCATGTCTCAGAACTTCATTCTTATTTATAGATGAGTAATATTCCACTGTATGTATATACCACGTTTTGTGTACCCATTCATTTGTTGGCGGACACTTAGCTTGATATCACCTTATAGCTCTTTTGAATATTGCTGCAATTAACATTGGCGTACAAATATCTATTTGGGTCCTTGTTTTCAGTTCTTTTCGGTATATACCTAGGAGTGAAATTGCTGTGTCATATGGTAATGTTATATTTAGCATTTTGAAGAACTGCCAAACTACCATAACAGCTGCCCCATTTTTCCACAGCCAGTGTATGAGGGTCCCAACTCCACATCTTTGTGAACATTTGTTTTGTTGGTTTGTTTATTTATTTATTTTGGTGTTACATAGTTTTATTTTAAAATGATTTGTCCAGAGTTAAATTTGAAACTTTTAAAAACATTGAATAGGGGCGCCTGGGTGGCGCAGTTGGTTAAGCGTCCGACTTCAGCCAGGTCACGATCTCGCGGTCCGGGAGTTCGAGCCCCGCGTCGGGCTCTGGGCTGATGGCTCGGAGCCCGGAGCCTGTTTCTGATTCTGTGTCTCCCTCTCTCTCTGCCCCTCCCCCGTTCATGCTCTGTCTCTCTCTGTCCCAAAAATAAATAAACGTTGAAAAAAAAATAAAAAAAAAATAAAAACATTGAATAAAAAATGTTAGTTCCCACCCCCCTCCTGGATTTAGGGGTAGAATGTGTATCAGAGGAATGAATTTTTGAATTTAGTCATTTATTTTATTTTTCTGATAAGGATGATCTTAACAGAATAAAAGAGATTTAGCAGACATATTGACAATCATATCTATCTATCTAATTGTATTTATATTGTATACATATTGTGGGTGTCTTAATATATTTAGTTCAGCTAGTTTATTCCTAATAAATACAAAGCCATGGGTTTGACTCAGGTAAACGTGTTGCTTTTTGTTTGTGGTTATTTAGAAAGAGTATTTAAAAAAAAAAGACTCTGCTGTCACAATTAGGGAAAAAGAAAAAAATATACAAAAACCTCAAATGAGTCAAATAGCGCGTTTTATAAATAGAGATGCTTGTTTTATTTATAGTAAAGCTATGGAGTGATAGAATATCCATTCAATTGATACCTGTCTATTAATGTATGATAGAAGCAACTTTTATGAATAAAAGAATAAAAAGTAATTTTGTCATGGCAAAGTAATAAGGAATTTCAGATCTTTACAGTTTAGTAAACATACTCAACCATCTGAGTATGGCGCATTCCACATACACGCATACTGCGTCCAGTGGTTACAAGGTCATCTCTGTGCCCACAATAAATGAGCCAATTTTGCCATTTAAACTTGGCGTATGGTCTCAGAGGTGTTGATTATTCAAAATACCTGTTTGCCCCAAGTCTATTGAGCTTAAAAACTACATTTTAATAGTCGTAAGTAAGTAACTAAGTAAGTAAATACAGTTGCTTTAAATTTTTATTTAAATTCTAGTTAGTTAACATATAGTGTAATCTTGGCTTCAGGAGTAGAATTTTGTGATTCATCACTTACATATAATACCCACTGCTCATCATAATAAGTGTCCTCCTTAATACTCATCACCCTTTTAGCCCACCCCCAACCACCCTCCATCACCCCTCAGTTTGTTCTCTATAGTTAAGAGTCTCTTATGGTTTACTTCCCTGTCTCTTTTTTCCTTCTGCTATGTTCATCTGTTTTGTTTGTTAAATTCCACATATGAGTGAAATCATATGGTATTTGTCTTTCTCTGACTGACTTATTTCACTTAGCATAATGTACTCTAGCTCCATCCATGTCTTTGCAGATGGCAAGGTTTCATTCTTTTTAATGGAAGAGTAATATTCCAGTGTGGATATATACCATATCTTCTTTATCCATTCATCAGTTGATGGACATTTAGGCTCTTTCCATAGTTTGGCTATTATTGATAGTGCTGCTATAAACATCGGGGTGCATGTACCCCTTGGAGTCTGTGTTTTTGTATGTAAGTACCAAGTAGTACAATTACTGGGTAGTAGGGTAGTTCTATTTTTAACTTTTTTTTTTTTTTTTGAGAGAGAGGGCACAAATGAGCCAGGGGCAGAAAGAGAGGGAATCCCATGAGGGGGAGAGGGGTGGGAGGAGGGGAGTGGTGGGGGGAGAGAGAGAGAGAAAGAGAGAGAGAAGTGGGGCTCACCTAAAGTAGGGCTTGTGTTCACCTGAACTGGGGCTTATGCTCATCCAAAGCAGGGCTCAAGCTCACCCAATGCAGGACTCGAACTCACCAGCTGTGAGATCATGACCTGAGCTGAAGTCAGATGCTTAACCGACTGAGCCATCCAGGTGCTCTCTATTTTTAACTTTTTGAGAAACCTCCATACTGTTTTGCAGAGTGGCTGCACTCGTTTGTATTGCCACCAAAAGTGCAAGAGAATTCCCCTTTCTCTGCATCTTCGCCAACATCTGTTTTTTCCTGTATTGTTAATTGTAGCCATTCTGACAGGTATGAGGTGATATCCCATTGTGGGTTTTTTTTTTTTTTTGACGTTTATTTATTTTTGAGACAGAGAGAAGCAGAGCATGAACAGGGGAGGGGCAGAGAGAGAGGGAGACACAGAATCTGAAACAGGCTCCAGGCTCTGAGCTGTCAGCACAGAGCCTGACGCAGGGCTCAAACTCACGGACCATGAGATCATGACCTGAGCCGAAGTCAGACGCTTAACTGACCAAGCCATCCAGGCACCCCTCCATTGTGGTTTTGATTTGTATTTCCTTGATGATGAGTGATGTTGGGCATCTTTTCATATGTCTGTTAGCCATCTGGATGTCTTCTTTGGAAAGATGTCTATTCATGTCTTCTGCCCATTTCTTTACTGGATGATTTTTTTTTTGGTGTTTGATGAATTCTTTGTAAATTTTGGGTACTAACCCTTTATCAGATATGTCATCTGCAAATATCTTCTCCCAAACCATAAGCTGTGTTTTAATTTTGTTGATTATTTCCTTCACTGTGCAGAAGGTTTTTATCTTGATGAAGTCCCAGTAGTTGATTTTTGCTTTTGTTTCTCTTGCCTCCAGCAATGTATGTAGTAAGAAGTTGCTCCTGCAGAGGCCAAAGAGGTTGATGCCTGTGTTCTCCTCTAGGATTTTGATGGTTTCCTGTCTCAGATTAAGTCTTTCATCCATTTGGAATTTATTTTTGTATATAGTATAAGAAAGTGGTCCAGTTTCATTCTTCATGTTGCCATCCAGTTTTCCTAGCACCATTTGTTGAAGAGACTGTCTTTTTCCATTGGATATTCTTTCCTGCTTTGTCGAAGATGAGTTGGCTATATAGTTGTTGGTCCATTTCTGGGTTTTCTATTCTGTTCCATTGATTTATGTGTCTTTTTTTTTGTGCCAGTACCATACTATCTTGATGACTATAGCTTTGCAATATAGCTTGAAGTCTGGAATCATGGTGCCTCCAGCTTTGCTTTTCTTTTTCAAGATTGCTTTGGCTATTTAGGGTCTTTTGTTTGTTCAAGCTCTGTGAAGAATGCTGGTGGTGTTTTGAGAAGGATTGCATTAAATGTGTAGATTGCTTTGGGTAGTATAGACATTTTGACAATGTTTGTTCTTACAATCTATGAGCATGGAATGCTTTTCCATTTCTTTGTGTCCTCTTCAATTTCTTTCATAAGTGTTCTATAGTTTTCAGAGTACAGATCTTTTTTTTTTTTAAAGTCTATTTATTTATTTTGAGAGAAACAGAGACAGCACAAGTAGGGGAGAGATTGAGAATCCCAAACAGAATCCAAGCTGCCAGCATAGAGGCGGATGCGGGGCTCAAAACCATGGGATCATGACCTGAGCCTAAACCAAGAGTCGGACATTTAACCAACTGAGCCATCTAGGCACCCCCAGAGTACAGATCTTTTATCTCATTGGTTAGGTTTATTCCTAGGTATCTTACTGGTTTTGGTGCAGTTGTACATGGGATTGATTCCCTGATTTCCTTTTCCGCTGCTTTGTTAATGGTGTACAGAAATGCAACAGATTTCTGTACATTGATTTTATATCCTGAAACTGCTTAATTCATGTATTAGTTCTGGGAATTTTTTGGTGGTCTTTCAGGGTTTCTACATAGAGTATTATGTCATCTGTAAATAGTGAAAGTTTGACTTCTTCCTTGCCAATTTGAATGCCTTTGGTTTCTTTTCGTTGTCTGATTGCTGAGGCTAAGACTTCCAGGACTATGTTAAATAACAATGGTGAGAGTGGACATCCCTGTCTTGTTCCTGACCGTAGATGAAAATCTCTCAGTTTTTCCCCATTGAGGATGATATTAGCTGTGGGTCTTTTGTATATGGCCTTTATGATGTTGAGGTCTGTTTCATTTATCCCGCTTTGTTGAGGGTTTTTGTTTTTTTTTTTTAATCTAGAATGGCTGCTGTATTTTTCTGCCTCTGTTGAGAGGATCATCTGGTTCTTATCCTTTCTCTTATTAATATGGTGTATCACATTGATTGATTTGTGAATATTGAACCACCCCTGCAGCCCAGCAATAAATCCCACTTAATTGTGGTGAATGATTCTTTTAATATACTGTTGGATTCGATGTGTTAGTATCTTGTTGAGGATATTTGCATCCATGTTCATTAGGGATATTGGCCAATAATTCTCCTTTATAGTGGGTTCTTTGTTTGGTTTTCGAATCAAGGTAATGTGGGCCTTGTAGAATGAGCTTGGGAGTTTTCCTTCGATTTCTATTTTTTGGGACAGTTTGAAAAGAATAGGTATTAACTCTTCTTTAAATGTCTGGTAGAATTCTCCCGGGAAGCCACCTGGCCCTGGACTTTGGTTTGTTGGGAGATTTTTGATCACCAATTCAATTTCTTTGCTGGTTATGGGTCTGTTCAAATTTTCTATTTCTGCCGGCTTTAGTTATGGTAGTTTGTATGTTTCTAGAAATTTGTCCATTTCTTCCAGATTACTCAGTTTGTTGGCATATAATTTTTCATAATATTCTCTTATAATTGTGTTTCTGTGGTGTTGGTTGTGATCTTTCCTCTTTCATTCGTGATTTTATCTATTTGGGTCCTTTATCTTTTCTTTTTGATAAGTCTGGCTAGGGGGTGTATCAATTTTGTTTATTCTTTCAAAGAACCAGCACTTAGTTTTGTTGGTCTGTTCTATTGTTTTTTGTTTTGTTTTGTTTTCTTTGTTTGTTTCTATACTGCTTATTTCTGCTCCAGTCTTTACTATTTCCCTTCTTCCGCTGGCTTCGGCTTTATTTGCTGTTCCTTTTCTAGTGCCTTTAGTTGTAAGGTTAGGTTGTGTATTTGAGACTTTTTTTGCTTCTTGAAGTAGCCCTGTGTTGCAATATACTTCCCTCTTAGGACTGCCTTTGCTGCATCCCATAAGTTTTGGACTTTTGTGTTTTCATTTTCATTTGTTTCTATGTATTTTTAAATTTCTTCTTTAATTTCCTGGCTAACCCATTCATTCTTTAATTAGTCGTTCTTTAACATCTATGTATTTGTGGTCTTTCCAGATTTTGTCTTGTGGTTGACCTCAAGTTTCATAGCATTGTGGTCTGAAAATATGTATGGTATGATCTCAATCTTTTTATACTTGTTGAGGGCTGATTTGTGACCCAGTATGTGATCTCTTCTGGAGAGTGTTTCATGTGCACTCAAAAAGCATGTGTATTCTGCTGTTTTAGTATAGAATGTTCTGAATATATCTGTTAAGTGCCTCCAGTCCAGTGTGTCATTCAAAGCCTTTGTTTCCTTATTGATTTTCTGCTTAGATGATCTTTCCATTGTTGTAAGTGGGGTGTTAAAGTCCCCTCCTATTATTGTATTATTATCAATGAGTTTCTTTATGTTTGTTATCAATTGATTTATATATTTGGGTTATTTCAAGTTGGGGGCATAAACATTTACAGTTGTTAGATTTTTACTTTTGAGACAGAGAGAGACAGAGCATGAACAGAGGAGGGTCAGAGAGAGAGAGAGGGAGACACAGAATCCGAAACAGGCCCCAGGCTCTGAGCTGTCAGCACAGAGCCCGACGCGGGGCTCGAACCCACAAACCATGAGATCATGACCTGAGCCGAAGTCGGACGCTTAACTGACTGAGCCACCCAGGTGCCCCTATAGTTGTTAGATTTTTTTTTTTAATTTTTTTTAATTTTTTTTTTCAACGTTTTATTTTTTTTGGGACAGAGAGAGACAGAGCATGAACGGGGGAGGGGCAGAGAGAGAGGGAGACACAGAATCGGAAACAGGCTCCAGGCTCTGAGCCATCAGCCCAGAGCCTGACGCGGGGCTCGAACTCATGGACCGGGAGATCGTGACCTGGCTGAAGTCGGACGCTTAACCGACTGCGCCACCCAGGCGCCCCTAGTTGTTAGATTTTTAAAAAATGTTTATTTGTTTGAGAGAGAAAGAGAGGCAGAGTGGGTAGGGAGAACAGGAGACACAGAATCCAAAGCAAGCTCCAGGCTCCGAGCTGTCAGCACAGAACCCAGTGTGGGGCTTGAATCCATGAACCATGAGATCATGACCTGAAGTTAGACTCTTCACTGACTGAGCCACCCAGGACCCCCCTTCTTTGTTAGATCTTCTTGATAGATAGACCCATTAATTATGATATGGTGCCCTTCTTCATCTCTTATTACAGTCTTTGTTTTAATTTTTTTTTTCAACGTTTTTATTTTATTTTTGGGACAGAGAGAGACAGAGCATGAACGGGGGAGGGGCAGAGAGAGAGGGAGACACAGAATCGGAAACAGGCTCCAGGCTCTGAGCCATCAGCCCAGAGCCCGACGCGGGGCTCGAACTCCCGGACCGCGAGATCGTGACCTGGCTGAAGTCGGACGCTTAACCGACTGCGCCACCCAGGCGCCCCGACAGTCTTTGTTTTAAAATATAGGGGTGCCTGGGTGGCTCAATTGGTTGAGTGTCTGACTTTTTTTTTTTTTAAATTTTTTTTTTTAACGATTATTTATTTTTGAGACAGGGAGAGACAGAGCATGAACGGGGGAGGGTCAGAGAGAGAGGGAGACACAGAATCTGAAACAGGCTGCAGGCTCTGAGCTGTCAGCACAGAGTCCGACGCGGGGCTCGAGCTCACAAAGTGCGAGATCGTGACCTGAGCTGAAGTCGGCCGCTTAACCGACTGAGCCACCCAGGCGCCCCGAGTGTCTGACTTTTGATTTTGGCTCAGGTCACGATCATTTGTGAGATCAAACCTTGTGTTGGGCTCTGTGCTGACAGTGCAGAGCCTGCTTGGGATTATCTCTTTCCTTCTCTCTCTGCCACTTCCTTGCTTGAGTGCACTTTCTCCCTCAAAATAAATAAATAAAGTTAAAAAAATCTAGTTTGTCTGATATAATTATGGCTACTCTGGCTTTCTTTTGATGTCCATTAACATGATAGATTGTTCTCTATCCCCTCAATCTGCAGGTGTCTCTAGGTCTAAAATAAGTCTCTTGTAGGCAGCATACAGATGGGTCTTTTTAAAAAATCCATTCTGATATTCTATGTCTTTTGATTGGACCATTTAGCCCATTTACATTCAGAGTTATTTGTTAGATATGAATTTAGTGCCATTGTTTTACCTGTAAAGTTGGTGTTTCTGGTGATGTTCTCTGTTCCTTTCTACTCTTTGTTGCTTTTGGTCTTTTTTCCTCACTCAAAGAGTCCCCTTTAATATTTCTTGCAGGGATGGTTTAGTGGTCATGAAACGCCTTTGGTTTGTCTGAGAAGCTCTTTATCTCTCCTTCTATTCTAAATGACAGCCTTGCTGGATAAAGTATTCTTGGCTGCATATTTTTCCCATTCAGCATGTTGAATATATCATGGCACTCCCTTCTGGCCTGCCAAGTTTCTGTGGACAGATCTGCTGTGAACCTGTCTTCTCTTGTAGGTTTAGGACATTTTTCCCTCACTGCTTTCAGGATTCTTTCCTTGTCTGTGTATGTCATGAATTTGACTCTTATATGTCTTGGTGATGGCTGGCTTTTGTTGAATTTAATGGGAGTTCTCTGTGCTTCGTGGATTTCAGTGTCTGTTTCCTTGCTAGATTAGGGGAGTTTTCAGCTATCATTTGCTCTAATAGACCTTCTGCCCCATTTTCTCTCTCTTTTTCTTTTGGGACTGCTGATATGAATGTTACATGCTTTAAGGTATCACTGAGTTCCCTAAGTCTGTATTTGTGATCCATTACCTTTGTTTGCCTCTTCTTTTCAGCTTCATTATTTTCCATAATTTTATCTTCTGTATCACTGATTTTTTCCTCTGCTTTGTTCATCCTCATTGTCATGGCATCCAGTTGGGTTGCATCTTAGTTATAGCACTTTTAATTTCAGCCTGGCTAATTTTTAGTTCTTTTTAACTCTGCAGTAAGGGATAAGGGATTCTCTAGTGCCTTTTGTGTTTTTCTCAAGCCCGGCTTGTATCCTTATAATTGTTGTTTTACATTCTGGTTCAGACATCTTACTTAATATCTGTTTTTATTAAACCTCTGGCTGTGACTTCTTCCTGTTCTTTCTTTTGTGATGAATTCCTTGGTCTTGTCATTTTGTCTAAGTCACTATTTTTTTAATGTTAATTTATTTTTGAGAGAGTGAGCAAGCAAGCAAATGGCGGGGGGGGGGGGACAGAAGATCTGAAGCAGGCTCTGTACTGACAGCAGACAGCCTGATATGGGGCTCTAACTCATTAACCAGGAGATCATGACCTGAACCAAAGTGGACACTCAACCGACTGAGTCACCCAAGAGCCCCTAAGTCACTGTTTGTGTGTGTGTGTGTGTGTGTGTGTGTGTGTGTGTGTGTGATTTTTAGGGAAAGCCTGTTATATTCCTTCTCCTGAGAGTAATGGCTATATTGACAAGAGGTCAAAGCAAAACAGTAACAAAAATAGAAGAAAAAAAAAGAAGCTAGATCCTATTTCCTCTAGAGCTAAAGCTTTGTAGCACTCTATGATCAGTAGACTAGGTGTGTGTGAGAGGAGTTTGTGCTGGTCTTCTGCGGGAGGGGCCTGGTGCTCTGGTTCTTGGGTGGGCTTGCTCTGTGGAGATGCACCTGCAGGGTGCAGGGGGATGGGGCTTGGGGTAAGCACCTCAGGCATATACTGGGTGGTGCTGTGATGCACACTGAAGTTGGTCAGTGCTGATAGGGGATTACGGGGTGGGAGGAATGGTGTTGCCTGTTCTCTCCTCCTTGGAGTGGGGAATTTGCACCCTGCCACTCTTCAGGAAGCCTTCATAGAAGAGCAAACATTCATCCCTCTTCTGTCCTGGCTTCAGTCAGATCCCTGACTTCACCCTGTCTGTGTCTGAGCTGTCTGCCGGGAAGCACAGTGCTGTGTTTTATCTTGGGCGTCCAGCTGGGTTTCAAAACTCCAGACTCCAAGTTTTAAGGAACTGGCACATGCAGACCCATGCTGATCCTGTGGGAGAGGGTCTTACCATGTTGTGGCTGGTGCCAGTTTGCATGACTGTGCAGCAGTGGGAGTTTATGGTAAAGTGGAGCAAAAAGCTGGCACCAAGGTTTACTGCCCCCAGCAGATGTCATTTTTTTTTAATTAAAAAAATCTTATTTGTTTATTTATTTTTGAGAGAGAGACAGAGAGAGAGAGAGAGAGAGAGAGAGAGACAGAGACAGAGACAGAGACAGAGACTAAGCAGGGGAGGGGCAGAGAGAAGAGGGAGACACAGAATCCAAAGCAGGCTCCAGGCTCCGAGCTGTCAGCACAGAGCCCGACGCGGGGCTCAAACCCACAAGCTGTGAGATTATGACTTGAGCCGAAGTCGGATGCTTAACTGACTGAGCCACCCAGGTGCCCCTGATGTCTCTGTTCTTAAGCTAATAAGTGGGGCCACAAGTTGGCACCTGTCAACTCTTTTGTCTCCTGAGAGGCCTTGCCACCTCTACCAAATGCACTCCAAAAAGGGGAACTGTTTCTCCCTCTGAGACCCAGGGGATCTTTGAAGTATGCTGTCTGCTTCTGGGCCTCTGTCCTCCCTCCCCATAGGAGCACCACTTTGCCTGCCAGGCTCTACCCAGCAGTGGTGCAGACTTCAAAAACTTCAGATTATGGGCTCCAGTGTTGTAAACATTTGTAATCCTCAGCTGCCCTAGTCTTCCCAGTCAATGGTTTTAGGTAAGTGTTTCTCTGATGCAGTTCCCTGCATGCTGCCTTCTCTTTATCTCTCTCTGTCTCTGTCTCTTTCCTCTCTCCAAGATCAAGGCTCCCTCCCCTCTGCAGCACCCTCGATTCTTTTCTTCCTGGAATCACGACTCCCTACCTCCTACCTTTCCATGATGTAGCTTCTTTTCTCTCTCTAGTTCTGCAGTTTGTTCTCTCACCATTCAGACTTGGATGTTTGGAATGTTTTGATAGTTATCTGTGTTCTAGGGGCGAGGCAAGACTACGGTCCCCCTACTACTCCACCGTCTTAACTCCCCCTCCCTAATTTCTGATTTTAGTTATTTGTATCTTATCTCTCTTCTCTTTGTCAGTGTAGCTAAAGTTTTGTCAATTTTGTGATCTTTTCAAAGAATGGAATTTTAATTTCATTTATTCTATTATTTTTCTGCTCTTTACCTCTTTTTAAATCTTTATTTTCTTCCTTATGCTAGCTTTTTTTTTTTCTTAAGCAATCTCTGCCCTCAGCATGGGGCTTGAATTCATGACCCTGGGATCAAGAGTCAGATGCTGTACTGACTAAGCCAGCCAGGCACCCCCCTTTGCTGGCTTTGGGTTTAATTTGCTTTCTTCTCCCTCCTCCTCCTTTTTCTTCTTCTCTTTCTTCTCTCCTCCTCCCCCTCCTCTTCCCCTTTCTCTTTCCCCTCCCCTTCTCCTTCCTCCTCTTCCTCTTCCTCCTTCTTTTCCTTCTTCTCCTTTTCCTTCTCCCCCTCCTCTTCCCCTTTCCCTTCTCCTTCCTCCTCCTCCCCTCCTCCTCCTCCTCCCCTTCTCCTCCTTCTCCACCTCCTCTACCTTTTCTTCTTCTTCTTCTTCTTCTTCTTCTTCTTCTTCTTCTTCTTCTTCCTTTTGTTCTTCAAGGTATAAAGTTGAAATTTTTCTTCTTTTTTAATGCAAGCATTTACATCTATACTTTTCTCTCTGAACATGGCCTCCTCTGCATCCCATATGTTGTAGTATGTTGTTTGTCATTTTCATTCATTTTTATGTCTTTTCTAATTTATCTTGTACTTTCTTGTTTGACCCATTGGTGTTGTATATTTTAAAATTTCTCCATATTTGTGATTTTTTCAGTTTCTTTTTTGAATTATTTATTTCTAGCTTAATTCCATTGTGGTTGGGAAAATAGTTTGTTTAAATTCAATTAAAAAGTTGATTGAGACTTGTTTTGTGACCTAATATTTGGTCTTTCCTGGATAATACTCCATGTATACTTGGGAAGAATGTGTGTGCTGCTGATGGATAGAGTGTTCTATATATGTCTGTTAAATTTTATTGGTTTACAGTGTTGTTCAAGTCCTTATTGATCTTCTGTCTGACTATCCATTATTTTTATGTACGTATGTGTTTTTCGGTAATCTCTATGTTTGAGTGTGGGGCTTGAATTCATGACCTCAAGATCAGGAGTTGCATGCTCTACTGACTGAGCCAGGCAGGTGCCCCTCTATACATTACTGAAAGTGGTTGTTATTGAAGAGCTGTCAATTTCTCCTTTCAATTCTGTTGTTTGCTATATACGTTTTGAGGTTCTGTTGTTTGGTTTATATATGTTTATAATTGTTATATCTTCTTGCTGAACTGGCCCTTTTCTCAATATATAATACCTTTCTTTGTTTCTTTCAACAAATTTTAACTGGATGTATTTTGGATATCACTATAAGTATCCCAGCTCTCTTTTGGTTACTGTGTGCAAGGAATATCTTTTTCTGTCTTTTCACATTCAACATATTGATGTCTTTGGATCTAAAGTGAACCTCTTGTTTATACAGCATGTATTTGGATAAAGCTTTAAAATAAAACATCCATCCTACCAATCTCTGCCTTTTCACTTGGAAAGTTTGATCCATTAACATTTAAAATAATTGCTGATAATGGGGCACCTGGGTGGCTCATTTGGTTGAGGATCCGACTGTAGGTTTTGGCTTGGATCATGGTCTTCTGATTTGTGAGATTGAGCCCCACATCAATCTGATAGTGCAGAGACTGCTTGGGATTTTCTCGCTCCCTTTCTCTCTGCCCCTCTTCTGTGTGTGTGCACACACACTCAATATAATTAAACTTAAAAAAAAATCGCTGATTAGGAAAGACTTCTGTTATTTTGTATTTGTTTTCTGTATGTCTTATACTTTTTTTTGTCCTTCATTCTTCCATTTACTGCCTTCTTTTGTGTTTAGTTGATTTTTTTTGTAGTGAACTGCTTTGAATCTATTCTCATTGTATGTATGTATCCTATATTTTCTTTATGATTACAATGTGATTATATTTATGATCCTGAATTTGTAACAATCTATTTTAAAGCTCTGCCCTTATATAGCTCTGTCCTCCCTCCTTTATTTTGTTGTGTCACAAATACCATCTATATAAATTGTGTGCCCAGTTACATAGATTTATAATTATTTTTTATGTGTTTGTCTTTTAAATCCTGTAGGAAATAACAAGTGGAGTTATACATGAAAAATATAATAGTAGCTTTTTATTTGTCTATATATTTATCTTACTAGGCATCTTTATTTCTTTATATAGATTCTTGTTACTGTCTAGTGTCCTGTCATTTCAATCTGAAAGAATCCTCTTGACATTCTTGTAGAGCAGGTCTAATAGTACTGAGGTCTCTCAGCTTTTGTTTATATGGGAATGTTTTGGTTTATCTCTTATTTTTGAAGGACAGTTTTGTTGGATGTAGAATTATTGGTTGAAAAATTTAAATTTCAACAGTTTAAATATGTCATCCCATTGTCTCTGGCTCCATTGGTCTCTGATAAGAAATTAACTGTTAATCTTATTGAAGGTCTCTTGTATGTGATGTGTTGCTTGTCTTTTTTTTTTTTGTTTTGTTTTTTTGTTTTTTTTTTTTTCAACGTTTATTTATTTTTGGGACAGAGAGAGACAGAGCATGAACGGGGGAGGGGCAGAGAGAGAGGGAGACACAGAATCGGAAACAGGCTCCAGGCTCTGAGCCATCAGCCCAGAACCCGACGCGGGGCTCGAACTCCCGGACCGCGAGATCGTGACCTGGCTGAAGTCGGACGCTTAACCGACTGTGCCACCCAGGCGCCCCTTGTCTTTTGCTATTTACAAGATTCTGTCTTTGTCTTTGTTTTTCAGCAATTCGATTCTAATGTGTTTTCAGTGTGGATCTCTTTGAGTTTCTCCTACTTGGAGTTCCTTGAGCGTCTTGGATTTTTGGATTTGTAGATTCATGTTTTTCATCAAATTGGGGAAGCTTTTAGCTGTTTTTTCTTCAAATAGTCTTTCTGCTTCATTCTCTCTCTTCTCCTTCTAGGATCCTCACAATGTTGCTGTGCTTGATGGTGTCTCACACGTCTCTTAGATGCTATTTATTTGTTTGTTTGTTTGTTTTTTTCCTGCTCTCTAGACTTGATAATTTCAGTGGTCCTATTTTTGAGTTAGAGAGACAGAGCACAAGTGGGGGAGGGGCAGAGTGAGAGGAAGACACAGAATCAGAAGCAGGCTCCAGGCTCTGAGCTGTATGCACAGAACCTGACGTGGGGCTCAAACCCATGAATTGTGAAATTATAACCTGAGCCAAAGTCAGATGCTTAGCCGACTGAGCCACCCAGGTGCCTCTCAGTGGTCCTATCTTTTTTTTTTTTTTTTTTTTAAATCTGTGTCTATGCAGATATTTTTTTTTTTTTTCAACGTTTATTTTATTTTTGGGACAGAGAGAGACAGAGCATGAACGGGGGAGGGGCAGAGAGAGAGGGAGACACAGAATCAGAAACAGGCTCCAGGCTCCGAGCCATCAGCCCAGAGCCTGACGCGGGGCTCGAACTCACGGACCGCGAGATCGTGACCTGGCTGAAGTCGGACGCTTAACCGACTGCGCCACCCAGGCGCCCCATCAGTGGTCCTATCTTTAAGTTTGCTGATTTTATTTCTGCCTACCCAAATCTGCTGTTGAACTCCCATAGTGAATTTCAGTTATTTTAGTTCATGAATTTCTGGATGTCTCAGCAGACTTCCAGGAGTGTTAATATGGTATTAACATGTGTTAATGAGATTTTTTTTCACTTTGGCAGTGCCATAGCACCAATTTCCCTTAACACTTTTGCTCTCAACCCAGTAGCAGCTACTTTCTGGCAAGCCTCGGGCAGTCCTCTTCTACACATGTATAGCCTAGCTGTCAACCCCAGATTACCAAGGAACCCCTCCATTGACCAACTGGGCTCCATATGTATACAGCTCTATTCTCTCCAAAGACCTAACTTTCAGATGATAGCTCCATTAGCTGCTCTAAACTATGATCTTTGCCTCCTCATCTTAGTGGTACTACCATGCTCTACTTAGACTAGCTCTTTGAAACATGATTGGGCAATTGGCCTCAATCAGACAGCTGGATGGTTGAGTGATTGTGCAGCTGACCTTATGAGTTTTCCTTCTCTCAAGGATCAGTGTTTATTATTATTATTTTAATGTATATATATATTTTGAGAGAGAGAGCAAGAGACAGAGCATGAGTGGGGGAGGGGCAGAGAGAGAGGGAGACACAGAATCTGAATCAGGCTTTAGGCTCCGAGCTGTCAGCACAGAGCTTGATGTGGGGCTCAAAATCACAAACCATGAGATCATGACCTGAGCCAAAGTAGCACACTTAACTGACTGAGCCACTCAGGTGTGCCTCTCAGGGATCAGTCTTAAACTTCCTGCTGTCCCTGCCTGAATCATATATATTTATATATGTCCCTGCCTAGAATCATATATATATTCTAGGTTTATAGTTGTTTATGGTGGGAGGGATGGAGTGCTGTTAGCTACTCCATCATAGTTACAGGCAGAAGTTTTCCTCTTTTTTTCTTGATGAAGTGGATCATGTGTTGGCAAAGATATTGAGACAGATGTCAGGCAGAGCCAGTCACTTTCTCTGACCCTTTGCCTTTTTCAGGTTCCTATGGACAATAGGGTGATCACTTGTTAGGCTCTTCAAGTACACAGATATATGTCTTACACCTCCAATATCCTTAGCATACTCCAAATGAAGAGATGTATACTACATAAGCACTGATGGCAAAATTCTCTTGGAACCTGGAAGCCATTCCCCTTATTGTTGTTGGCAAATAATATGTTCATTTCTCATTAAAAACTTAGTTCTGCCTGTATTGCCCTTTTGCAGCAAGGAAGTTAAGGTTGCCCTGTTCTTGGTTGAGGGTGGATGGTAGCATAACATTTTCATAATGGTCTCTTTGGCTTCTTTGCTGCTGTGACTAGCACATGGACCAGACCCCTGGCCTTGGGCCTGCAGGCAAAAAGCCATATAATAAACCATGTTCCAGCAGAGAAGGACACACAAGGGATGTCTTTCAGCCCATTAGAAAGGAGGCACAGCCAAGTCAAACACCAAAACAGAGAAGTTACTCTGAGACATGCTGTATCTACAGAGGAACATGAAGCTTGGCATCTCACCAAGCTCCAAGAGCCCACAGGCACCTCATTCATTGAAGAGACACTTAATGATTGCCTATACTGAGCCAGGCCCTGTATTGGGTTCTGTATGTACAGGATGAGGGGAAGATTCATCAAAGACATGATGCTGGAGTTGGCTTCTGGGGTCAAATCTTGGCTCCAAGGAAAACTGAGGAAAAACATTGCAACAAGCTCATCTTTCCCACGTTTCTATTTGAATAAAAGAACATACAAACTGAATGTATTTTCTAGAAAAGTACCCAAAGATTTCATTTTGGAGGGAAGCACTGTTTTGAGGTGGACCTCTAATCTTGTTTAACCTACCCATATACTCTTAGAACAGGCCCTCTCAAGAGCTCATGCCTGGTTATGTTTCCATGGCTAAAGACATGAACATGATCTGGCCTTTCTGGAGTGCTGAGGACTCTTTCTTTCTCCAAGAGGTAGATGTTTAAGGTTGAGATGCTCATCCCATGTTGTCAGGTCAGGTGTGGACCTTTGAACTCCTTCCCTGAGTTACTCGTCGGATGGGGCCGTCTCTTCTTGCCTTCCTTTCACCTTTGGTTTGTGGTTGGGTTTCTCATAGACAGAAAAGGGAAATTTCTATTATAGATGCCATGAACCTCCCTCTAGAGTGGGCACACTGCTGGCCAGCATGAACATTGCAGATATAGAGGTCCTTTGGATAAGTGAACCCACCACCCTCAAGTAAAGTCTTGGTGTTTTCTCTGAAAATGCAGTTTCTTTTGAAGCAAAGTCTTTGCAGGACCTAATGGTCCTAATGGTCCCAAGACTCCAGAGAGTTCCTAGGTTTCCAAAGATGATTTCTGCACATAAAATTTTTTTAAAAAAAATGTTTATTTTTGAGAAAGATAGAGAGTGTGAGCACAAGCAGGGGAAGGGCAGAGAGAGAGAGAGAGAGAGAGGGAATCTAAAGCAGGCTCCAGGCTCTGAGCTGTCAGCACAGAGCCCATGGGACTCGAACCCACAAACCATGAGATCATGAGCTGAAGTTGGAGGCTTAACCCACTGAGTCAGCCAGGTGCCCATGGACATTTTAAAAAGTAGGTTTACAAATATATCTCTGACTTCTTTTCTCAGTCATGTTCCTGTGAGCCCTCTGGCTTGGGGGCCTGGAGTCACAGAATAAGGGAAGTCAGGCAGGGCTGTCTTGCCTGCTGGGTGTCATTTTTGGGTTCTCTTGGCCACAATGGTATATGAAGCCTCCAGTTCTGGACCACATGCTTGTACAATGCCCTTGACCATTCCTTGTCCTGGTTTTCCCATCCTCTCTCTCTGACCCTTCCCCTAGGTTCCATAGCTCTTTTTTACTTGTATCCACTGTCCCTGGCATGAAGATGCTCACATATACAGTGCTCTTCCATGGGCAGGCACAGAGTTTTGAGGAAACACAGATTGTTTTTTGGGGGCTGAGGAAAATCCATTGTCATAGATTTTGTCTGATTGTCAGAATTAACTATGATGGAAATTTGTTGATTTAGAGATGAAATAGGGGTGCCTGGGAGGCTCAGTCGGTTGAGCGTCCCATTTTGGCTCAGGTCATGATCTCATGGTTCGTGAATTTGAGCCCCATTTTCGGCTTTGTGCTGACAGATCAGAGCCTGGAGCCTGCTTCAGATTCTGTGTCTCCCTCTTACTGCCCCTCCCCAGCTTGCACTCTGTCTCTCTCTCTCTCTCTTAAAAATAAAACATTAAAAAAATAATAAAACATTAAAAAAATTTTAAAGATGAAATAATTCAGTCTGGAAAAGATATCTCACAAGAAGTTCTCTAAGTGGAAATATGTGGTCTGCGTGCTATGCTGTGTCTTGTAGTTGGAATGGGATTGTTGAATCAGGAGGCCAGAACCTGCCCTGAGAAGCAGAGGGAACTGAGTCACCATCATTAAAGGTTGGCAGAAACATGAGCTGTGACATTCCCAAGTGCTGGTTACAAACCTCCTCTTGGGAGAGTGGGTGTGAATCCTTGTCACAAAAGGATACTTCTATCAACCTGCTCTGTTGTACCAAACAAGTAAACCACTTGGTAATGCTAACCAAGGCTCATCATGGAGTAATGAGCCCAGGCTTAGAAAAAGTGCTTGGCAGGAGGCGGGGCGCCTGGGCGGCTCATTTAGTTAAGCATCAAGTCTTGATTTTAGCTCAGGTCATGATCTCACGGTTGGTAAGTTTGAGCCCCATGTTGGGCTCTGTGCTGACTGTGTAGAACCTGCTTGGGATTTTCTCTCTCTCTCTCAAAATAAATAAACTGAAAAGGAAACAAAAGGAATGAAAAGAAAAGAAAAGGAATGAAAAGAAAAGAAAAGGTGCTTTGGACTCTCCAGGAATGCCCCAGAAGGGGAGAGGGAGGGAGAGAAAGGGGGAATTTACAATTGCTTCTGACTCAAGTAAAAAACAACGTACCTCCCCCCAAAGAGTTGCACCCACCCCAATAAATAAGTAAGTAAGTAAGTAAATAAATAAATAAAATATTGAGATGTGAGCCAGTATTGGCCAAATGTATTCAAAGCATTCTGAAAGGCCAGACTTTGAGGAAAGGGTTTTCATGATGCATGAAGCACTCTAAGCCCTAATGAGTCTGATCCCTCCCTTCTGGCTCTCCTGGCACAGTGAGAGGAGGATTTTGTATAATTGGCCCTTGAAACATTATTACAATCACTTTGTGGCCTCCTTCAGCTTATTTTTAATTACAAGGTCTATTGCATTGTTAAATTATTAACTCTGACAATTACTTATCTTGGCATTTTCTTATCTTGATGAAAATGAAAACAGCGAGGTCATGTTAGCTCACTTGAGGGTTTGGTCCGCTACAAGCTTAAATTAAGCTGGGACGACTCAGCAAATGTTTGCAGAGCAGGGACGAAGCGGGCTTGCGCAGGGTCTGTTAGTGGAGTCTGGGCTGAGAGGTCTCGGCACCCAAAGGTGCTTGTTTTGGGGTGGTTGGGGCCAGATCTGAGGAAGGGGGAGGGGCTCTTGCACATGATGGGGGTTACCTGTGGCTTTTGCCCCTCCAACCTTGAGGAAGGGGCCTGTGCACAGGACCACTTTGAGCAGCTGTGAGAGACAGCTGGGGGCAGTCAGGAAGTGCAGGGCTTATTTGTGCCTCTCCTGATGTGTCCCAGCTCTGCTCTGGCCATCATCCCCCTTCTGTTTCTCTAAGTCCCCCTCACGTGGGGTGTGTTAGATCTCTTCTTCCCTGACTCACACTGACCCCTGGTGCCTTGCCCACAGCAGGCTCTTGGCACACGTCCACAAGTGCTGGCCATGGCACTTGTTGTCATGCTGCCTTCTGTCCAGCAGGGGGTAGTGTGACTACACTATAAAGGGGCTACCCTCTACCGATGTTGTCCGAAAAAGTGAAACTTCCGAGCTTCTGCAGGTCCTGAAAGAAGGCTTCCGACTCTAACAGGGGGGTCCGAGGCTCCCGCAGGCAACAGGGTGAAATGATTCACAGCTACATTCCTGCCTGTCCCCCAGGCTGGGGCACTTGGGGTCTGTCAGTAACAAAGTCACGTCATTCTGTGTTCAGTTCCCAGTTTCCTCTGATCCCATAGAGGCCAAAGGGCATGAGCTTGGAGAAAGAGCTTTGGCCTCTGTTGGCAATACAGATTCTATGGCAAGCACTTGGTACCTTGCTTCCTTAGAGATACACAGGTTCCCAAACCAGAGAGCCACTTAGTAGGAATTAGAGATTGGGGGTGCACCGATGCCCAGATGTGTTATATACGTCAGTGGAAGGCATACAGTTGGAAGATTGGTTGGCCATTTGGGATGATAGGTAAATCCCTAGGCTGTCTAGAGCTTCTTAGTCAGAGGCCTGTGAAAAAGTCCTGTTGTCCCCACAGCCTGGGAGCCAATTGCAACCATGGTATCATTCCCAAAGGGGAAGGGATGAGACGACTATGCAACATGGTTGGGTCAGCTCTGACCTCTCTTGCCTGTGGAGGGCCAAGGTGAGAAGGTGAGGTGAGAGCTGGCTCTCACTCTGGGCAGTTTCTGTTGACCCAGCTGTCTCTGTGGTCTCATGCTTTTGGGGAACAGGCAGGAGCGTCGCAGGAATGACTCCACAGACATTTCTTATAATACCAGGGCCGGCTCAGGACTCTGAAGGCTGACTTTCTACTTTGAGGAGGAATTTTCCGTGTCTGTGCCCAGCAAGGGTGGGGCTAGGAGACCTCCTGGATTAACTTCCACGAGGGTTCAGGTGCTGGGTGCCTCCATTCAGCCCACATTTGAGGCTCTAACTCCGATGGACTTGCAGATTGATGGGGCTGCCCAACCTCTGGGTTGTAGAAGTGCTTTGGGTTCAGATGTTCAAAGTGGCCCCAAATTATCTTTATAGCTTCTCCGAATTCCACTCCTATTTTCTAGGCCCCTGTGAAAAGAAAGTGCTAATCTATCGCAGAGTGCTAACTCCCCTCCCCTCTCCAGCTATCGGCCTACTGGTAGCCAGTAGGAAAAGAGCAATCAGAAAGTGTACCAACTGTCAAACGTCTGCAAGGTCAAGGTGATGCCCACATTTTGGTTCTTTTGGTTCCCACCACCAGGCCTCACCTCGGACTGGCCTTCGCTGCACAAAGTTCTCGGATTTCAGGAAGCTATGTGTCTGTACACATGCTCAACCCAAGTCCTTTTTGAGAGATTTGCCATTCAGTGCCTGAGTAGCAGCTTAGGAGGACATATTCCCTGATTCCTGACCTGGTAGATGGGTTGGGACCTGGTTTAAAGTAATAAGAATAATGGCAATAATAATGATGATATTGATGTCTGGCAGTTTTGAGCACTTTAACACTACTTGCATCACATGGATTACCCACTTTAATTTTCACTGGAGCCCTAGGATGCACCTGCTATATATATTATAGATAATATTATGTATAGATACATTAAATATATATATTAAAATATATCTTATCTACTTTCTTCAAGGTCTCCATTATATAAGGTGGAAACTGAAGTGTGGAGAGTTTAACTGGAAGGTCTTTCAGGGAGACAGTTTCTGAGGCACCAGCTGGGGAAAAGGCCCAGAGAAGGCAGGCATAGGAGTCAGAAACAAGCTTCAGATCTGTCTCCACCCCAGCTGGTTACACCCATCTGATGTGGAGCCACATGGGGCTTGGTAATTATAGCACAGCCTAGATCCAGTGGCCAGAAGCTAAGCTTCAGTCCCCACGGTGGAGAGCCGTGGTCTCTCATGAGGTTGCCCAGACTTAAGCCAGTTCACATCAGCACAAACCACATGGTTGAAGGGGGTTCTTGGACCCACTGAGGAAGAAATCTACAACAATGCCACAGCATGTTTAAATGTGTCCTGTAAACATACTCCTTCCCCAGTGGGGTCCATTGCCATTTACCAGGGGGAGTGTAGACTAAGGAAATATATATGGTCCTTTTTGGGGCCACTTGACACGGAATCTTAATTTTTACTAAATCCTGGGGACTCAAAATGGCACTGTAGCCTACCAAAGAAAAGATTTATGGTGGTCAGGTGATGAATGAAGTTTTTAACAAACTTCATCTCACGTTGAGTCCATGGCCTTACTCTGTGATATTACCTTGGTCTCCAAATGTATAGTGGGCAGAGACACGTTCTGCAACTGGTGGAATCATCACATAGCATCCTGAGCTGTGAGTAAGAACTGTTATGAGCTCTCCCCTTCCTACAAGGATAGTAAGCCAAAACAATACTGCATTTTTGACAGGAGTTGGGGATAGGGGGAGGATTTCAGAGATTAACATGAAAGGTCCTGAAGGGTGTAGGGATAGTGGTTACTGTCATATATCTACTTAACTCATCTATTTGGCCAGTGCAGAAAGATGGTGGGTCTTAGAAAATTACTATGCATTATTGTAAACCTAAATTAGTTGGTGATTCCAATTGTGGCCACTTTTCTAGTTGTGGTAACTTTATGGGCACAGATCAACACAAACCCTGGCACCTGGTATGTAGTTTTTCAATCGGACACATACTTTACTCGTCAGAAACCCTGTTGACAGGGCACCTTGGTGGTGTCATCTCAGACTGTAATGTGGACTGTAAGGGTCGTGGCCATCTTCACATGCCACAGAACATCACATGGATCCACTGCTCTGATGAGAGCTTGCTGGTTGGGCCTGATAAGCAGCACATAGTATCTTAGAAAGCTTCAAGACACATACAAGCCAGAGGGTGAGAGAGTAACCCCGTGAAAATTCTCTTAAGTTTTTTGGAGTCCAGTAGTTTGGAGAATATGGGGATATTCCCTCCAAAGTGGAAGAGAAGTTGCTCCATTTGCATCCCTGACCTTTATTTTTATTTATTTATTTATTTATTTATTTATTTATTTATTTATTTAATTTATTTATTTTTATATATATATGAAATTTATTGACAAATTGGTTTCCATACAACACCCAGTGCTCATCCCAAAAGGTGCCCTCCTCAATACCCATCACCCACCCTCCCCTCCCTCCCACCCCCCATCAACCCTCAGTTTGTTCTCAGTTTTTAACAGTCTCTTATGCTTTGGCTCTCTCCCACTCTAACCTCTTTTTTTTTTTTTTTTCCTTCCCCTCCCCCATGGGTTCCTGTTAAGTTTGTCAGGATCCACCTAAGAGTGAAACCATATGATATCTGTCTTTCTCTGTATGGCTTATTTCACTTAGCATTACACTCTCCAGTTCCATCCACGTTGCTACAAAAAGCCATATTTCATTTTTTCTCATTGCCACGTAGTATTCCATTGTGTTAAAGAGGCACAGTGCCTTGGGGCTTTTTTGGATTTTGGAAGCAATATGTACTACATGCTAGGATGCTGCTCTGACCTATTTATTAATTTATAAGGCTTAAAGTTTCGCGTAGAGCCCAGAGCAAGAGAAGACTCTGTAGGAGGTCCAGGCAGCAGTACAAGAAGCTCTGACATGCAGCTTTAGGACCCAGCAGATCAAATGAACTTGAGGTTGTCTATGGTAAATAAGGATGCTGTGGGGAGACTCTAGTAAGCCTAACTTGGGGAATCAGGGCATCTACTGTTAGGGTTTTGAAGAAAAGCTATTCTTTCTTATGTGAATAACTATTCTCTAGGACTTGAGAAATAGCCCCTGGCTTCCTACCCCTGATAGACTAGATGCTTGAATAGTCAGTGTGAGCTGCCCATCATGCACTGGGTGTTATTTGACCACCACTCCTAAGTCACGCTTGCACAGCAACAGTCCCTCAAGTAGGGACTCTCCCTGAAAATAAGTGGAGAGTACACATAATTGCATGAATAAGTAAGGCAAGAGTAAGTGAGTAGATACTCTTACTGCATTCCCTCCTTTTCCTCACTCCGCACCTATGGCCAAATGGGGACTTTGTTATAACGTATAGTTGACTGAGGGAAAAGAAAATTGGGCGTAGTTTACAGAAGACTCCGGAAGTTATGCTGGCACATTCTGGAAGAGGATTGCTGCAGCAGAAACTGTAATAAGGAATATTTCTGAAAGAAAGTGGTGAATAGAAATTCTCTAAGTGGACAGAACTTCAGAACAAGGACTCAGAGGTTGTTCTGGGCTCAAAGGTGGCCTGAAGTGTGTATCTACTCTAATTCATGGGTAATGGCTAATAGGTAGGCTGGATGATCCAGGACTTGGAAAGAATAGGGTCAGAAATTGGTGGCAATCTGGGTAAGAGGTACATGCATAGATCTCTCAGGAAGGGCACTGAGCATGAAGACTTTTGTGTCTCATGTGGGTGGTTACCAAGTTGCATCCACTACAAGGAGGCTTTCAGTAGTCAGGTGGACATGATGACATGTTCTGTATAGAAGCTGTCAACCTCTTTCCCCAGTGAGAACCTGTGATGGAAGGAATGGAGACAGCACAGAGACTCCAAACCTGAACTTGTCTTCTTCAAGGCTGATCTGGTTATCACCACCGCTGCTAAGTGCTTAACCTACCAGCAACAGAGACCAGTGCTAAGTCCCTGATATAGCATCATTCCTTGGGATATTTGACTCCTTCCACCGTGGTGGGGATCACAATTTGGGATATGGAATGCCTTCTAAGTACCACTAGTACCACTAAGTACCACTTCTAAGTACCACTAAGGTACTCCTGCAACATTGCTTCCCACTAAGGAACTCACTTCAACACTGTAAAAGAAGCACTGCAATGGGTGCATGCCCAAGGAATTCACTGGTCTCATCATGTGCCCCATTACCCAGAAGTAGTTGGCCTGATAAGAGGTTGAACCATGTGAAATTGCTAATGTTCAATTGTTTTTGACTTATAAAATCAGTGATTTCGATGATTCAACTTAGTGTAATAGTGGAATAGCCTTTTGAATATTCATGATCAGCGCCAATTGGGAGACAACATCCTGAAAGAATGGGAATCTATCTTATTAGATGCAGTGTTTGCTTTGAATCAAGGACCAACCATGCTGGATTCTCAGAATCCAGGGATCTGAAAATCAAGAGGTGAATGCGGGCACAGCTCCCTTCACTACTCTACCCAGCACTCTTCCGGAATGGTTTTTGCTTCATGGCCCCGCAACTTTGGGCTTAGCTTGTTTTGTAGTCTTGATTTCTGTGGGAGGAATGCTTCCACCAGCAAACAAAACAATGATAATGTGTAACTGGAACTCGAGACTGCCACCTGGCCATTTTGGGCTCCTTAAGAAGCTGAGCCAACAGGTGAAGAAGGAGTTTACTATCCTGGTTGGGAGGATGGATCCCAGTTACCAATAAATTCTTTGTTCTGCTTAAGTCACTTGGAGTTGGTTTTCTGTCCTTTGCAATAAAGGTATACTGCAGGAGTTCTCATTAAGTACTGAGTCATAAATTAGTTTCTCTTCAATCTCTTTGGGTTGCTCCATAGTTGGGCCACAGGATACCTTAGGTAAATCTTTTTTTTTTTTTTTCTCTCTTGGTGGGAGCCTCCTTTCTTGACCACACCTGGAAAGGCAGGTGGGATGACCGTGCCACCTGGAGAAAGCAGCAGAGAAGGAAGCCAAACTTTCGGTTCTCATTTAAAACATGAGAAATGAGAAAAATGTAGCAATTTCACAAATAGCAATTTATGTTTTATTCCTCTCCCAGAGCACTCAGCAAGGCCTCTAGAAGCTTCTGCAGTACAAAATTTGGAATTGCTTCTTTATTTCACACCTTTGCAAGCAATAGCTTAAGGTCTGAGTCAGAGCTCTAAAAGAAGTTGACATTTCCCCCCTCTTTGCCTTGTTACAATGTCCAGTGATGCCATTAATGGGCCAGAAATGAGGTCCCACATGTCCATGTCAGGACTTTGAGAATCTTATCTGGTGGCACAACTTTTACTCAAAATTAACGCATTGCGTGGTTTAGGGGATGAATAAACTCATTAGGGGAGCTAGCTGATGTCCTCGTTGTCACCAAACAGCATTCATTGTGTGCGTGCTTAGAATAATGTCTTTCCTAGAAGCCAAATGGGAAAATGCTCTAATGTATTTCCCTGAATTTGGCCTGCCACTATTGTAAATTACCTTGCTTAATGGACTTTGGGATTCTGTTATCTATTTGGAAACTTCTGAGCTCCTGGAGAACCAAATCAAGTGCTTTAGTCCCCAGGAAGGGAAGGCAGGCTTAGAAGATTTACAACTCCGTGAACATCATTATTGATGTCTGTTGTGTTTTGCAAACAACTTTCCTGTGGAATAAGTGCTTATGATGAGGCCGTAGGCACTTTTTTTGGATAAGTCACCCTGAAATAATGACTACCAGGGCCCATAAATCTCCTCTGGAAATCAACATGCCAGGAAGGTATCTGGCAATGATCCCACCCCCACCTTCACTCCAGCTGTGTGTGGGAATCTTGCCAAGGCCCTCTGCAACCTTCCGGTCATTTACTAAGAGCAGCTAAAGTAATCATAACCACCACCACAACCACCACCACCAAAGCCCACAGCTGTAGAGCACTTTACAGCTGATGAGTGATTCGTAGGCCTTATCTCACCTGATGAGATGGGAAACTGAGGTCAGGAGAGGTCAGCCAGTAGTGAGGGCAGGAAGCAGGTTGGAGGCTGGGCCTCCTGACTTGCTCCTATATAGCGTCTTTGCTCTTTACACTGGGGTGGTTAAGTTTTTTTTTTTTAAGTTTATTTATTTATTTTGAGAGAGAGAGCACGAGTGAGCACAAGCTGGGGAGGGGCAGAAAGAGGGAGACGGAATCCCAAGCAGGCTTTGTGCCATCAGTACAGAGCCCGATGTGGGGCTCGAACCCACAAACTGTGAGATCATGACCTGAGCCAAGATCAAGTGTCAGACGCTTCACCGACTGAGCCTCCCAGATGCCCCTGGGGTGGTTAAGTTTATGTTGCAACTTAACTGGGCCATGGGTGCCCAGATATTGGGTTCAACATTACTTTGGGTTTCTGTGAAGGTACATTTAGGTGAGATTAACATTTGAATCAGCAGACTGAGTAAAGCAGATCGCAGTCCCTAATGTGGATGGACCTCATCCAATCCTTTGCAGGACTGATTGGAACAAAGCCTGGCTTCCCCTGAGTGAAAGAATTCTCCTGCCTGATGACCTTTGAACTGGGAAATCGACTCTACAGATTTTGGACTTGCCAGACTCTATACTCATGTGAGCCAATTCCTTATGATAAACTTCTCTCTCTCTATTTATATCTCCTATTGGTTCTGTTTCTCTGGAGAACTCTAATATAACCATTTCCTCCTGGAATGTAGTTACAGGACATGCCCCGCCTGCTGGTCCTTGAGCTGGGGCACAGGCCTGAGCTTGGGGTTATGAGAAGGCCAAAATTGGTTGTGAGAGTAAAGGTTTTAAAAAATTGTTTTTAATTGTGGTGAAATACATATAACATGAACTTTACCATCTTGACTATTTTTAAGTTTAAGTGCGGTAGTGTTAAGTATATTCACACTGTTGTCTAAAGTTCTGATTAAGATTGGACTCGATAGGACTTTTTACTACCTGAAGATGAGATCATCCTCACAGTGAGAAATCATCCCAAAAGTTAAGGGATTTGCCCCAGAGGGCTCTAAGCGATGGGAAAGGAGAGCCAACGGAGTGTGAATGCAGGTGGGAGTGAGAGAAAAATTAAAACTAAAACTGCTGTCCATTTGTCTCTGTGGAGCAGAGGCCTTTCTTTAAGCCAGGAGCAAAGCCAGCTGCAGGGCCATGATAGCATCAGGGGGAGGAAGGGGCAGGCACAAAAAGGAAGCTTGGGAGAAGGGGGGCGGGCATCTGAGTCAAACATGGAAGGATACTGGGGTTTGAATAGTTGGAGATGGGAGGGGATGAAGGGGACTTGAGGCCGAGTGAAGTGTGAGTGATGGCCAGCCTCAGCAAGTACATGGGCCTCCTCCCCTCCAGTTGCCGGTTGTGTGTCCTTGGGCCATGTGCCCCTTGGCGACCATCCACATTTCCTCCAGCCTCTGCGCCCTGAGCCCAGGCCTCTAGAGGCTCTCAACTTTTGGAGGAGCACCCCCCAACTCCCCTTGCCCTTCCAATCCATGCCTGAGAAGCAGCATTTTATAAATAGCTATGTTGAAAAAACTTAAATATAGCACCCCCGGAGCTTACTGACCCAGTGGCAGAGCTGTAAGTAAGTACCATCTGGGGTGTGACTAGTGGTGCTGGCGGTGCAGGGAGGGGCAGAGGATCTGAAGTGTGGCCAGTCAGCCGTGCCTTCAGGTTCCCTGCCCCCTCCATCCTGAGCATTTCCAGCAGGACTGGCCTGAAGGAGTGAGGTGGGGACCCACCAGGAGCAGGCCTACCTAGTACCCCATCACTCTTCTGATCAGAGAGACACCCTGGGGTTCTTTGTCTTGAATGGCTTCTTCTCAGAGACCATGAGATAGCAGAGGCCACAGATGGGGCTGTTTGGGGAGCAGCCAGCTTCCAGGGTCAGGCCTGGGACCTGCCCAGAGGATTCCAGCTGAGCATTTCAGTCCTGGGAAGTGGGTTGCATCTCAGGTCTGGGGGGTCTGGCTCCACCCTGTTCTCAAGTACCCCCCCCTCCCCACTACTGTCCTTTCCACACTGTGGCCACAGGCGCTTCTTTGGGGACCTCACAAGCAACAAGCCCAAGATCCACATGGTGTGCCTCTCCCTGCCCGGAGCCCTCTCCTCTTCTTGCTTCCTCCACATCCCAACGTAAATTCTTTCCCTGACCACTGCACCCCTGCCCTGGCTGAGGGCAGGACCCCTGGTGCATGCTTGAGAGGCACTGGTGCCTCAGATTGCAGTAGTTATGAAGTACTCCTTGGTGTGCTGCTGGCTGAATGTTTGCTACCTTTGCAAGACCAGGAGCTCTGTGAGGGCAGGCTGTATGTGGCTTGCCCCTCCCTGGATCCCTCCTAGGGACCCCTCCCTCCTAGCACAGGGCTTGGCATGTGGTGGGTGTGCAGTCAGTGTGCAATGAATGGAAGAAAGAATAACTAGTGAAACTCACACTTCTCTAGAACCAGAAGCACCCATACTCCACAGCTGAGACCTCTTTCCACCTCCCTGGAAACATCTGGCAACCTCACCCAATGAGTCCAGCTGAAGGGAATGGAAAGGGCCCGCTGGACCCCACTGAGGCCAGCAAGTTCTGAAGACACAGAGCTGGGTGCTCCAGGGTGAAGTCTTGGCCAGTGAGGGCAGTGGATGCACCACCGGCTCATGGTTGGTGCCATTGTGTCTGCCATCCATGTGGTCCCAAAGGGGACAGGGAGACCGCCCTCTACCTGCAAGGCAGGCTGTGTGTGTCTGGGGGCGAGCTCCTGGGGAGGGGCACCTGGGCAGTGTAGGCCATCCAGGCTTCAGGGGGGGATGTGCGAAGCTCTGGGGCGTGTCAGGAGATGCAGAGATGGGCCTCAGTTCTCACATACGGAGCCTTGCCTGATGAGTCCAGGCTTTGCTGATTATGTTGGCAGCGTGATGACACGGTGATTTAGATCCTCTGCTAGAGAGCTGGAAGTCTGGCACCTCTGGGCAAGCCACGACCCAGCAAGTCCCAGGGACAAGGAAGTTTAGCCAGCAGGGAACAGCTGGTCCACCCAGGGCCGCAGGTCTCCACAGCTTACGGGGCTCCAATGTTGGAGAGGAGGAGGGTGGTGGGGAGAAGGAGGAGGGGGAGGGGCACCCTGACCTTGGGGTCACTGGGACAGGCCCTGTCAGGCACATGTGGCCCCAACCCTGCTCCTGGAGAGGCAGGGCCCTGCCTGGAGCCAGGGCAGGGAGCCCTCTGGCCTAAGCCTCACATTCACAATCACCTCTTCACATTTAGACTTCAGGAATTATTCCAAGTGAGGTTTTAATGTTAAAAGCAGTAATTTGTTAAGTGTAAGCATTTGAAACATGCCAGAGATTTTATAGCTCCATCTTGGCATGTCTTTGGTCTTCCATCTACCAGAGGCCCGGAAACAGTGGAAGTGATCCAGACAGACCCACTGGCTGTGGGCAGCCTGGCTCAGAGGGCCTTGCTCAGGGACAGAGCCTTGGCCATGGGAGCCCTGGACCCAGTCCTGCCTTGCACACAGTTGCCTGGTGTCTCACCTCTTGGGTTTAGCTCTATCCAGGCCCCCAGCCTCCCTCTTGAGTTTTCACTGCCTCTTACTCACCCTGTTGGTGACAGAGGGATTCCCACCCTAGGATGCTGGCCAAACCCACAGCACCTGACACTGGACAGGTGTCAGTCATACAGACACAAAGACTGAGGAGGGAAGACACAGCACACCATACAGGGCCACTTGGGGGTTGCATGTGGGAACAGAGTACACAACCAGGGTTTGTGAGAGGCAGGCTTTATAGCATCAAGATGATGAGGTGGCCTCCTGCTTCCATGGGAAGATGTGATTGTCTTGTTTGAATAATTCAGTGGACTGGCAAGGAACTGACACCTGCTACTCACATGTCAGGCAGCATGTAAGATTAGGCCTGCCTTGAGGGCAGGACGAAGGACACAGGCCAAGACTGAGCAGATAGCCATGTGTTCTGGGAGCTCAGTGGGAGCTTGGGAGGGGCTTCTGGAAGCTGCCAGGGCCCAGGACGTCACCTAGGAAGACAAATGAAAGTTCTCCTCTTGCTGGTTATGTTCCTATGGGTACTTCTTGAGGCTGTTCCTGCTGTATTTGAACCAAGTCAAACTTATTCCCAGTAGAGGACTGCCCCATTTTTCTGGCCTAATGGAGAGCACATATGTTGGGGTATCCTTGGGCCAGGGTCTGAAGGCTAGAAGTCCAGCCATCAGGATGGTGACTGACCCTAGTAAGTGCAAGTTCAGGCTGCTGGGACGCAGGAAGCCCCACACAGTGTTCTTTGTCCCCCCTGCTCCTTCTGCCCTGCAACTCTGGATCCAGGCTCACAGGATGGCCTTGGGGGCCAGGGGCCGGGTGGAGAGATGTGGCCTCAGGGTCACACACTGCATGTGTCCATGGTTCTGCCCTGTGATCAGGATTGTTGTCTTGGCTGCCGTTGACTCTGATAAGTCAGCTCCTCCCAGTGCACCTGTCACCCTAGCAGCCTCCACACCACCCACCCCATGCCTCCCTGCTTGTCTCCTCCCTGTGCAGGATGCACAGACTCCCCTGTGTCTTCCCAGAACTCATGCTAAGACTCTTCTGCCCTCCACTGGCCTTTCCCAACTCCTCCGATACTGGAGCATCTTCCCTGCAAAGTCTCACGTCCTTGTTATACCTTCCTGAAGTGTGTGTAAAAACACACGGTGCAGGGATGGTTTCTTAGGACATGAATCTGTTTTGCTTTCACCGAAAAGCTTAGGGAACTTTTCCTAAACTTGGGAAGGGGATGGCGGTTTGGCCTGAAGGTTTTACAAGCAGCAGAGACCAGGGCCCCAGGCCTAGGTGCCGCCTAAGAACAGGAACCCAGGGAGAATGGCTGCATGCTTGGTTTGGCTGACGTCCACTCTAAATGCCAAATTGGAGTAATCAGAGAAGACAGAAGATGTTAGGATCCTTCCCGAACCTTCTGCTCTGTGCAGGACCCCCCAAGAATATGGCATGACTCTAGGGAAGTAAAGAGACCTCCCTAAACCGAACAGATGCTGCATTTCTCATCAATGTTGGTGAGTGGCATGCTTGTGAAAAAAAAAAAAAAAGTAATTTGTGGAAAAGTACAAAGACAACCATCCTCCCCAGAACTCCACTGCCCAGAGGGAAGCATTGTTGCTGTTCTTGTACCTCTCCCTCCAGTCATACTTGATGTGCATTTATATATATATGTATATATGTATATATATATATATATATTCATTCATACACATATATATATTTTTAAAAATGTTTAAACATGCTAATTAATTTAAGAGAGAGAGAGAGAGAGAGTGAACAGGGGAAAGACAGAGACAGAAAGACACAGAATTTGAAGCAGGGCTCCAAGCTCTGAGCCTCACAGAGTCTGACACGGGGCTCAAGCCCACGAGCTGTGAGATCATGACCTGAGCCGAAGTCAGAAGAGCCTATACTTCATGAGCATTTAGATGTGGACATGTCCAGGTCACAGGATGGGGATTCCATGGGGAGGGTTTTGCTTGCTTACTCTGAGTTAACAGCTGCACCATATTCTACTCTGTGGATCTGTAATCACATAACCACTTCCCCTATTTTAGGTTATTTGGGTTGTTTCCAGATTTTTTTTGCTATTATTAGTAATGCTGCAGTAAATATCCCAGCATGTCAATTTTTAGGTATGTCGCCAATCAAGTGATTTGTCAAATGACACCCTGCAAAGACCGCCCCTTGGGAGTAAAGGGGATCTCCTGACCTAGAGGTCCAAAGGCAGAGGCATGTGCCTATTTCCAGAAATCTTCCCCACAACGTTGTGTTTTTTTTTTTTTTAGTGGTCAAAAGTTTCCCTTTCTTGGGGCTGGTGTAGCAAGTAGGAATCCCTCTTATCTGGCAGCCCTAACCTCACCTCATTCCACTTCACCCCACCTCCTTTTAGTTCTCCATCACTAAACTGGAAGCTAGCTATGCCTAACCTGAACAGAGCTTTGGAGACTTTGAAGGGAGAAGGGACAGGAGACAGACATTGGGGGTGAATGGAAAACCATTCTGGTAGCATTCCCTAGCCTCCCCCAAAAGCTTTTAAGGTGGATGCTTTTCTTGCCCCCAGTTGACAGATGAGAAAACTGAGGCACCAGACAGAGGCCGATTAGTTGCCCAAGGCCACAAAGTGAGTAAATGGCATTGCTGGAACATAAAAACAAGACAAACAAATCACCCCTTCCCCTGCCTCCCACATAGTGCAGAGAGGGGCTCTGATCTGAATGCAGATCATATGGTCTCCAGCAGGCTGGCTCCCGTACCCATCCGGCCCCTCCTGCTGCATTTTCTCTGCCGTGTTTCACACACCCCATCTTTCCGGTGGGTGTTCAGAACGCTCCCAATTCAGGACTGTTGAGCCTGACACTTCCTCTGCATTCATGTAGCTCAAAACTGCTGTCCACCTCCACCTACCACATCTGAAGCTGTGAGAAGGAAACTTGAAAATGCTACTGGAGCAGGAACGTCACGCTTTCCAGTGCGGGACCCATGTGACTCACTGTTGGGCTCGGAGCCTCTGGCAGTGTTCCTCTGGGCGAGGGGGTCGCTGTGGCCAGAGGAGCTTTGTGAGGCTGAGATCTTTCCTGACCCACTCCCAGAAGAGAGGACACCCCAGACCTCCACAGCTTCCTCCATAGATGCTCAGAGGAGAGGGATCCAGACTGCGGGCATCCTCAGTGGCCACCACACACCCTGCACTCTCCCCAAGCCCAGGATCCTGCAAAGCTCCTGGGCCATCTTTCCAGAATTTTCTTCCCATCAAAGCCTAAGAAGCTGATGAAGAAAAAGCTTCATGGGAAGTGCTGTGGGTTGAATTGTGATCCCCAAAAGATATGTTAAGTCCTAACCCCTGGTACTCCAGAATGTGATGTTATTTGGAAATAATCTGCAGATATAGTTAGTTAAGATGAAGTAATACTGGATTAGGGTGGGCCCTAAAGCCAAAGACCACGTGAGGATAAGGAGGCCACGTGAAGACACATGGAGAAGATGTCTGTGTGGTGAGGGAGAGGCTGGAGTGATGTAGCTGTGAACCAATGACTGCCACAGATTGCTGGCAATGGCCAGAAGCTAGGGCAAGGCAAGGAAGGATCGTGCCCTAGACACTCTGGAGGGAGCGTGGCCCTGCCAATGCCTCGACTTTGGATGTCCAGTCTCTGGAAGAGTGAGAGAACAAATACCTGTTTTTTTGTTTTTTTAAGCTTATTTCTGAGAGAGACAGAGACAGAGACAGAGACAGAGAGGGAGTTGGGGAAGGGCAGAGAAAGAGGGAGACACAGAATCTGAAGCAGGCTCCAAGGTGTCAGAACAGAGCCTGAGTCAGGCTTGAACTTAGAAACCCCGAGATCATGACCTGAGTCAAAGCCAGATGCTTAACTGACTGAGCCACCCAGGCGCCCCTAAATTCCTATTGTTTTGAGCCACCTTGTTTGCGGTCATTTGTCATGGCAGCTCTGGGACACTAATAAAGAGGGTGAATTGGGGTGCTGACCCCTCTGAGGCATTCCTGCTCCTGGAGGCTGTAAAGGTGTCCATAAGAGAGGAGAGAAGTGTTTTTAGAGCATGGCACCTGAACTCAGCCTCTTGGCAATCTTACCGTTCCCTCCTGGGAGTCTCCCCATCTCTTCAGAGTCTCCAAGGTGCACTGGGCCTGCTGGTGCACACCTGATGACCAAGGATTAGTCTGGCAGAGGAGTTTTTGTATGTGACAGGATCAATACTGAGATTGGACTTTGTATGTCCAAACCTGAGGGTATAAAGGAATTTTCTTTAAATCACCTTAAAAAGTTTCTGATTAGAATTTTAAATTTGTTGGGGCGCCTGGGTAAATCAGTCGATTAAGTGGCTGACTCCCGATTTCAGCTTGGGTAATGCTCTCAGGGTTTGTGAGTTCGAGCTCCGCATTGGGCTCTGTGCTGACTGCTTGGAGCCTGCTTGGGATTCTCTCCCTCTCCCTCTCTGTCTCCCCGCTACCCCCTGCTCTCTCTATCTCTCTCAAAATGAATAAAAATAAACCTAAAAAAATTTTTTTTACCTTTATTCATTTTTGAGAGACAGAGAGAGACAGAGCACAAGTGGGCGAGGGGCAGAAGGAGAGGGTGGCACAGAATCCGAAGCAGGCTCCAGGCTCTGAGCTGTCAGCACAGAGCCTGACATGGGGCTCGAACTCACAGACTGTGAGATCCTGACCTGAGCTGAAGTCAGACCCTCAACTGACTGAGCCACCCAGGTGCCCCTAAATAAAAATAAACTTTAAAAAAATCATAGAAAAAGAATTTTAAGTTTGTTTATCAGTACAAGGGACTCTGTATCACTCTCTACTGCCCCCCTTCCCCATCTTTGTCTCTTTTCACCAGAAAGTTAAAATAGTTAATTCATCATCATAGTTGAATGGGGGAACTACCTGATTCTCCTACTCTTTTCTTTCTCTGGGAACTGCTGGCCAGGGAGGGGATCCCTGGATATTTGTACCGATGGGGAAGAACCCTGGGTCAAGCCCAGCTTAGGCCAGAATGAGTGTTAAGGCATAACACAGTGGGGGCAGAACTTTCCCCTTTCTGAAACCAGCCAACAACTCAGATGATGTGGTTCAGGGTAAAGTTCTCATCTTCCTCTTCCTTCTTTTGTGATTTGTCAGCATTTGAAAATCCTTCATCCCCTTTAGATTTTAGACCTTATTGGCACTGACCCACCATTTGCTTATATGCAGGGTTTTTATTGTGTCCGGCTACTCTGAACTGTAGGTCCCCAGGAAGGCAGGCTGTGTCTCCAGTGCCTAGCACATGCCTGGCACATATAGGTGATCAGGAAATATTTATCGAGCCAATAACTTAGAAAAAGATTGTTGCTTTACAGAGATGCATACTAACTGTGAGCTCAAATCCATGCGGAGGGCAACAGGGAGGACACAAACCCTTTTCTCTGAATAAGAACAATCATCAATACCATATACTTAGAGTGCCTTTAACTTCTTCAAAGCACCTTCATAGGTGCAATGTGGGTAAAGAGGGTGTTATGATCACCATGTCACTGATGGGGAAACTGAGGCTGTGTGGAGTGAAATGACAGACCAATGAGGACACAGGCCTGGGCAGGACTGGGACAGGAAGCCGGATCTCTCCGCTGGAGGCCGGGTCTGGTAGCCTGGATCAGTGAGGAGTGTTAAAACAGTGCTATTGACTTTGACATTGAAAAAGAAAACAGTTGGCTCCTTCAGCATTTTCTGAAATCTGTTCTAAGAACTTTGAGTCCTCCAAAAGCTTTGTGGGTCAGCAAACTCTGGTCTGTCTCATAGAGAATATAAGAGAATGTGTCACATTTATCTGTCAGAATCTCTGACAAGTCCTGCCCTACGGGGCCCATTTAACCTCTTTGAGCACTGTGTTGCCCTATGATTTTA